>NC_088236.1:31662478-32013311 GCF_036934945.1 Oncorhynchus masou masou | reverse complement strand
GGTTACGCGAATGCAGTAAGAAGCTAAGGTAAATTGCTAGCTAGCATTAAACCTAATCAATCATAATCACTAGTTATAACTACACATGGTTGATGATATTACTAGTTTATCTAGCGTGTCCTGCGTTGCATATAATCGATGCAGTGCGCATTCGAGAAAAAGGACAGTCGTTGCTCCAACGTATACCTACCCATAAACACCAATGCCTTTCTTAAAACCAATACACAGAAGTATGTATTTTTAAACCTGCATATTTAGCTAAAAGAAATCCAGGTTAGCAGGCACCAGATGAAAGGTTAGCATTTCAGGTTAGCATTTCACCAGGTGAAATTGTGTCACTTCTCTTGCGTTCATTGCACGCAGAGTCAGGGTATATGCAACAGTTTGGGCCGCCTGGCTCATTGCGAACTAATTTGCCAGAATCTTACGTGATTATGACATAACATTAAAGGTTGTGCAATGTAACAGGAATATTTAGACTGGATGCCACCCGTTAGATAAAATACGGAATGGTCCGTATTTCACTGAAAGAAAAAACGTCTTGTTTTTGAGATGATAGGACCGAGGAGAGGTACGGAAGTTATATTGTTACACTGGCAATACTAAAGTGCCTATAAAAACATCCAAAGGTGTATTAAATATGGTATAGAGAGAAATAGTCCTATATTTCCTATAATAACTACAACCTAAAACTTCTTACTTGGAAATATTGAAGACTCATGATAAAAGGAACCACCAGCTTTCATATGTTCTCGTGTTCTGAGCAAGGAACTGGAACATTAGCTTTCTTACATTGCACATATTGCACTTTTACTTTCTTCTCCAACACTTTGTTTTTGCATTATTTTAACCAAATTGAACGTTTCATTATTTATTTGAGGCTAAATTGATTTTATTGATGTACTATATTAAGTTAAGTGTTCATTCAGTATTGTTGTAATTGTCATTATTACAAATACATTTTTTTTTTAAATCGGGCGATTTAATCGGTATCGGCTTTTTTTTGGTCCTCCAATAATCGGTATCAATGTTGAAAAATCATAATCGGTCGACCTCTGTCTGCTCCTCAATAGTGATGACAATGTTGTACTTGGTTGCTGTTCCCAGCTGTAATCATAAAACCGGATTGACTTTGCTTCACAACAGTGACATGTACATTTTGTACATCTTTCATGGGATATTTATGGGGCGTCTGCAGCAAGATTAATAACTAATGTTGACATAGCCTTATCAGGTTTAGGACGAGGAGGAAAAAAACAAGCAAGATCATGGCCCCACACAGAGCATGGTGGAGCCCTTAACGTTTTAGCCCAAGTCTCAATTGGATAGTTCTGGGCTTCCCGTCCCCCCCTTCCCTTTGGTTTTGTTTTTGAGGAGAAAGTTGATCCTACCCCCTGGCCCCTTTTCCTGCTGGGATTAAGGGCCTGTCAGACATATGTGATCCAGGAAATACCTTTACTAGGCCCAACTGAGGGTCACCATGGCAACTGGCACTAGAACTTGCCACTGCAGGCCCTAACTCGCACTCTCTCTCTCTCTCTCCCTCATTCTCTTGTGCACACTCTTTCTCTCTCCCCCTTTATTGTTGAGGGGCCTTTGTTGAGATGGAGGGAGGGATTACTGTGATCAGGTTTGCTAACGTTGTCCTGAGGGTATGGTACATCGGTGTGCTCCCTGTGTTTGAGGAAGAGCCTAGTATATGTTACATGTAGCAGTGTGCTGTATGTTCAGTCTTCACTTCATTATGAATGCACCAAGAATCTGTCTTCTTTGGACCCAGGAAGAGAGTAGATTCAACAACACTAACTTTTCTTTACATCAATCTGTAGGTTAGCTGTTCATAACCACGCGATCTTTAGATTATGTCTAGAAGCATTTGGGATTCCATGTTCTTGGAATCATAATTGTTGGAATGTATGGATTTGAATCCATCAAGGATATACAGTGGAGCAAAAAAAGTATTTAGTCAGCCACCGATTTGTGCAAGTTCTCCCACTTAAAAAGATGAGAGGCCTGTAATTTTCATCATAGGTACACTTCAACTATGACCGACAAAATGAGAAAAAGAAATCCAGAAAATCACATTGTAGGATTTTTTATGAATTTATTTGCAAATTATGGTGGAAAATAAGTATTTGGTCACCTACAAACAAGCAAGATTTCTGGCTCTCACAGACCTGTAACTTCTTCTTTAAGAGGGTCCTCTGTCCTCCACTCGTTACCTGTATTAATGGCACATGTTTGAACTTGTTATCAGTATAAAAGACTCCTCTCCACAACCTCAAACAGTCACACTCCAAACTCCACTATGGCCAAGACCAAAGAGCTGTCAAAGGTCTCCAGAAACAAAATTGTAGACCTGCACCAGGCTGGGAAGACTGAATCTGCAATAGGTAAGCAGCTTGATTTGAAGAAATCAACTGTGGGAGCAATTATTAGGAAATGGAAGACCTACAAGACCATTGATAATCTCCCTCGATCTGGGGCTCCACGCAAGATCTCACCCCGTGGGGTCAAAATGATCACAAGAACGGTGAGCAAAAATCCCAGAACCACACAGTGGGGACCTAGTGAACGACCTGCAGAGAGCTGGGACCAAAGTAACAAAGCCTACTATCAGTAACACACTACGCCGCCAGGGACTCAAATCCTGCAGTGCCAGACTTGTCCCCCTGCTTAAGCCAGTACATGTCCAGGCCCGTCTGAAGTTTGCTAGAGAACATTTGGATGATCCAGAAGAAGATTGGGAGAATGTCATATGGTCAGATGAAAACAAAATATAACTTTTTGGTAAAACCTCAACTCGTCGTGTTCGGAGGACAAAGAATGCTGAGTTGCTTCCAAAGAACACCATACCTACTGTGAAGCATGGGGGTGGAAACATCATGCTTTGGGGCTGTTCTTCTGCAAAGGGACCAGGACGACTGATCCGTGTAAAGGAAAGAATGAATGGGGCCATGTATCATGAGATTTTGAATGAAAACCTCCTTCCATCAGCAAGGGTATTGAAGATGAAACGTGGCTGGGTCTTTCAGAATGACAATGATCTCCAAACACACCACCCGGGCAACGAAGGAGTGGCTTCGTAAGAAGCATTTCAAGGTCCTGGAGTGGCCTAGCCAGTCTCCAGATCACAACCCCATAGGAAATCTTTGGAGGGAGTTGAAAGTCCGTGTTGCCCAGCAACAGCCCCAAAACATCACTGCTCTAGAGGAGATCTGCATGGAGGAATGGGCCAAAATACCAGCAACAGTGTGTGAAAACCTTGTGAAGACTTACAGAAAACATTTGACCTTTGTCATTGCCAACAAAGTGTATATAACAAAGTATTGAGAAACTTTTGTTATTGACCAAATACTTATTTTCCACCATCATTTGCAAATAAATAGATGTGATCTTCTGGATTTTTTTTCTCTCATTTTGTCTGTCATAGTTGAAGTGTACCTATGATAAATTACAGGCCTCTCATCTTTTTAAGTGGGAGAACTTGCACAATTGGTGGCTGACTAAATAATTTTTTGCCCCACTGTAGGTACGTGAGATGCGCAGATAGTTGTGACAGAGGAGCAATGAGAATGGCAAAGGATGCAGGACATGTATTTGGGCCACAGTGTTTGTGACAGACATTACCATCTGGAAATGGCAAAGATGGCTTTTTCACTGTATCGCCCAGTCCGCAGCCTATAGCTAGGAGTCAGACCACTTTGTCCTCTAATGCTTTTCCAGTGTCTACTCAACACATTTCCCCGTAAAGAGCAAGACTCCCAGGCAAGTTTAGCTTGTGACACTGTGTGCTTTTGTAACCAGACAGACAACACCGTTGTGATGGACAATGTGTCAACATAATTGGGTTACCCCCTCCCCCTGGTCGACGATGTAGTCGTAGAGAGCAGGGGCTCAGGTGTCTATCTCTGTGTCGCCGTCCTCCTCCCCATTCCTCAAATCTAATTCCACCTTCCTCTCCCGAGGAGCTCCTTGCCAGCCTCACAATTTGGCCCTTGACTAATTCGGGGTGAGATTTAATTTAAGGGAGAGGATAGGCAGGGATTGGGTGAAGAAGGTACGAGGCTGTAGCTCGATTTTCAGCTCTGCAAACACAAACAAGAGCCTAGATTCAATAAGCTGCCCGTGAATGTGGACGATGTTTCTTTCAGGGACATCGAGGAAAGAGCTGCTCCCTTGTCTTTGTCATTCCTTTCTCATGTAGCTGTGCACAACATTTAGGCTCATGGTTGCATTACAGTATATGAGCTTTTTGGACATTTACCGAATGTCAGACATGTTGAGTTTTTTGCACTTTTGATTTATGCACTTTTTTCTTCAATACATTTCCGCAAGACTGGTTGTTGTGGATACTATATGCTGTCTCCTGCTGTATACTATTACATACATGTTGATATGCATCTCCCAGTATCATATGAACAATTGAATATGTCTGTGGTTTTACTATTTGCCCAGTGATTAAGCTATTGTGTTAGTTGGACCTTGCCTGCATTTTTTTTATGTATACTATTGTACTGGAAGGTACTCAGCCCACAAAATCTAATTTTATTTGTCACATGCTTTGTAGGTGTAGGAAAACAATCGGTGTAGAATAACAGTGAAATGCTTACTTACTGGTCCTTTTCCAACAATGTAGGGATAAAGATAAGATAAAAAATAGGAACAGTGACACAAGGAATAAATACATACTGAATAACAATAACAAGTAAGATTAACATGGCTATATACAGGGAGTAGAACACAACATGGCTATATACAGGGAGTAGAACACAACATGGCTATATACAGGGAGTAGAACACAACATGGCTATATACAGGGAGTAGAACACAACATGGCTATATAGAACACAACATGGGAGTAGAACACAACATGGCTATATACAGGGAGTAGAACACAACATGGCTATATAGAACACAACATGGGGAGTAGAACACAACATGGCTATATACATGGCTATATACAGGGAGTAGAACACAACATGGCTATATGCAGGGAGTAGAACACAACATGGCTATATACAGGGAGTAGAACACAACATGGCTATATACAGGGAGTAGAACACAACATGGCTATATACAGGGAGTAGAACACAACATGGCTATATACAGGGAGTAGAACACAACATGGCTATATACAGGAAGTAGAACACAACATGGCTATATACAGGGAGTAGAACACAACATGGCTATATACAGGGAGTAGAACACAACATGGCTATATGCAGGGAGTAGTACATAACATGGCTATATACAGGGAGTAGAACACAACATGGCTATATACAGGGAGTAGAACACAACATGGCTATATACAGGGAGTAGAACACAACATGGCTATATACAGGGAGTAGAACACAACATGGCTATATACAGGGAGTAGAACACAACATGGCTATATACAGGGAGTAGAACACAACATGGCTATATACAGGGAGTAGAACACAACATGGCTATATACAGGGAGTAGGAGTAGAACACAACATGGCTATATACAGGGAGTAGAACACAACATGGCTATATACAGGGAGTAGAACACAACATGGCTATATACAGGGAGTAGAACATAACATGGCTATATACAGGGAGTAGAACATAACATGGCTATACACAGGGAGTAGTACATAACATGGCTATACACAGGGAGTAGAACACAACATGGCTATATACAGGAAGTAGAACACAACATGGCTATATACAGGGAGTAGAACAGGGAGTAGAACACAACATGGCTATACACAGGGAGTAGTACATAACATATAGAACACAACATGGCTATATACAGGGAGTAGAACACAACATGGCTATACACAGGGAGTAGAACATAACATGGCTATACACAGGGAGTAGAACACAACATAGCTATATACACGGAGTAGAACGTAACATGGCTATGTACACGGAGTAGAACGTAACATGGCTATGTACACGGAGTAGAACGTAACATGGCTATGTACACGGAGTAGAAAATAACAACATGGCTATGTACACGGAGTAGAAAATAACAACATGGCTATGTACAGGGAGTAGAACATAACAACATGGCTATGTACACAAGGATGGGGCCACAGTGTCTCCTGACCCCTCCTGTCTCAGCCTTCAGTATTTATGCTGCAGTAGTTTATGTGTCGGGGGGCTGGGGTCAGTTTGTTATATCTGGAGTACTTCTCCTGTCCAATTCGGTGTCCTGTGTGAATCTAAGTGTGCGTTCTCTAATTCTCTCCTTCTCTCTCTCGGAGGACCTGAGCCCTAGGACCATGCCCCAGGACTACCTGACATGATGACTCCTTGCTGTCCCCAGTCCACCTGGCCGTGCTGCTGCTCCAGTTTCAACTGAACCGCGGCCCTAGGACCATGCCCCAGGACTACTTGACATGATGACTCCTTGCTGTCCCCAGTCCACCTGGCCGTGCTGCTGCTCCAGTTTCAACTGTTCTGCCATGCTGGTCATTTATGAACATTTGAACATCTTGGCCATGTTCTGTTATAATCTCTACCCGGCACAGCCAGAAGAGGACTGGCCACCCCACATAGCCTGGTTCCTCTCTAGGTTTCTTCCTAGGTTTTGGCTTTTCTAGGGAGTTTTTCCTAGCCACCGTGCTTCTACACCTGCATTGCTTGCTGTTTGGGGTTTTAGGCTGGGTTTCTGTACAGCACTTTGAGATATCAGCTGATGTACGAAGGGCTATATAAATAAATTTGATTTGATTTGATTTGATTTGACAAGGAGTAGAAAATAACAACATGGCTATGTACACAAGGAGTAGAAAATAACAACATGGCTATGTACACAAGGAGTAGAAAATAACAACATGGCTATGTACACAAGGAGTAGAAAATAACAACATGGCTATGTACACAAGGAGTAGAAAATAACAACATGGCTATGTACACAAGGAGTAGAAAATAACAACATGGCTATGTACACAAGGAGTAGAAAATAACAACATGGCTATGTACACAAGGAGTAGAAAATAACAACATGGCTATGTACACAAGGAGTACCAGTACTGAGTCGATGTGCAGTGGTACAAGGTTGTTGAGGTAGCTATGTACTGTACATGTAGGTAGGGGTAAAGTGACGAGGCAACAGGATAGATAATAGACAGTAGTGTGTGTGTGTGTGCGTAGTCGGTGCAAAAAAAGATCAATACAGGTAGTCCGGGTAGCTGTTTATTAGCTATTTAGCAGTCTTGTTTAGCAGTCTTATGGCTTGGGGGTAGAAACTGTTCAGGGTCCTGTTGGGTCCAGATTTTGTGCATTGGTACTGGTTGCCGTTTGGTAACGGGGAGAACAGTCTGTGGCTTGGGTGACTAGGGTCTTTTGAAAAATGTTTGGGCCTTCCTCTGACACTGCCTGGTATAGAGAACCTGTATGGCAGGGAGCTCTGCCCCAGTGATGTACTGGGCCGTACGCACTACCCTCTGTAGCGCCTTGCGGTCGGATGTCAAGCTTGCCACACTAAGCGGTGATGCCAGTCAAGATGCTCTCAACGGTGCAGCTGTAGAACATTTTGATGATCTGAGGGCCCATTCCAAATCTTTTCAACCTCCTGAGGGAGAAGAGGCTTTGAAGTGCCCTCTTCACGACTGTGTTGGTGTGTGGACCATGATAGATCCTTAGTGATGTGGACACCGAGGAACTGGAACCTCTCAACCCGCTCCGCTACAGCCCCGTTAATGTGAATGGGGGCGTGCTCTGCCCTCTGTTTCCTGTAGTCCAAAATCCGCTCCTTTGTCATGTCTTAACAAGATTGAGGAAGAGGTTGTTGTCCAGGCACCACACTGCCAGGTCTCTGACGACCTCCCTATAGTCTTATCGTTGTCGGTGATCAGGCCCTCACTCCTTTCCCTGTTTGTACCCTAGTCATCCCTGTGCCACCTGTGGAAATCCAAGCAGAGCGCTACACCCTTTACCCTGGGGACCGACTGGAGCTGAGCTGTAAAACTGAGTCAGTCAATTGGACCAAGGACCATGCAGTGGTGGTGGACGGGGAGCACACACGCTTACGAGACGGCCAGCTGGAGATCGAGGGGGTGGAGCCGGCTGATTCTGGCCTGTACACCTGCGTCACCTTTGGCAACCACAGCTCTTACTTCTCTGTCAATGTCACAGGTAAGGTCAAAGCTACCACTGAGGGCTCAAATCACTGGTCCTGTAGAGAGAAACAATTCCAGGTACGTGGTAATGCAGCTAAGCCCGAGTCAAATGACATATATTGTCCTATCTGCCTATTCACCAGTTGATATCCTGGCATCCTCTGAAGATGAAGATGAGGAGGATGAGTCTTCCTCAGAGGAGGCAAAGATGTCTAGCAGTCAAAAGCTTTTACGTAAGTGTCTGATCCTCCTAGTCCTACCACCTGTCACTGGAATGGTAGACCAGGTCTGGGCTTGGACCCTATTCAACTCCTGTTGAGGTTAATGCCCTGAACTTAACATGACAGCCCTGTTTCCTGTTACATTTCATATGTGATTCACCTATTAGGCATTTGCTGTTCATATAAGAGTGATTTGTTCACAGTTGTGATTCAGAGGGCCAGTAGCACCCCACACTGCTGTTTACACTTGAGTAAGGAATGTCACACTGGTGACTGAACTCAGTCCATTCCAGACGTCCCCTGATTACTGTTTGTCTATGCTGCGTTATAAAGCCAGTCAGGCATGGTCAGCTGGCTACTGCCGTCTGGTGAATGCCATGTGCCCACAGGGAAGTAAGCAGCTAGCGTGGCGGGCACCCCTGACGATGACCTTGGGCCCCAAGAGACTAGGCAATCCTATACTGGAGTTTTGTATGTTTTTAAGCAAAACTGGAAATTGTCACTTGACTTGTATACTGTTTTTGTGGATCGCTGAATAGAACTCTCCTAAGCCAGATAGAAACTACCTGCACACACAATTGTTGTCAATTCTTCTGTCAGAATAGGTGTTTTAAGTGTTCTCTCTTTCGCCCCATTGTTCCTCAGCAATGGCCCCTCAGTGGGCTCAGCCCGAGAAGATGGAGAAAAAGCTGCATGCTGTCCCAGCCAGTAAGACTGTCAAGTTCCGCTGCCAGGCCAGTGGAAACCCCACCCCAACACTCAAGTGGTTCAAGAACAGCAAGGAATTCAAGAGGGATCAGCGCATCGGGGGCTTCAAGGTAAACCCCCTCCCTGTTTTCACCTCTTGGTACTGGATGGCTACAGACCATACTGTATTATCCTAATTGAATATCCCCAAACTCCCTGAACATGAGTGCAGGTGTGATGGTGATCTCGTCACTGTTAAATCACCAACCCCCACCCCCAGTATTCGAGGCATGTCGCACCTGACTAGTGAACAATGCAAAGTGAAATCCAATGCCACAACGGGATGATTGTGCCACAAAAAAAGCATGCCTCGAGGATGGCAATTTTAGCCCTGGAGGCAGAATACGCCTGGCTGTCCTCATTTAACATATCTGGATATCTGCTGTTTACAGCATTTGTTTTCGGTCCAGATTTCTCTGCATATAGCAAAACCAACTTCTCAAAGGAAATTTGTTTATAATGAGGAGCCGGAATAAATCCTGCAGATCTCCCCCATCTCAGTGCTGGGGAGCAGGACAGGACAGCTCACTGTCACAGAGGAAGTGAGATGGGGTAAACATTTCACAATAATGGGCGTGGTGGTGATGAGTCTGTTTCCTTTTCTTTTCCCTGGTGCAGATAGCATGTGTATACTGTGCGCTTGGCTTTTAAAGTTGACCATATCCGTGCCGTGGTGCGGACGAAGGTGAGTGTGTTGGCTTGCGACAGCCTCATGTAGGATGTGCTGGGATGTTGTAGGAGTCTAAGGTCCTGTGCATCTGCTCTTCCCATCAAGGTGTTGTCCAGCCATGTCCTCGGCAGCCCCCCCCCCCCCCTCCCCCGGGGACACATTAAAGAGTTTCCTTTCAGCTGCCTTCACTCCGCCACGCAGCACACTTTACCATCTGGCTGCTGTTTTTTCAGTCAAGGTGCAAAGGTCTAGATGGGCAGCTGGGGACGTCTATGAACGAGGCTCGCCGCCCAAACCCCCACCCCCGCGCTTTGGTTTTATGACCACAGCTCCATTGTTTATATAGTCTTAATGTATGGAGAGGGCAGGCAGGGGGAATAACACAGACCACATGTATTA
This sequence comes from Oncorhynchus masou masou, assembly GCF_036934945.1. Lineage (NCBI taxonomy): Eukaryota > Metazoa > Chordata > Actinopteri > Salmoniformes > Salmonidae > Oncorhynchus > Oncorhynchus masou. The sequence continues at coordinate 32,003,178 of NC_088236.1, read as the reverse complement.
ACCCAAGCACAACACATCTGGCCAAAAGCAGCTGCGGAACCCCAGCTCATTTAAGCCAAATGTGGGAAACCTTAACGCAGGCTCTGTGTACGAATGTTTGATGTCGCCATTGCCTGAGAGGTTTGTTAGTTTAATCACACACTGCCGGTCTTGGTCAGATATATGGAAGAAAAGTAATAACTTTGAATATAGAGAACAGTATTTAGCCTTAGATGTGCATAGGATGTAACCTGGTCATAGTCAACTACAGGTTTTCCCGGAGCAGGTTGTGACAAGTCATGTAACCACTAAGAAAACCGTTTCCCCGCTCTAATATGTTTCCAAAAGTGCATTAATGTACTGTGCCTCAAGCAATGGAGCACAATATAGTTTTATATGACATGGGAAATTGTCTCCTGATAGCAAGTTCCTCCTCCTTCCCATGGATGTTAAAATAAATAAAAGTCATTTTGGTTTGATCTGCATTTCATTACACATCATTGAACTCGTAAATGTTCCCCCATTTTGTACAAATAACTAACTAGCAGCATGACAAATTAAATGTGCTCTTGAGAGGTTATGTAAACCCCAATGTCAAAGAAAATAATAATTCCAGAAATTAACTTATGAATGAGTAGTGTTGTATCAGGCTGGCTTGACCATCTTTTTTTATAATCTAGACACAAGTGTCTCACTAAAGTGTTTTATAGTAGGTGTTACAGGACGTTTTGTGAAAGTCTGGGTCTTTGGGGATCTATTTAAGTCTCAGTGCTTCGGTTGGACCAGCTGTCACCTGGAAGTGCATTCAATACTTCCTCCTCTGACTAAATATTTTACCTTTTCTCTTCTCCAATTTGTAGGTTCGAGAACACATGTGGACCATCATCATGGAGTCTGTGGTGCCATCTGACAAGGGGAACTACACCTGTGTAGTTGAAAACAAACATGGAAGCATCAACCACACTTACCAGCTGGATGTTGTTGGTAAGTCTCTTTCCTCTCCGGGTCATTTCTATCGGGGAAATTCCTTGCTAATCCATTCACCTGGTTTATTAATCATCAATTGGATATTTATGAAGCTTAAGTGTGTTGTTGGTTCAATATCGCTAATGGTTTACAACACTTGGCCCTAGTAATCAAAGTAATGGTGTGCCCTTTTTCCAAGGAGAGGGTCATATGGTCTGAACTGTTGTCAAATTAGCATTTTATTTTTTTATTAACCTTGTTTACGTTGTGGCCCTGCCAATGAAGCTGTCTGAAAAGGTGCAATTATTATTTCATCCTGGACCTGCCCTGTGACTTACTCATGCTCCATTGGTTCTATAATTCAAAGCTCCACCTCCACAGACAGTGGTGTCTCCTGGGATATTTGCGGCCAGGGCCTGTGTTGGCGTGACTTCACTCCCCAACCTCGGTCAACTGTGAGATCATTTTGCAGACAGAGTAATTCTACAAAATGTGTGCAAAGCGCCACACTCATCTCTGTATCAGGAAAGCAAATGAAGCCTGAACATTTTGTTTCCCTGCCAGATGCTGGACTCATTAGTATGGTTTGGCAAGTTATCAGTCATCAAAATGGCACCCGGAGAACATTTCTCTCTCAGGGCAATGGCTCGAAACTTGTCTGTAAGCTTGTGTTTCCAGTAATTTGGGGAAAATGGCAGCAATTATACAGGCGGCAGAGTAGTTGGGGGAACTGCTATTTCCCTGGCTGTGAAATTACCGTCTGTAAGTAGTGAAAGGACATGAGATCTGGGTAACCTTGTAACCTGGCCTGAGATCAACCTCTACCAAGGCCAGACTGACAGAGCTGTCCTCCTCCTCTTTTACTTTCCCAGATCAGCCATGCCTCAATGCTTATTCATTACTGGAATGAACTAGAAACATAGCCTAATCATTTGCTGTTGTTTTCCAATGATAATCCATGGTGGCTTTTACCAAGGTATTTCTCTTGCGCTGACCGCTAGGATTCTCCACGACAATGTCTTTGGCGTGTCTTCGTATGTGATTTAAGGTGTGTCTTTGTATGTTATCGCTGTGTGTCTTTTTTGTTATTAATGTTCGTATTTTAATGTGATTGTCATGCGTCTGTGTGTATCCGTTGCAGAGCGTTCCCCACACAGACCCATCCTGCAGGCCGGACTGCCAGCCAATCTCACTGCGGTGGTGGGCAGTGATGTGGCGTTTGAGTGTAAGGTGTTCAGCGACCCCCAGCCTCACATCCAGTGGCTGAAGCACATCGAGGTCAATGGGAGTCGCGTTGGCCCTGATGGCTTACCCTACGTCCGCGTCCTCAAGGTAGGGGCTCTTAGCGCACTGACTGGGTCCACCACAAGTCTACACAGGACACAACATAGCTGCGTTTGTTCTGTTCAGTCAGGAACTAAATGTGAAAACCTCCATTAAGTAAGAGATGACACCCTAAGTTATGCTTGGGGGAATGCAGACATACAACTGTGTAGTAATACAGCCAAACCGTATTAGATTTCAATGAAATTGTGTAGTACAGTCTTAAGCGCATGTTTTTGTTGAGTAGTTTGTATCATTTTTATTTCCTGTTGCATCATGTCTATTATAACCCTTCAAGACTGTCTGGCAAAGGATGGCAAATAGTATCCCTCTTCGAGGATGTGGCAGGTAGGTAGCCTAGCAGTTAAGAGTGTTCGGCCTGTAACCAAAAAGTCTCTGGTTCTAATCCCCAAGCCGCCTTAGTGAAAAATCTGTCGGCGTGCCCTTAAGCAAGGCACCTTAATTGCTTCTGTAAGTCACTCTGGATAAGTGTCTACTAAATGACTAAAATGTACATTTTATCCCTCTATATAAGTAGTTTTCTGTGGCTTGTAAAAGTCTATGCTTGAGAGGGGAAAGTCGATGCTAACAAATGATTGTGATCTCATTCAACAGAGACATTTGTTACAACCTCATCTTGATTTGTTGTTGCACATGACATGTTTTTGTTTCCAGCACTCTGGGGTCAATAGCTCGGACACTCAGGTGTTGACCCTCTACAATGTCACTGAGGAGGAGAGCGGGGAGTATATATGTAAAGTGTCCAATTATATAGGAGAGGCCAATCAGTCGGCCTGGCTGACCATCGTCAGGCATGAGGCCCAAGGTAACCGCCCCACGCAGCAGCAGCACATAGAGAGATCCTCAGCCAGGGGCTGCTAGGGCCACCTGGAGACCTAGGGACTTGTTTAGGGATGACCTCAGCTGTTTCTCTCCTCCCTCGCTCCCTCCCTCCTTCTATCCCGCCTCAGTGCTCCTGACTGTAAATTACACTATGGAAAATTCCCAGCAGAGTGGTTGAATGTGTTTAGTCTTGCTTTATGTTGGACTGCTTTCTCTTTCCTGCCCCTTGCCTCTCCCGTGCCCTCCTAATAAGGGCCTCTCCTGCCATCCACTGCTGTTACTTTCACTCCCTCGCCCTTCAAAGTCTTCTGCTCAGATCTCTGACTGCCTCTCTCTTATTACTGCCTTGTCCCCCACCTACTTTTCAGCTGTCTTACTCAGCCTTTCCCTGAGCTCCTGCTGTTTGTCTTGTGGATTTGTTGTATGGTGAAGTGTGTGTGGCCTTGAATAATTTTTTTTTTTTTAAACCTTTATTTAACAAGGCAAGTCAGTTAAAGAACAAATTCTTATTTTCAATGACGGCCTAGGAACAGTGGGTTAACTGCCTGTTCAGGGGCAGAACAACAGATTTGTACCTTGTCACCTTCCGGTTACTAGTCCAACCTTCTAACCACTAGGCTACCCTGCCGCTACCCTGAGTGTGTGTGCTCTGCTGAGTGTGCTCTGCTGAGGGGTCTTCCATGTAGCCCATCTCTTGCATGCAGAGATGAGTCTTTAGGGCATGGGATGTCCGTCCCTGCTCCTTCTCAAATGGTGATGGTCCAGTGAAGGGTTCAGTGCTGCGGTGCGGTCTCTACCTAACGAGCTCCTCCACTAACTGACTGGAGGGCAGATATGGGTTTTTACTCTTGGGGGGGATGGTGTTGGACTGAGAGGGGAGTATGAACACCCCACCCACCCTCTGTCCTGTCCCCTCCTCTACCAGAGGTCTTTCCCTTTCAGAATCTTTTACTCATGCCTCCATTTTTCCTCTGGGCCTCTTGTTGGGTCTGCTTCCATTGTTCTTTTCTAGACTGCTGGCCTTAACACCACGGACAAGGAAATGGAAATCCTCCAACTGAGGAATGTGTCTTTTGATGATGCTGGGGAGTATACCTGCTTGGCGGGCAATTCTATCGGGTTCTCTCATCACTCTGCATGGTTGATCGTTTTTAAAGGTATCAATGGTTCTCTCCTCTGATCTCCTTCCCCTCCCTCCTCTCCACTTTGGCTTGACCATCCACTGCCCACATTTATCTGAATATGGTCTCTGTAGACCCTACTTCAGTGAGCAATGTGGATGTGTGTGGAAGCCAGGCCAAGTTGTGATACTAACCTTCTCCCTTCTCCTGTCAGCATGGTTCCATGCTCATCCAACCTTTCTGGATGGGATGGTATGGTCCATGTTGAGAAATGATTCCCAGAAATCACAGAATGCCAAACAACCCATCTGACCCATAAAATCTACCTCAACTGACAACTCCTGAATCAGAAAGTTTAGGTGTTTCATACCCTCAAATTTTTTTTTTTACATAAATGACCATTTCCTCTGCCAATGTCATAATCATTTGTCAGCTTTCCACATTGTTTCAAATGGTTAACGGGTAACTTTACAATGCACTTCTACTTGACTGCCTTAAGATGAAGTTTTCCATTCAGAAGGGGTTGTTTGGCATTACTGTTGGTGTTTCACTCCAACTTGTCTCTCCCATTCTGGTTTCAATTTGGTGTTTACATTTGATTCTGTGTGAGGCTGATGTTTTCTGACAAGCACTACAAATGACATATATCCCTGATGTCATTTCCTGCTGTGAGGACGAAGCCTGCTCTTAAGGCTAGCTTTGATAATTGGCTCACTGTAGTGGACGGCTCATTCTTCTGGGTTGGAATAGGCATTTGTCCAATTATCAAGCTGCTTGTCATTCAGCCTCAAGACACAAGGACAGCTCACTTGTGTTGCTGGTGTTTGTGTCATTCTGGTGTTTTTCGGAAAGCGAGGTAAAAAGAAACATCCAATATGTTAATTTTAAACCATATTTTGGAGATAATTAGATTAAACATGATCTTTTGTGTCTTCAGTACATAGGTAGTTTTGATCCTCAGAGTGAGAGACAATGTCAAATTTTGTAATGTCTAAATTACAAGGGAATCATAATGACAATTGTTTGTACCAACAATCACCACACAAGCCGCCATTTTAAAACCAAACTGGGCTTTTATGCAGAACCACCATTTTATGTGCTCTAAGGAAGTCAGAATGGGACATTTACTTTAAATAAATAATTAGCTTAAGTTAAACTACTGAACACATTATATTTATAACATATATATATTACATTTATGAATGAGTGTATGTTTGAAAAATTTGTATTAGTGTGGAGTGGCATGGTTTTTGTCTGTGATGTTAACACGCGTTGTCCTGAATAACCGAGCCTTTGCACACACAAATAAATACATTAAAATAAGATGGTTTTAGAAAGCTAAGATTGAACTTAATGTACATCCGTGTTAATGCTCATCCGTTTGCACAAGGCTCTGTATTATTTGGGTTTGTCCCAGCTCAAAAGGACTTGGCCATTCTCTGCCACTAGAGAATATGGCTGCTGGTCAAACTGGCAAAGAATGTGGAGTGAAACCCTATGCCTGAAAGAAGTGGTTATGGTGCCACAATAGGAGTTTGTGCTCCGCTCTCTGTGCCAGTGGTGTTAAGGGCTCTGTTTTTCTGTACATGTCAGCTGAGTGGTCTTAGTGAATGTATCAGGGTGGTGTTTGTGTGTGTGTGTGTGTGTGTTCAGTGTTTTTGTTACATGCCTGTTGTGAAAGTGCGATTGATATTTGAGAATGCATGGACCTCTGTTGTGTGATTTGACCCTGTGTGGCTGACCTATTGTCCCCCATCGCGTTGCCCTCATCCAGCAGTCCCCCGCTCCCCACCACCCAACCAAACCTACCTGGAAGTGCTGATCTACTGCGTGGGCTTCTTCCTCATTGCTGTCATGGTGGCTGTGGCCATCATCATCAAGATGCGCACCTCGTCCAAGAAAAGTGACTTCAACAGTCAGCTGGCTGTCCACAAGCTGGCTAAAAGCATCCCCCTGCGCAGACAGGTAACAGAAAGTAGATAGGGGGTTTGACATCTTTATACCTTTTCTGCTTTCTCATCCCATTTAGTGTAATCTTTATGGTATCTTAATATTTTTTTAACGTATTCCTATCACTTGTTCTTATCAAATGGAAGTGTTCATTATCTTGTGAAAATAAAAAACCTTAATTCCTCGAGCTTCTGGTTCCTCAAAGAGCCCATGAGGTGAGTCAGGTTGGTATGAGTAGAGGGCAGGTGTTCGTCTCATCCTGCTATCTGCTTCCACTGGGATTCAAGTAGTTTTAGTTGTTACATTTTGTGTCATCTGACTTATTTAAGTAACATTTTGAAGAGTTAACATAATTTTCTGTCCACACACTGGATATCATTCTGTCTGTCTCTGTTGTTCCTTCCCTGGCTCCACTATGAGAGAGTAACGGCAGGCTTCTGTATTACAGGTGTCAGTGGACTCTAGCTCCTCCCTCCACTCCGGGGTGATGTTGGTGCGCCCTTCCCGCCTCTCGTCCAGCGGCTCTCCTATGCTGTCTGGGGTGTCTGAGTACGAGCTGCCCCAGGACCCACGCTGGGAGCTGCCCAGAGACAGGTGCACAGATGACTGGAGCACACCTATTAAATGCAGACATAACATCACACTCCTTTGAATGGGAGCATTGCCTGTCTGTTTCAATCATCTCACATTTGTTGTTTTTTTTTCCTTTCCTAGACTGGTGCTTGGGAAGCCCCTGGGAGAAGGCTGCTTTGGCCAGGTGGTGATGGGAGAGGCTTTAGGGATGGACAAAGAGAAGCCAAACAGGGTCACCAAAGTGGCCGTCAAGATGCTCAAATGTAAGTCAAGTTTTTTTTTTTTTTCTCATAAACCATATCAAACCTGTGATTTAGGCACATGGCTGGGTTTGCCGATACTGCATGTTGGGAAGTTATTTCAAATGCAAGGAGTACAGAATTGAGGCGAAAACCACAACTGCTATTACAGGATGGGAGGAGAGTTCTACTTAGTGCTGTGATGCACAGACATAAGAGGCATCTGCCACTGGCTCCTGGCCACTGTGCAAATGGGAGACCAGAGTAAACATTTATGAGAACCCCTGGGTTTGGATATATGACAGGGTTCATAAAACTGTGAAGAGTGAGGATGTAGGAAAATATCCATTTATTGCTTGGTACTTTTTAAGTGCCTCCCCCCAGAGAGTGCTGCCTTCACCCCCCCCCCCCCTCCCCCTACCTGCATGTCCCTCTGAAAGACTTTCCCCTACAGTTGGTGCCTTTTGAAACATTTTTAAATAGGGTATGTAAATTTACTTTGAAATCATGTTGCAAAGCAGTGTGCTTTGCGCTGTACAGAACTGGGATGTTTTACATGAGAACTCTTTTTGATTTGCCAATCATAGAGTTCAGGGTTGGGTGATTTGTTGTAATGATTCTAATTTCTGTCTCATTTTTCCCTCCCCTCAGCTGATGCTACAGAGAAAGACCTGTCAGATCTGATCTCCGAGATGGAGATGATGAAGATCATTGGGAAGCACAAGAACATCATTAATCTGCTGGGAGCCTGTACCCAGGATGGTAAGTCTCTCACTTTTACACTCCCTTCAAATCCTTCATTCAGAAAGGCTGAAATCATGTTTCGGTTTGGAGAGGAGTGAGTGTTTTGGAATGTGTTTTTAGACCATTGCGGCGTTCAGTTGTTTAACAAGACCACAAAAAGCACAGCATGATCATATCAGCATGCAGAAATGTGTGTAATGGTATGAGTAAGGGGATTCTGACACCAACTTCCGATCTCTCAGTTCGAGATGACCACAGCTGCTGCCAGGGTTGCCATATCTTTCAAATCTTGACTGACAAGCCCTGGCACCATGAGCTGTGTTCTGCTGGGGAGGAACATTAGCCTTCTCTGACCCTGCTGTGAACATTGGAAAGCTCTCTGTTCTAAATATCATGTAGCAGAACACAGGAGGCTGCTCTTTGTCCTGTCTGGTCCCTTGAGAAGTTCCAGTAGGTTATTGTAGGAATCTGTTAGCATTTCACACCTTATTACCCAGACCTGTTTGACATACAAACTTTCATCTTTGGCAAAATGTTTAAGTCTTTGCATTTACTTACTATAGATGGTGATGGAGAAATGTTTTTTTTCTTCACACGACATACAAGTGTTAACAGACATTTGGTTTCTTTTTCTTGTTCTTTAGTTACAGCTTGTAAATTCTTAATGCCTTGATTTGTAATGGTGTTTTTCCCTGACCACAAAATAGCTGTCCAGAATACACCATTACTCTTCGCACTCATTGGCATGTTAGGAGAAAGATACAGCTGTTGGTTATAATTCAGAGCTTAACTCTCTCACCATGACCCCTCCACCGCTCAGTGACATCCCTCCTCACCGCTGGAAATGCTGTTCTCTGACAGCAAAGATGGTGTGCTTCTGTCAGTCTGTCTTGTTGCGTTAGGTGTCACATAAAAGGTATTTCAAATGTCACTTCCTCCAGTGGTGTTGAGTGAGTGAGTGCACCCTTGTCTCCCTCCCCAGGCCCTCTCTATGTTATTGTGGAGTATGCCTCCAAGGGAAACCTCCGGGAGTACCTGAGAGCTCGGCGGCCACCAGGCATGGAGTACTGCTACAACCCTGACCAGGTGCCCATAGAGAACATGTCTATCAAAGACCTGGTGTCCTGTGCCTACCAGGTGGCCCGCGGCATGGAGTACCTGTCCTCTAAGAAGGTAACATCAGGATCCGACTCTACCTACATCAGCACAGTTGAGTATAGAGTACCCAGTAAAGATGCAGTGAATGTACCAGGACGCCTGGACCTTGTTCTTATGTGTGTCTGTGTACAGTGTATCCACCGAGACCTTGCTGCCCGCAACGTGCTGGTGACAGAGGACAACGTGATGAAGATCGCAGATTTTGGCCTGGCCAGAGATATCCACCATATTGATTACTATAAGAAGACCACCAATGTCAGTGTGCTACTAATTACCTACCTCAGCCATGCCAATCAATGTGAAAATTGCTTCCCCTGACCTTATTCCATCTCCTGTGCCAATTTGCCAATTTACACTAGCATTTAACTCATAGGGTCGTTTACCAGTCAAGTGGATGGCCCCAGAAGCTCTATTTGACAGGATATACACGCACCAAAGTGATGTGTGAGTATGGACGAAATACACATTTACCATATTTGGAATGGGCAGAAGTTGGCCAGATACCCGTGGCTTGTATGATATGACCTGTGTGTTGACTGATGGGGCTTGTCCTGTCCGTCTGTATCTGCAGATGGTCTTTCGGGGTGCTGCTGTGGGAGATCTTCACCCTGGGGGGCTCGCCGTACCCGGGGGTCCCTGTAGAAGAGCTGTTCAAGCTGCTGAAGGAGGGCCACCGCATGGACAAGCCCTCCACCTGCACTCACGAACTGTAAGCCTCCTTCCTCAGTGTTCTATCATTAGAATGGATGCTATGGGTTTATCCCAGAGCACAGGGATGCAGCTGCTGCAAAGACATCGATCTCTGATAATAAAAAAGACAGGCAAGCCAGCAGCAGAATTAGGACTCTTTCCCACTCTCCCTCTATTCTCTCCATTTCTCCTCCTCTCTCCCAGATACATGATGATGAGGGACTGCTGGCATGCCGTTCCCTCTCACCGGCCCACGTTCAAACAGCTGGTGGAAGACCTGGACCGCACCCTGGCCATGACGTCCAACCAGGTGAGTCTCCACATTGAGCACGCCTCAGCAGTTCACACAGAGTCAACAAAGGTGATAAACTCACATCCTTGTATTACTGTCAGAACAAAATGCTAAATGTTAAAATGTTGTGTTTACTTGATATTTAAGCCACTTGTCTGTATGTGGCTGTGAAATGGATGATATCCAAAGACAGATATATGACTGTGTTCTGGCCAGTGTGTCCAATCCTCTCTCATAAATCCCATCTGTGTGTGTTTGCAGGAGTACTTGGAGCTGTCTGTGCCTCTGGACCAGTATTCCCCCAGCTACCCTGACACTCGCAGCTCCACCTGTTCCTCTGGCGAGGACTCTGTCTTCTCCCATGATGCTGGGGCTGAGGAGCCCTGCCTGCCAAAGTTCCCTCCCCATTCCAACGGGGTGGCCCTCAAGAAGCGCTGATACCTCACTCCCCTCAAACACCCTGACATTCCTCTTACTGTCGTTCCTTCTCTGCACCACTGGCCTGGTATGAACTCTCCCAACCCTCCCAGAGACTAGGCAAAACACTGGTGTAGAGTGGGACAAAGCTTAATTCTGAAACTTTTAAACGTACCGGTTGGGCATCAAGGACTCAAGGCTGCAGCAGTTTCTTGGCTCGTGATTGAGGTGGATATGTTTTTGGGGCACTTTGTATTGCTGGGATTGTCTTTCTTTTTGTGTCAAACGGTGCAGGAGAAGCAAAGACTAATTTCTCCACTTTGGGCATTCCATGGAACAAGATAAACAGACTGTACTAAACTGAAAGAATTATGAATTGGATGGATCTGAGTTAGGATTATGTCTGTTGTATTTTTCCAATGTTCATCAATAATAAATGAAATTATTTTGCTTTTAAGACCAAATCCAGAGAATATATTAACAAGGGACATTCATACAGTGCCTTCAGAAAGTGTTCACACCTCTTGACCTTTTCAAAATGTTGTTGTTACAAAGTGGGATTAAAATGGATTTAATTATCATTTTTTGTCAACGATCTATACAAAATAGTCATATCTAGGTGGAAGAAAAATATGGAAAAATATGAACAATAAAACACTAATATACCTTGATAAGTATTTATATTCCTGAGTCAATACATGTTGTAATCAAACTTGGCAGTGATTCCAACTGTTAGTCTTTCCTGGATTGTAAAATATCTGCCCATTATTCTTAAAAATGTTCTTCGTGATCATTCCTAGACAGTCATTTTCAAGTCTTGCCACAGATCACAGATTTTCAAGCCAATTCAAGTCAAAACTGTAACTAGGCCACTCAGAAACATTCAATGTCATCTTGGTAAGCCACTCCAGTGTATTCTTGGCCTTGTTTTATATTATTGTCCTGCTGAAAGGTGAATTTGTCTCCCAGTGTCTGTTGGAAAGCAGACTGAACCAGATTTCCCTTTAGGATTTTGACTGTGCTTATTTTTATCCCCCCCAAAAAGCTCTAGTCCTTGCCGATGACAAGCATACCCATAACACGATGCAGCCACCACCGTGATTGAAAATATGAAGAGTGGTACTCCATGATGTGTTGGATTTGCTATAAACATAACACTTTGTATTCAGGACATAAAGTTGAATTCTTTGACATTTTTTTGCAGTGTTACTTGCATGCATGTTATGGAATATTTTTTAACCTTTATTTTAACTAGGCAAGTCAGTTAAGAACAAATTCTTATTTACAATGATGGCCGAGGAACATGACGGCCTTGTTCAGGGGCAGAACAACACATTTTTACCTTATTGGCTCGGGGATTTGATCTTACAACCTTTCGGGTTACTGGCCCAACGCTCTAACCACTAGTCTACCTGCCGCCCCAGGTACAGGCTTCCTTCTTTTCACTCTGTCATTTAGGTTAGTATTGTGGAGTAACTACAATGTTATTGATCCTCCGTTTTCTCCTATCACCGGCATTAAACTCTGTAACTGTTTTAAAGTCTCTTTTGGCCTCATGGTGAAATCCCTCGACGGCAACGGAGTAAGGAAAGATGTCTGTATCTTTAGTGATACACCATCCAAAGTGTAATTAATAACTTCACCATGCTCAAAGGGATATTCAATGTCTGCTTTTTTATTTTTTACCCATCTACCAATAGGTGCCCTTTGTGAGGCATTGGAAAACCTTCCTGGTTTTTGTGGTTGAATCTGTTTGAAATTCACAGCTCGACTGAGGGGTACAGAGATGTATGTGTGGGGTACAGAGATGAGGTAGACATAAAAGAAATCATGTTAAAACACTTATTGCAACTTATTATATGACTTATAAAGCAAATTTTTACTCCTAGACTGTAGGCTTGCCATAACAAAGGGGTTGAATACTTATTGATTCAAAACATGTCAGCTTTTCATTTTTTTGTAATTTCAAAAAACGTTATTAAACTTGACATTATGGGGTATTGTGTTTAGGCCAGTGACACAATCTCAATTGAATGTATTTTAAATTCAGACTGTAACACAACAACATGTGGAAAAGGTCCAGGGATGTGAATACTTTCTGAAGGCACTCTACCTTGTATATATTGGTGCAGTGGTCAGTTATTTCATTCATGTTACAATCTCCTTGTAAATACAGTTAAATTTATAAATATGAATATATATTTACACAGCACTCTTTATTTTTATTACCATGTTTTTTTTATTTTCTTTTTGTACAAGGAAGCTTATGTTTGATCCATTTGAGTATAGTCCATAAGGGGAGTTGCTACATGAAAATAACTATAAATTGTATTAAATATTACTTGGCCAGTTTTCGCTATTTCTACATTTGTCAGCTTTGCTTTTTTTTACCATTAATCAATTGGCTGCTTAACCACTAGTGGAAACATATGTATTTTCTATCAATCTTTTCAGGTCCAAATGTTTTTTCATGACAACCTGCAATACAGCGTTATTCTTAGCTCAATGTCTGCAGTTGGTGTCGATCAGAGACACCAGCAATGTTCCTTTTACTATGCTGTAGTTGTGCGTGCATACATATGTTTAATGTCTGAAGTGTATGCTTGTGTATTTGTACGTTGTGGGAGTGTGCGTGTGAGGGTTTTGTCTTTTATGTACCTCTTCTCATTCATGATCTGTCGTTTATTTTAAGTATGATCACAACTGTAAAGATTTCTAGTTGTTAACCATGCTTATTAAAAAGAACCAGAATTCTATGCTTTAGATAACACCATGCACTTTCATTGTGCATGCCTGCCATGTAATGACCGTATCCTCTTCATGCTTTAACAGGAGGTCCGTTTATTTTCAGGGATCTTCTGATAAAGGTTTGCAGAGCACTTATGTCGTCGTAAAAGAATTACATTAAATAAAATGCTATCGAAAAAAAAAAATCAATAAAGCTTTCAGAGTTTGAAAGGACTTAATAAACAGGTGCATAAATATCTTGATTTTGTTGTTTGATGTAAATCATACTTACGAAGATGGACTGATGGCCACTTCAATCTCCTACCCATTTAGTGTAGGTTACTGGGGGTGATTAAATATGATAATGTGCTGCTGACACCAGAAGAAATGTCCGCTAGTACAGAGAGCCGTGGGCAGCCGTAAACATTTAATTTATTACAGTGTAAATGGCTTGGTTTGGCTGGCTCTCCAGTGCCATCCATCAACCCACACAGACCCTGATACCCATGTCTGCCTCTGGCTTCCTGCTATGGGCTGATGCATCACCTGGATTGCTGTCTCCATGCAACAGGCTTAAACTAACTCCACACAGAGGGACAGCTCCTGATCCCTGTTAAGAGCTAGCTTTGACTGCTAGGTTCAATGGAAGTAGCCTTTATGGCCTACGGAATATCATTGCTGAAGGTAAATATGGAAGGATGCAAGAACGAGTTAGATTTTTGATTCATGTGTGAGCTGTTTTATCCTTCAAACCTGTGTATTTGAACTGAAATATGTAACGTCAACTAATGACTAATTGCTGCAGGAGGGATGAAGTGAATGTTTCAAATGGCACTGTTTTGAGAAAAGGCCTTTCCAGGGACACAGTGCCTCATCTGTCCTTTACCAGGTAATGAGAAACCGCCTCTGTTCCCTTCCTGGAATCTGAGAGGCCAATGATGTCACCGGAATGTTGTTTTTTGGAGGAATTGTATTAATCCCTGGAAACGCGTACTAATAAAAGGTACATCTGTGTGCTGTGGCTGAGGTGACAGTCAAGGGCTCCATATAGGAATAGAATGGACTCCAGGAACATGGGTTTATGGACAGCTAATGCATTGCTAAGACGGCAGGTGCAATTAAATGGATGGTATTATCCCTTTGACAGATGGTCTAGGAAGAGTTGGGTGGGGCAAAGTTAAGTGGGTGGGACAACGCTAGGTGATGTCTTCAAACATAACTTTTAGTTCGTTGTTGTCATTAGGATGTGCTGAACATACTCAGTCTTTGAGACTGAGAAAAACAAGCATAGTGTGAAGAAATATCAGTCAATAAAAAGTCCTCATTTGTAGTCTGGGAATTATATTTTAAAACAGAATGCTTCAGCCTCAAGAAAATGCCTGATTTAAATGCATAATGTTTCCACAGAGTGCTGGATTAGTTATTGGTGTTTTAACACTGACCCTGTCCATGGCTGTAGGGAACTCAGATGAATTGCTTTATTTTCTTGTTTACTTAAGTTGTCCTGATTTATTCCACCTTGGGCTCCATGTCTCTGTTTTTCAAGCAACACAAATCCTCCATTATTGTCCACACTTTGTGCCCTGTCAGGACTGACAGATGACCTGCCCTTCACCTTGCAGACTCCCCACAGAGGTGACGCATTGTCAATCAGACATCATTATTCACCTTCAATAGCAAGTGGAGCTTGTGAGGATGGCGGGGGTACTTGCTTATTAAAGCCTCCACCAGAGAGAGGAGTGGTGACATCAGCCTGTTGTTGTGCGCCTTTGGCTGTCACATCGCAATTGAGCCGATTATTTATGGGAACAAGGGAGGAGAAAGTGGAGGGGGCTGTCAATGCACATGAGGGGTAGAAGGGGACAAAAGGGATCGGTACAATGCAGGTGCTCATGAATATCAATTCGGCCAGCTTCCATCTGCTATGAGTTGTGGAGGAGACCGAGGCCGTCTCCTGTCCTAGAGGCAGAGTGTCTCCACATGCTGAGCCCAGAGTGTGAGGGGGCAGTGCCCAAAGTGAAGGGTGGGCACATTCCCAGAGTGAGGGGGCACTGTGCTGTTAGAGCCGATGAACATACTGGTCTCTTTAATAGCCACTGAGGGTTCAGTCTGTATCTGTGAAGGGCTACAGATTGTGTGATAGAAATGTAAAGGCCATTTCCGTTTCAGACGACATATACAGCGTTTACCGTGAATGTGGTCTCTGCTATCTCGGGAACATTGCCTTTAAATGTCAATCACACTATAACTCGGAACTTCTGTGATACGGATGGAATAGATCCCTAAAACCATGTCACCTATAATGAGCTGTAATCAAGACTTACAACCCAAAATAAATATTTTGAAGCACAAATGCAGACAAGGAAGGAAAAATGTGGTCTGTGAATTACTCAGTAATAACGTCAGAAACAATATATTTTACTTTCTCAAGTGGGTTGTTTCGCCAGCCTCTTTATTGAGGGTTAGGAGTTGATGATCATCTGTGTTTTCATCCTACTGTGGCTATTGTGGTTTTGGGTTGTAGTTCAGTTCTTGCAACACAGTTTGCAGTGGAACAAAATACGTAATATTTTTATGATGATGTAAATGTTTTCAAAAGAAAAGGATAAAGAAAGCAGCAGTCTCAGCAGTATAGCATAGAATTTCTAACAGCACACTGAGGTAAATATGACAGCTGTTGGCAAGGAGTATACATGCACTTTGGCTGTTGATGCAGGGGTCTCTGTTGAGGGCTGGGCCCCTGTCTATGGGATGGCTGTGTCTGAGACAGGTCCCCAGTGCCCTCTGCTCACTGGGACAGAACTGACAGTCGGGGGTTATCGTAGGGCGAGGCCTGTCACTCACTGGACATCACAGTATTGTCTCTCAGTATCTGCCCTGCTCCTCCCTCCATGCCCATCATGGGAGCGGTCTTGTACTCAAAGGGAAAGAATAAACTTGTCATTCACATGTCACAGAGAAAGGGAAAAGTAATGCATGCAGTGTCGTCCAGCCACATTCATATCCTCTCTGAACTACTAATAGACACTCTGAAAACATAGCCTCTTTGAGACAAAATGTTTGTGGGGGAGACCAAGGGCAATTCCAACAGGGGGCAATTGTAACATTTTGAGTTTCTCCAAACAGAAACAAGTTACTTGTGATGAAACTCACTCAGTACATGCCCATTTAGGTTCTTTCCCTGCTTGACATTTTGAGCCAAATGTCTGATTTTTTATACTGTCCTGGGCATTAATGTCCAAGAATTCAAACTGGCATAATGTATCACTATATGCTGGCTAAATATTGACATGTGTCACTATTGTTGTCTCTTGCTAGGCACATGATGTTTTGTTGTGGCTGCTTAATCCAAGCAGCCAAATGATGAAAACAACCCACTGGGCACAGACGTCATTTCAACGTCTAGTTTTGATATACATTGTGTGGAGTTGTCAACTCATGGAAAATAAAATAAAAATTCACCATGTCATTGGATTTAGGTATGAAATTATCTTACATTGATGACTTCTTGTGAATCCAAATCACTTTTCCACATTAATTCAACGTCATCACATGTTATATTTTTTGTTGAAATGTCGTGGTAACAAAGTTGATTTAATCAGTTTTTGCCCAGTGGGAAGTGATTTTACCTTTAAGATGGTATGAATTATACGTGAATTATACAAATACTAACTAACCAAATAATAGCAGCCTTGGGGTCCTGTAGGGTGCCAAAGAAGTTGTGAACAGATATGATCTGGGCACCATCAGACTATTCAAGATGTTTTGAGCGGAACTGTTACTGTAAATATTGCTTACATACAAATACTTCCATTCACCGGCCAGTTTATTACGTACACCCATCTAGTACCGGGTCGGACACCCCTTTGCCTCCAGAATATCCAGAATTCTTCAGGGCATGGATTTTACAAGGTGTCGGAAATGTTCCACAAGGATTTCGGTCCATGCTGAAGTGATGGCATCACGCAATACATTCATGCTGTAAACAGCCCATTCCATCTCACCCCAAAAATGCTCTATTGGGTTTAGTCAGCAACAATGTTCAGATACGCTATAGCGTTCAATCATTGCTCACTTGGTATCAGGGTACCTAATGTGTGCCAGGGAAACATTCCCCACCAGTACACCACTGCCACAAGCCTGAACCGTTGACACCAGACAGGTTGGGTCAACTGAACGACTCGATTAGTGTAGTGTTAGCTAGCTACATAGCTGTCTTTGCTGTCTTCATATCCAAGATAATTGTGTAGTTTAGAGTGTGTAGACTTAGAATGATTATCTTAATTTACCGAGGTTAGCTAGCCAGCTATTTGTCGTCCTTAACGTAGGAGATACTGCTAGCTAGCTAGCCAACAGCTAGCCAACGTCTACTGAATAGAACTTCAACAACCAGGTCAACATTCCGCTTCGCTCCACAGGTAGTATCACATTTTCATTTCACTTCATTATAGTACAACGGTTTGATTTGTTTGATCGTAGCTAGCTAGCTACATAGCCGTCTTTGTATCTAAGACAATTGTGTAGTCTAGAGCGATTTTCTAGGTTAGCTAGCCAGCTATTGTCGTTCTTTTAACGTAACGTACGTAATCAACACTGCTAGCTAGCCAGCTAGCCAGCTAGCCCCGAATAGCAGCACTGTAGAAACTATTACACTCGACGGAACGACTTGATTAGTGTAGTGTCAACAACGCAGCCACTGCCAGCTAGCCTACAAAGTCAACAACGCAGCCACTGCCAGCTAGCCTACTCCAGCAGTACTGTATCATTTCAATCATTTTAGTCAATAAGATTCTTGCTACGTAAGCTTAACTTTCTGAACATTCGAGATGTGTAGTCCACTTGTCATTCCAATCTCCTTTGCATTAGCGTAGCCTCTTCTGTAGCCTGTCAACTATGTGTCTATCTATCCCTGTTCTCTCCTCTCTGCACAGACCATACAAACGCTCCACACCGCGTGGCCGCGGCCACCCTAATCTGGTGGTCCCAGCGCACACGACCCATGTGGAGTTCCAGGTCTCCGGTAGCCTCTGGAACTGCCGATCTGCGGCCAACAAGGCAGACTTCATCTCAGCCTATGCCTCCCTCCAGTCCCTCGACTTCTTGGCACTGACGGAAACATGGATCACCACAGATAACACTGCTACTCCTACTGCTCTCTCTTTGTCCGCCCACGTGTTCTCGCACACCCCGAGAGCTTCTGGTCAGCGGGGTGGTGGCACCGGGATCCTCATCTCTCCCAAGTGGTCATTCTCTCTTTCTCCCCTTACCCATCTGTCTATCGCCTCCTTTGAATTCCATGCTGTCACAGTTACCAGCCCTTTCAAGCTTAACATCCTTATCATTTATCGCCCTCCAGGTTCCCTCGGAGCGTTCATCAATGAGCTTGATGCCTTGATAAGCTCCTTTCCTGAGGACGGCTCACCTCTCACAGTCCTGGGCGACTTTAACCTCCCCACGTCTACCTTTGACTCATTCCTCTCTGCCTCCTTCTTTCCACTCCTCTCCTCTTTTGACCTCACCCTCTCACCTTCCCCCTACTCACAAGGCAGGCAATACGCTCGACCTCATCTTTACTAGATGCTGTTCTTCCACTAACCTCATTGCAACTCCCCTCCAAGTCTCCGACCACTACCTTGTATCCTTTTCCCTCTCGCTCTCATCCAACACTTCCCACACTGCCCCTACTCGGATGGTATCGCGCCGTCCCAACCTTCGCTCTCTCTCCCCCGCTACTCTCTCCTCTTCCATCCTATCATCTCTTCCCTCTGCTCATACCTTCTCCAACCTATCTCCTGATTCTGCCTCCTCAACCCTCCTCTCTTCCCTTTCTGCATCCTTTGAATCTCTATGTCCCCTATCCTCCAGGCCGGCTCGGTCCTCCTCCCGCTCCGTGGCTCGACGACTCATTGCGAGCTCACAGAACAGTGCTCCGGGCAGCCGAGCGGAAATGGAGGAAAACTCGCCTCCCTGCGGACCTGGCATCCTTTCACTCCCTCCTCTCTACATTTTCCTCCTCTGTCTCTGCTGCTAAAGCCACTTTCTACCACTCTAAATTCCAAGCATCTGCCTCTAACCCTAGGAAGCTCTTTGCCACCTTCTCCTCCCTCCTGAATCCTCCTCCCCCTCCTCCTCTCTGCAGATGACTTCGTCAACCATTTTGAAAAGAAGGTCGACGACATCCGATCCTCGTTTGCTAAGTCAACGACACCGCTGGTTCTGCTCACACTGCTCTACCCTGTGCTCTGACCTCTTTCTCCCCTCTCTCTCCAGATGAAATCTCGCTTCTTGTGACAGCCGGCCACCCAACAACCTGCCCGTGACCCTATCCCCTCCTCTCTTCTCCAGACCAAAGACCTTCTCCCTTACCTCACCTCGCTCATCAACTCATCCCTGACCGCTGGCTACGTCCCTTCCGTCTTCAAGAGAGCGAGAGTTGCAAAAAAACCTACACTCGATCCCTCCGATGTCAACAACTACAGACCAGTATCCCTTCTTTCTTTTCTCTCCAAAACTCTTGAACGTGCCGTCCTTGGCCAGCTCTTCCGCTATCTCTCTCAGAATGACCTTCTTGATCCAAATCAGTCAGGTTTCAAGACTAGTCATTCAACTGGACTGCTCTTCTCTGTATCACGGAGGCGCTCCGCACTGCTAAAGCTAACTCTCTCTCCTCTGCTCTCATCCTTCTAGACCTATCGGCTGCCTTCGATACTGTGAACCATCAGATCCTCCTCTCCACCCTCTCCGAGTTGGGCATCTCCGGGCGGCCCACGTGGATTGCGTCCTACCTGACAGGTCGCTCCTACCAGGTGGCGTGGCGAGAATCTGTCTCCTCGCCATGCGCTCTCACCACTGGGGTCCCCAGGGCTCTGTTCTAGGCCCTCTCCTATTCTCGCTATACACCAAGTCACTTGGCTCTGTCATAACCTCACATGGTCTCTCCTATCATTGCTATGCAGACGACACACAATTAATCTTCTCCTTTCCCCCTTCTGATGTCGCATCTCTGCATGTCTGGCAGACATATCAGTGTGGATGACGGATCACCACCTCAAGCTGAACCTCGACAAGACGGAGCTGCTCCTCCTCCCGGGGAAGGACTGCCCGTTCCATGATCTCGCCATCAAGGTTGACAACTCCATTGTGTCCTCCTCCCAGAGCGCTAAGAACCTTGGCGTGATCCTGGACAACACCCTGTCGTTCTCAACTAACATCAAGGCGGGGCCCGTTCCTGTAGGTTCATGCTCTACAACATCCGCAGAGTCGACCCTGCCTCACACAGGAAGCGGCACAGGTCTAATCCAGGCACTTGTCATCTCCCGTCTGGATTACTGCAACTCGCTGTTGGCTGGGCTCCCTGCCTGTGCCATTAAACCCCTACAACTCATCCAGAATGCCGCAGCCCGTCTGGTGTTCAACCTTCCCAAGTTCTCTCACGTCACCCCGCTCCTCCGCTCTCCACTGGCTTCCAGTTGAAGCTCGCATCCGCTACAAGACCATGGTGCTTGCCTACGGAGCTGTGAGGAACGGCACCCCAGTACCTCCAGGCTCTGATCAGGCCCTACACCCAAACAAGGGCACTGCGTTCATCCACCTCTGGCCTGCTCGCCTCCCTACCACTGAGGAAGTACAGTTCCCGCTCAGCCCAGTCAAAACTGTTCGCTGCTCTGGGCCCCCAATGGTGGAACAAACTCCCTCACGACGCCAGGACTTCCGGAGACACCTGAAACCCCACCTCTTCAAGGAATACCTAGGATAGGATAAAGTAATCCTTCTCACCCCCCCCCCCTAAATGATTTAGATGCACTATTGTAAAGTGGCTGTTCCACTGGATGTCAGAAGGTGAATTCACCAATTTGTAAGTCGCTCTGGATAAGAGCGTCTGCTAAATGACTTAAATGTAATGTAAATGTTGGGTCCATGGACTCAAGCTGCTTACGCCAAATCCTGACTCTGTCATCAGCATGGCACAACAGGAACTGGGATTCGTCGGACCAGGCAATGTTTTTCCACTCCTCAATTGTCCAATCTCGGTGATCGCGTTCCCACTGGAGCCACTTGTCTTGTTTTTAGCTGATTAGAGTAGAATCCGGTATGGTCGTCTGCTGCAATAGCCCATCTGTGACAAGGATTGATGAGTTGTCGTTCTGCACACCCCTGTTGTAGTGCGCTGTTATTTGTCTGCTTGTGACCCACCTGTTAGCTTGCACGATTCTTGCCATTCTCCTTCAACCTATCTCATCAACAAGCTGTTTTCGCCCACAGGACTGCCGCTGACTGGATGTTTTTTGTTTGTCGTACCATTCTCGGTAGACCCTAGACACTATCGTGCGAGAAAAAACCAAGAGGGTGGCCGTTTCTGAGATACTGGATCCGGTGCGCCTGGCACAGACAATCATACCATGCTCAAAGTTGCTTAGGTCACTCATTTGGCCCATTCTAACATTCAATCAAACAGTAACTGAATGCCTCGATGCCTGTCTGCTTGCTTTACATAGCAAGCCACGGCCGCGTGACTCACTGTCTGTAGGAACAATTAATTTTCATTGATTAGGAAACAAATGTTTCATTTATTTGTATTATATTTCAACTGTATTTAAGCAGGGAATCATGCTGAGACCACAGCCTCTTTCACAGATGAGCCCTGATTGAACACATCAATAAACAACTATTACACTATACATATCTATATACACATCAATGACAAATTACATGAAAAGAAAACACAAAACACATTAAAGAAACACAATTATATGAAACACATTATTCAGTTAAAAGGCCCTCTAACATTCCCAGAATTTCCCTAGAGGCACCAACTCCACCAACCCTGCTCGCTTTGAGATGATTCCACATGAGGCGCAAAAAAACAAAAAGCAGATTTACCTAACTCAGTGGAGATTGAAGGGATTTCCAGGGTCAGCCATCCCTGAGTCCGGGTCTGGTAACCTATACGTCTGAAGGTTAACAATGAGGTAAGGTATGGCGTAAGTTTATACAAGAGGGCTTTATTAACAAAAAGAATGCAATGCATCATTCACGAGACTTCAATGAGGGCCAGCCTACATTCTGATACAAAATGCAATGATGTGTACTGAACCTATCGCCCGTAATAAAGTGCAATGTGATTTTCTTATATAAAAAATAACTAGCCTAGTTCAAGTGATCTCTGAGCAGTGGAGTAATAGACAAACATTGTTACAATTGCCCCTAGTCTCCACTACAGATTTATATTGTGTAAAAACATTTGGTGACTAAATGAGTGATTATGACTGTGAAAGAGGAAGACTTGAGTGGACACTGTGGCAAGAAGCTATTTGATTCAAGCATTGATGGAGTCTGTCTGGTAGTGTGGGTGTGGTTGGGGAAGAGCAGATGGAGGACAGTGGTTTTGTGTAGGTAGTTGTAAAGCTACCAGTGGATGGATGTGTCTTGTTGACAAGGTGTGTTGCCCTCCTCCTCACAAAAGTGTTGCCTGCAGGCCCCTCCTCTTTCCCATCGGATCAACTTTCTTCTGCGTTGGAATGAGAGTCAGACACTTCCTCCAGGCTGAGACATATAAGCTGGTCTTGCTAGGGCCTTTATCAAACAGGATCAACTGGTGTGCAAAGCCATTGCTCCCCTGTCCCCACGGGCAGGAGGATACCTGCACATGCATTCCTCCAACACATCCCACTCCCAAGAGGCCTATCACATATCTTTTATGACTGCTCCGCTCAAATGGGGAGATGGTTGCTTTGCATAGTACTGCATGATAGCGAGCTATGATAAAGACATGCTTGGTTGTTGGAGATTTCTGAGCTCCCCTGGTAATTCTCAAAATATCAACATCGAAATGCTGCTTAACAGACATCCCACTGTCTTGGAAAAAGGTGTGAATTGATATCTGG
Organism: Oncorhynchus masou masou; assembly: GCF_036934945.1. Lineage (NCBI taxonomy): Eukaryota > Metazoa > Chordata > Actinopteri > Salmoniformes > Salmonidae > Oncorhynchus > Oncorhynchus masou. Next base: position 31,980,272 of record NC_088236.1, on the reverse strand, counting down.
ACCGACAAGAGACATATCAAGGTTGTCTGCTAAGAACAGTGGTATATGGAAAAAGTCATCTGTGTTCCCAGTAATGTATAAAGGATGAAGACACCAGTTATTGATGGTGTGACAGATTGGTGTGGCTAGTGTCACATGTTCCCCGGAGGATACTCTAGCCTACCCCAGAGCTTTTCTCAACTTGGTTCTATTTCCCGGCTGGCTGCAGCGAGCCTTTTGAGTGTTCCCTATGCTAGTCAAAGTGAGTGACGAGATAGGGGAGGGAATGAATCAAAGCAGGGTCATTGTCCTCAGGACTCTGTCTGTCTAATCATATCACTTGGCCTGCCCTGAGCCATATCTCTTCATACTCTCTTTAATTAAATTGAGTCTGTGATGAGATTACCTGACTGACATACTATCCTATGTGTAACTCTGAGCCCCAGCATGACAACATGGGGAACACATACAATATATTATACTTGTGTTTTTTATGGTTGTTTTGTATTTTAGATGATGTAGGTCACAAATCAAACAGTAACATACTGTATCATATCACCTTTCTGCAGAGCAGCAGATAACATTTCAGCCCACCTTCTACACCCCTAAAATGTAATCTGCTCTGCAGCAAGTAGCCTAAGTAAAAAAGTTTTGTCCTCCATTTTTTATTGACTAATATGAAATAATCAGAGGCTTTATTGGTATGTTTGTGACATTTGGATTGCCTGTAAAAGACAGTCATCAAACGTGACAGAATTGTGTTGGATGGGACCTGTTGTGACAAACACTTACCTTATTGGATTTTTTTTTTATGTCACCATGTCCCTTTGAGCTCTTTTGGCTCTTAGTGACGTCGAAGGTTGCAATGTGTTCGGGTTGCGTCGGGGGTAACTTTAGCATTTTAGCTAACCCTTCCCCTTATTCTAAACTTAACCCAATTCACCTACTTCATAAATTCACTTAACCTTTGTAGTTTTAGTTCCCCTAACCTTTCACATAAATTATCCCAACCTTTGTAACAACGTAAATTCTCCCCGTAATTCTCCTTTGTTGTTACTATGCAACAAGCAACCTGGTCTCAGAGAAAGAGGTATAATGAAATACTTCCACAAGATACATTTCGAGTTACTTCTTCCAATTCGTATGCTATTGTATGATGAGGTAAGACAAATTATACTATAGTCCTCTAATTCCTATGATATTGTATGACTGCTATTTCATTCATAATATAAACGTAATGTAACATATCATACTAACTGAGTGTCACAGATGTACTTACAGAATAATATTAATATTAAACTAACCCTTGTCATTAGTTCACCTAAAAACCAACATAAATTCACCCAATAATTCTCCTTTGTTGTTTTGAAGCAAGAAGCAAACTGGTCTCAGAAAGAAGCATAATTATTTTAGTCCTCCAAGACTTATGATAACTTACATTCAAAGACTCAATCATGGACACTCTTACTGACAGTTGTGGCTGCTTTGCGTGATGTATTGTTGTCTCTACATTCTTGCCCTTTGTGCTGTTGTCTGTGCCCAATAATGTTTGTATCCTGTTTTGTGCTGTTACCATATTGTGCTGCTGCCATGTTGTGTTACTATCATGTTGTGTTGCTACCATGCTTTGTTGTCATGTGTTGCTGCCATGCTATGTTGTTGTCTTAGGTCTTGTGTGTTGTAGGTTGTGTTGTCTGTCTTGTCATGACGTGTGTTTTGTCCTATATTTGTATTTAATTTATTTTACATGTTTAATCCCAGCCCCCTGCCTCCGTAGGCAGCCTTTTACCTTTTGTTAGGCAATCATTGTAAATAAAAATGTGTTCTTAACTGACTTGCCTAGTTAAATAAAGGTTAAATAAGTCAATTTGAAAAAAGACATATTCCAACTCGTATGCTGTTGTACTACCAGTTAAGACGTATAATACTATACGTCCTCTAATTTGTATGATTTTGTACAAATGCTATTCCATTCATATAATGACCACGCAGCCGTCATACCGCTCAGGAAGGAGACGTGTTCTGTCTCCTAGAGATGAACGTACTTAGGTGCGAAAAGTGCAAATCAATTCCAGAACAACAGCAAAGGACCTTGTGAAGATGCTGGATGACCATAATGACCATTGTTATGTTTGGAGGAAAAAGGGGGAGGCTTGCAAGCCGAAGAACACCATCCCAACCGTGAAGAACGGGGGTGGCAGCATCATGCTGTGGGGGTGCTTTGCTGCAGGAGGGACTGGTGCACTTCACAAAATAGATGGCATCATGAGGTAGGAAAATTATGTGGATATATTGAAGCAACATCTCAAGACATCAGTCAGGAAGTTAAAGCTTGGTCTTAAGGACAACAAAGTCAAGGTACTGGAGTGGCCATCACAAAGCCCTGACCTCAATCCTATAGAAAATGTGTGAAAAAGCATGTGCGAGCAGGGAGGCCTACAAACCTGACTCAGTTACACCAGCTCTGTCAAGAGGAATGGGCCAAAATTCACCCAACTTATTGTGAGAAGCTTGTGGAAGGTTACCTGAAACATTTGACCCAAGTTAAACAATTTAAAGGCAATACTACCAAATACTAATTGAGTGTGTATGTAAACTTCTGACCCACTGGGAATGTGATGAAATAAATAAAAGCTGAAATAAATAATTCTCTCTACTATTATTCTGACATTTCACACTCTTAAAATAATGTGGTGATCCTAACTGACCTAAGACAGGGAATTTTTACTAGGATAAAATGTCAGGAATTGTGAAAACTTAGTTTAAATGTATTTGGCTAAGGTGTATGTAAACTTCTGACTTCAACTGTATGTAATGAGGAATTGATTTAAAAATAAACAATCAAAGGGCAAACAATTCACACAATGAAACAACGACTGCGCAATAATTGTCGGGAAACAGTTGAGCCATTCTGGAGAGCTGAGTACATACATTCTGGAGGGAGATGTACCATCTTAGCCACACATCCCTCCTTCTTGTCTCAACATTTTAAATCATACTCAAGACACATTATCTTCACACTTATTTTAGTTGCTTTTCACTGACAGCTGCAACTCTATAATCAACTACGCATAGGCCTATGCTCTCTGGTGAAGTATTTTGAATCATTTTATTTAGACACAAGTAATTACACAACCGGTCAAAAGTTTTAGACCACCTACTCATTCAAGGGTTTTTATTTTTACTATTTTCTACATTGTAGAATAATAGTGAAGGCATTCAAACTATGAAATAATACATATGGAATCATGTCGTAACCAAGAAAAGTGTAATATATAAATATATTTTATATTTGAGATTCTTCAAATAGTGACCCTTTGCCTTGATAACTGCTTTAAACACTCTTGGCATTCTCTAAACAAGCTTCCCCTGAAATGCTTTTCCAACAGTCTTGAACGATTTCCCACATATGCTGAGCACTTGTTGGCTGCTTTTCCTTCGCTCTGCGGTCCAACTCATCCCAAACCATCTCAATTTGGTGGAGGGCGGGGGTTTGTGGAGCCCAGGTCATCTGAGGCAGCACTCCATCACTCTCCTTCTTGGTGAAATAGCCCTTACACAGCATGGAAGTGTGTTGGGTCATTGACCTGTTGAAAAAACAAATGATAGTCTCACTAAGCCCAAACCAGATGTGATGGCGTATCGCTGCAGAATGCTGTGGTATCCATGGTGGTTAAGTGTGTCTTGAATTCTAATAAATCACAGACAGTGTCACCAGCAAAGCACCCCCACACAATAACACCTCCTCCTCCATGCGTTATGGTGGGAAATACACATGCAGAGATCATCCGTTCATCCACACCACATCTCACAAAGACACGTCAGTTGGAACCAAAAATCTCCAATTTGAACTCCAGAACAAAGGACACATTGACACTGGTCTAATGTCCATTGCCCGTGTTTCTTGGCCCAAGCAAGTCTCTTATTATTATTGGTGTCCTTTAGCAGTGGTTTCTTTGCAGCAATTCGACCATGAAGGCCTGATTCACACAGTCTCCTCAGAACAGTTGTTGTCATGATGTGTCTGTTACTTGAACTCTGTGACGCGTTTACTTGAGCTGCAATTTCTGAGGCTGGTAAATGTAATGAACTTATCAACTGCAGCAGGGTAACGGTATTCGTCGTCTGAAGAAGAGGAATCATCGGACCAAAGCGCAACGTGGTAAGTGTTCATGCTTTCTTTATTAAAACTGAACACTATAACAAAATAACACAGGTAATAACCGAAATAGTCCTGAAAGGTGCAAAACACTAAACAGAAATGAACTACCCAAAAAAACTCTAAGTATGGTTCCCAATCAGAGACAAGGATAGACATCTGTCCCTGATTGAGAACCATACCCGGCCAAAACAAAGAAATACAAAAACATAGAAAAAGGAACATAGAATGCCCACCCAAATCACACCCTGACCAAACCAAAATAGAGACATAAAAAGCTGTAAGGTCAGGGTGTGACAAGCAGAGGTAAATTCCATTCCTGTGACGGTCCTCATGAGAGCCAGTTTTATCATAGCACTTGATGATTTTTGCGATTGCACTTGAAGAAACTTTCAAAGTTCTTGAAGTAATGATGGACTGTTGTTTCTCTTTGCTTATTTGAGCTGTTCTTGTCATAATATGGATTTGGTATTTTACCAAATAGGGCTATCTTCTGTATACACACCCTACCTTGTCACAACACAACTGCTTGGCTCAAATGCATTAAGAAAGAAAGAAATTCCAAAAATTAACTTTTAAGAAGGCACACCTGTTAATTGACTACCTCATGACGCTGGTCGAGAGAATGCCAAGAGTGTGAAAGCTGTCATCAAGGCAAATTTGAAGAATCTCAAATATATTTTGATTTGTTTGACACTTTTTTGGTTGCTACATGATTCCATATGTGTTATTTCCTAGATTTTTTGTTTGTTGTTTTTTTGTTGAATTCTTACCCCTTTTTCATGGTATCCAATTGTTGTAGTAGCTACTCTCTTGTCTCATCGCTACAACTCCTGTACGGGCTCGGGAGAGACGAAGGTTGAAAGTTACACAACCCAACCAGCCGCTCTGCTTCTTAAACACAGCTCACATCCAACCCGGAAGCCAGCCGCACCAATGTGCTGGAGGAAACACTGTGTACCTGGCAACCTTGGTTAGCGCGCACTGCGCCCGTCCTGCCACAGGAATCGCTGGTGCGCGATGAGACAAGAACATCCCTACCGACCAAGCCCTCCCTAACCAGGAAGACGCTAGGCCAATTGTGCGCTGCCCCACGGACCTCCCGGTGGCGGCCGGTTACGACAGAGTCTGGGCGCAAACCCAGTCTCTGTTGGCACAGCTGGCTCTGCAGTACAGCGCCCTTAACCACTGCGCCACCCGGGAGGCCCTATTTCATAGTTTTGATGTCTTCACTATTATTCTACAATGTCGAAAATAGTAATAAAATAAAAAAATAAAACCCTTCAATGAGTAGGTGTTCTAAAATGTTTGACTGGTTGTGTATATTCATTTTAGGTGAAGCCAGCATCCAAACAGTGTACTGTGCACCCACAAACTTTCCTTTCAAATTTAGAAATGGCTTACACTTGAGATCTGTATATAATGAACCTAACAATGAGATTTGTTGTCTTAAATCAAGTGAAATTGTATTTGTCACATGCGCCAAATACAACCTTACACTGAAATGCTTACATACAAGCCCTGAACCAACAATGCATTTTTAAGAAAAATAAGGGTTTACTAAATAAACAGAAGTAATAAATAAATAAACAAATAACAACGGTCTGCTTATTAAGCCCCTAGAAACACATTGGGCTCATTCTGGGCAGATTTTGGCAGGAGTGAACACTGGTTTGATCTCTTCCACTCTACCGGAGAAACCATCTCAGCAAAGGAAACAGTGCCCCTCTCACAAAATTTAGCCCATGTATCCGATGCTGTCTGGACAAAAAGAGTATGACATGACATACTCTTTTTGTCCAGACAGAAACAGATACATGGTATACCCATACTGAGACAGAGGAGCGCAATTTCGCTAGCTCGGATGCTTTATCAGAGATTGTTGCATCTTTCTGTCGAGATTGTTGCATATTTCTGTCGGTGCGCATCTCTGTCAAATAAATGGTCAGTATTTCAATATTTTATTTGGACGAGCATGGAGGTACGGTAGGATTGGCCCGCCCATAACACCGGCCTGGCTATAAGTCCTCAAGACATATGATAACTTACTTCAATTCAAATCAAAATCAAATTGTATTTGTCACATGCGCTGAATACATCAAGTGTAGACTTTACCATGAAATGCTTACTTACAAGCCCTTAACGAACAGTGCAGTTTAAGAAGAAGAACATGTTTACCAAGTAGACTAAAATAAAAAGAAATAACAAAAGTAACACAATAAGAATAACAATAACGAGGCTATATACAGGGGGCACCAGTAGCGAGTCAGTGTGCGGGGGTACAGGCTAGTTGAGGTAATCTGTACATGTAGTTAGGGGTGAAGTGACTATGCATAGGTAACAAACAAACAACGAGTGTAGAAAAGGGAGGGGGGGGGGTCAATGCAAATTTTATGAATTGTTCAGCAGTCTTATGGCTTGGGGGTAGAAGCTGTTGAGGAGCCTTTTGGTCCCAGGCTTGGCGCTCCGGTGCTGCTTGCCATGCGGTAGCAGAGAAAACAGTCTATAACTTGGGTGACTGGAGTCTCTGACAATTTTATGGACTTTATGGACCTCTGACACTGCCTATTATATATGTCCTGGATGGCAGGAAGCTTGGCCCCAGTTATATATTGGGCTGTTCGCACTACCCTCTGTAGCACCTTACTGTCAGATGCCAAGCAGTTGCCATACCAGGCGGTGATACAACTGGTCAGTATGCTCTCGATGGTGCAGGTGTAGAACCTTTTGAGGATCTGGGGACCCATTCCAAATCTTTTCAGTCTACTGGGGGGGTTTGTCGTGCCCTCTTCACAACTGTCTTGGTATGTTTGGACCATGATAGTTTGTTGGTGATGAGGACACCAAGGAACTACAAGCTCTTGACCCGCTCCACTACAGCCCCGTCAATGTTAATGGGGGCCTGTTCGGCCTGACTTTTCCTGTAGTCCACGATCAGCTCCTTTGTCTTGCTCACATTGAGGGAGAGGTTGTTGTCCTGGCACAACACTGCCAGTTCTCTGACCTCTTCCCTGTAGGCCATCTCGTCGTTGTCGGTGATCAGGCCTACCATTGTTGTGTCGTCAGCGAACTTAATGATGGTGTTGGAGTTGTGTTTGGCCACGCAGTCGTGGGTGAGCAGGGAATACAGGAGGGGACTAAGTAGACACCCCTTAGGGGCCCCAATGTTAAGGATCAGCATGGCAGACTACTCTTCCCACCTGGGGGTGGCCCGTCAGGAAGTCCAGGATCCAGTTGCAGAGGGAGGTGTTTTGTCCCAGAGTCCTTGGCTTAGTGATGAGCTTCGTGGGCACTATGGTGTTGAATGCTGAGCTGAAGTCAATGAACAGTATTCTCACATAGGTGTTGCTTTTGTCCAGGTGACAAAGGGCAGTGTGGAGTGCGATTGAGATTACGTCATCTGTGGATCTGTTGGGGCGGTATGCAAATTAGAGTGAGTCTAGGGTGTCCGGGAAGATGCTGTTGATATGAGCCATGACCAGCCTTTCAAAGCACTTCATGGCTACCGACATGAGTGCCACGGGGCGCTAATAATTTAGGCAGGTTACCTTCGCTTCCTTGGGCACAGGGACTATGGTGGTCTGCTTGAAACATGTAGGTATTACAGACTCGGTCAGAGAGAGGTTGAAAATGTCAGTGAAGACACTTGACAGTTGGTCCGCACATGCGCTGTGTACACGTCCTGGTAATCCGTCTGGCCCAGCGGCTTTGTGAATGTTGACCTGTTTAAAGGTTTTGTTCACATCGGCTACCGAGAGCGTTATCACACAGTCATCCAGAACAGCTGGTGCTCTCGTGCAAGCTTCAGTGTTGCTTGCCTCGAAGCGAGCATGAAAGTACTTCATCCAATTCTTATGCTATTGTACGACCAGGTAATACAGTGCCTTGCGAAAGTATTCGGCCCCCTTGAACTTTGCGACCTTTTGCCACATTTCAGGCTTCAAACATAAAGATATAAAACTGTATTTTTTTGTGAAGAATCAACAACAAGTGGGACACAGCAAACTCTGCTGTGGGACACAGCAAACTCTCTCCAGAAGTTCAGTGAGGATCTTTGAATGATCCAATGTTGACCTAAATGACTAATGATGATAAATACAATCCACCTGTGTGTAATCAAGTCTCCGTATAAATGCACCTGCACTGTGATAGTCTCAGAGGTCCGTTAAAAGCGCAGAGAGCATCATGAAGAACAAGGAACACACCAGGCAGGTCCGAGATACTGTTGTGAAAAAGTTTAAAGCTGGATTTGGATACAAAAATATTTCCCAAGCTTTAAACATCCCAAGAAGCACTGTGCAAGCGATAATATTGAAATGGAAGGAGTATCAGACCACTGCAAATCTACCAAGACCTGGCCGTCCCTCTAAACTTTCAGCTCATACAAGGAGAAGACTGATCAGAGATGCAGCCAAGAGGCCCATGATCACTCTGGATGAACTGCAGAGATCTACAGCTGAGGTGGGAGACTCTGTCCATAGGACAACAATCAGTCGTATATTGCACAAATCTGGCCTTTATGGAAGAGTGGCAAGAAGAAAGCCATTTCTTAAAGATATCCATAAAAAGTGTCATTTAAAGTTTGCCACAAGCCACCTGGGAGACACACCAAACATGTGGAAGAAGGTGCTCTGGTCAGATGAAACCAAAATTGAACTTTTTGGCAACAATGCAAAATGTTATGTTTGGCGTAAAAGCAACACAGCTCAGCACCCTGAACACATCATCCCCACTGTCAAACATGGTGGTGGCAGCATCATGGTTTGGGCCTGCTTTTCTTCAGAAGGGACAGGGAAGATGGTTAAAATTGATGGGAAGATGGATGGAGCCAAATACAGGACCATTCTGGAAGAAAACCTGATGGAGTCTGCAAAAGACCTGAGACTGGGACCGAGATTTGTCTTCCAACAAGACAATGATCCAAAACATAAAGCAAAATCTACAATGGAATGGTTCAAAAATAAACATATCCAGGTGTCAGAATGGCCAAGTCAAAGTCCAGACCTGAATCCAATCGAGAATCTGTGGAACGAACTGAAAACTGCTGTTCCCAAATGCTCTCCATCCAACCTCACTGAGCTCGAGCTGTTTTGCAAGGAGGAATGGGAAAAAATTTCAGTCTCTCGATGTGCAAAACTGATAGAGACATACCCCAAGCGACTTACAGCTGTAATCACAGCAAAAGGTGGCACTACAAAGTATTAACTTAAGGGGGCTGAATAATTTTGCACGCCCAATTTTTCAGTTTTTGATTTGTTAAAAAAGTTTGAAATATCCAATAAATGTCGTTCCACTTCATGATTGTGTCCCACTTGTTGTTGATTCTTCACAAAAAAATACAGTTTTATATCTTTATGTTTGAAGCCTGAAATGTGGCAAAAGGTCGCAAAGTTCAATGGGGCCGAATACTTTCGCAAGGCACTGTATGTATGATACCATATGTCCTCTAATTTGTATGAATTTGTACGACCTCTATTTAATTCATAATGTAACCTAACATAACGTAACATATCATACTAAATGGAGTGTCACAGATTTACGTAAAGAATAATACGAATTGCCCTGAGAACACATAGGCCAAACAGAGAGCTCCCTTTTCAGGCTGCTTGACCCTGGCTCAGGATATGGGATGTGGGTTAGAATCATAATTTAAAAAGTAAATGTTGTGAACACTGTAAGAGTCATGCCAGTGACGCACAGTAGCAGTTATCCAAACATGTTGGATCGCCACAGGTAACAGGCCGGGGCAATGAGGTAACTGAAAAGGCTCCAATTTAGAGGTGACTAGCTTTAGTTCTGAATACACATGTGACACACAGGAGAGGGAATGGTGGGGGGAGGAGCACAGGCTGGTAGAGGAGAAAAGAGGGCTTTACACAGTCAACTGCTTCTAATCCAAAGTTTTTGAAATGGGTGGAGGGGGTTGCTACTTTTTGGCTTGGATCTCATTTACAGGAAAGGTGAAATGTCCTTTCCAAAAGCACAGCTGTTTATGCTATACCTGTGGGAGACATGCTGACTGGACAGAGGAAGCTGCTGTGCTAATCTCCAAGTTTACTCCTCACTTCTGTTGCTGTCCTCTACAGCAGGCAGCTCCTTGTTTTGTCTAAGGTATTGCACTATTTACACTCAAATGAGCAGAGCACATCCTCCTTGGTTGAAAAAGTAATAACTGCTTGTAGAGTAAGACTCCAACAAAATGTTATTAGAAAAGAAAGTTCTCAAAGTTCTTTCTTTTAAGCCTTGTTTATACCTGGCGCTAACATGGATCCTTTGTCCTGATCTTGTCCACATTCTTATTGTGCCCATTTGTTCAGACATGTGTCTGAAACATGTATTAAAATATGATATTCTTTCAAAATAGTATTATTTATTTATTTTAACACACATATTGATGCCACAAGTCCATAGTGCCAGCTGTCAATGATTTTAGAAGGTGGGATAGTTATGATTGAAATAGTTTCACTTTCCAGATCCGCATACAGTGCGTGCCTGACTACCTCCTGAGGTGGTCAGGAAGATCTGATCTCAATCAGATCACAATTAATTTTTTAATCGTCTTGTCTAAAATTGTGTGCACAGTCAGAATGTGGACAAGATCAGGACAGAGGATGCATGTTAGTGCCAGGTATAAACGGGACTTTAGACTGTGTTATAAATGAAAGTATGAGGTAAAGGGCAAGGGAGGTAGTAGTGAATGAAAACCCTGACAGAGAATGCCATTTTGTCAACTCTAAGGTATATGAATCTTCCAGGTAGACTTTAAAAGGGTAAAAAACATTGTTTTTTTGTAATGCTAGAATTGAGAACACATGTACAAACAATACCATTGAAAGCTAAGGTAGTATACTATCTTATGTACTGTATATAGATCAGTTGTTAATAATGGTTGCCGTTTTAGCTGCAGTTGTAGCTAGTTGACATGGCAGTGGTTCTCGTCTTTTTTCTACCAATGTAAATGTTCCCTGATATGTATTCTGAAAATTGATGCCCTTTAGTTATGTTGTCCCTGCAGTAGGAAGGGTATATAATGGAGCACTGTTGAGCTCCACGTTGAGTCCCTCCATCTATTGTTGCCTGGAATTAATTCTGAGAAATTACAGGAAATAAATGTAGCTTGGGCTAAGGCTAGCCTGACTGATTCTATGTCTGATTAGCAGTCCTTCAGACATTCGAGAAATAGATGTCTATCCCTGGTTATAAAAGCAAAATTTACATTTACATTTACATTTAAGTCATTTAGCAGACGCTCTTATCCAGAGCGACTTACAAATTGGTGAATTCACCTTCTGACATCCAGTGGAACAGCCATCAACATACTGTATTTCTTGAAGTGTGTGGTAATCCAACCAACTTCTGGAAAGTGGTCAAATCTTTGAAACAAAACTCCATCCCCAGGTTGCCCCTGCAGGTTTTCACAGCCTCTGGTTCCATACTAGACAAAATTGATAAGGAACAAGGTGAGACCCAGATGCAGACACAGGAAGCAAATGGCTAGTCCACGATGTTTATTAACAAGCCAAAAGGGGTAGGCAAGAGAATGGTCATGGACAGGCAAAAGGTCAAAACCAGTTCAGAGTTCCAGAGGTACAGAATGGCAGGCGGTCGAGGTCAGGGAAGGCAGAATGGTCAGGCAGGCGGGAATGGAGTACAGAAAAACAAGCAAAGGTCAAAACCAGGAGGACTAGTAAAAGAGAATAGAAAAGCAGAAGCACGGGAAAAACATGCTGGTTGACTTGAACATACAAGACGAACTGGCACAGAGAGACTGGAAACACAGGGATACATACACCGGGTAATAAGCGGCACCTGGAGGGGGTGGAGACAATCACAAAGACAGGTGAAACAGATCAGGGCGTCACAAAATTAACATTTGTAGTGCTTTTAAATGATAACCATTTGGCTTCAGGTGGCCACCTGTTCGAAAGGATAGTCTCTGAAAATTAATCTCATTCCACTAGAGGGAGTACTTTAGTCACCTCCAAACAGATTGTAGAGAATGATGCATTAGCAGACAAACATACTTTATTTTCATTTCAAACATTTGATGTCTATGATGTGCTTTGCAAAAGAATAATGTAAACAAATCCATAGGGGGTGATTCATTTGATCCCTCCTTATTGCAGCTCTCTGCCCCACTTATTGCAGAATCATTTACCTACTGTATATGTTTTACTTAACAATAATTTCTGGTGTTATCCCTAATATCTGGAAAGTGGCACGTCTTCCCCCTACATACAGTAGAAGATTATTCTGATTTAGATAACTACTGTTCAATTTCCAAATGATCTTGCCTTTCCAAAGTTTTAGAATCTCTGACCAACTTTCAGAAAATAACATTGCGCACTCTGTTCTTAATGTGCATCACTCCAGGTTTGGAGTGGATATAGGACTGTTTCAGCTGCTATACTTGTTTAAGATGATTTGTTAAATTGCTTAGATCATAAAATCATTGTGCTGTCTTATTGTGCCGTCTTAGACCTTTCCAAAGCCTTCGATACTGTTGGCCATCACATTCAAAGGTCGACTGAAATAGGCCTGGATCAGGCTTCTTGAAAGTAGTTAGAGAATTATTTGTCAGACAGGACGCGTGTGATTTCTCATGGTTAAGCCTTGTTTCCTGGATATTACAAAAGGTGTACCGCAGGGGTCAGTATTGGGACCTGTTCTCTTTGCTATTTATATAAATAACATTAGTCTATCTGTTAAAACTTTTCTCCCAGGAGGGCTATGGCATGTCTCATTGCTCTACTCCAATCAATATAGTCTAATTTGTACTTAATATTAATCTGCATGCATGTTATGTATGCCCTTGCCCAACTGTTGACCAAGCTGCAATCTGACCTTGTTGCCTTACAGAAAGCTCTGGTTGGTTTAAAACTTGTACTTAATGTAGGCAAGACTAAATACATGTTGTTCTCTAATTATCACAAAAATATTTCAGATGGACTACATATTTATTAATTGGATGGTTCTACCAATCTATCGGGTTCCCGCCAATAAATATCTGGGCATTTGGATTCAATGTAAAAAAATATATATATGGATGAGCTAGTTAGAAAGCTAAGATATAAAGTGGGCTTCTTTTTTAGAAATAGATCTTGCCTCTCCCTAAATAGCAGGAAGCAGATTGTACAGTCAACTTTCCTACCAGTTCTTGACTACGGTGACACCATTGACCAGATTGCGGCAGCCACTAGTCATAAATCTTTGGATGCTGTCTACCCTAGCACCATTCGTTTTATCACTGGTGACAGTTTTAATACACTACATTCTGTATCAAAAGGTTGGCTAGTCCTCATTAAAGTCTTGTAGATCACTTCATTACTGCCTTTTTGTGTACAAAACTTTACTACACAAGCTTCCGGGTATAAAAACATGATACAAACCCTTTCACAAGGGTTGGCGAACTCTTGAGGTTCCTCGGGTCTACACTGAACTAGGTAAATCCACTTTTAGTTTTAATGCATCTCATTGCTGGAACCAACTACAAAATGCATTTGAGTTGGATTTTCTGGTGCCGCTCTGGCAATTTAAAATATTGATTGGGGACCTTCGTACTGAGGAATGTAACTGTTTTTAGTTTTACAATTGTTCTGATTTTGATTAGATTTTGTCTCATAAATTGTATATGCAAGGCTCTCTTGTGAAAGAGACCCAGCACTCAATGGTGACTCCTTGTTTAAATCAAGGTAAACCATTGTTTTTACTAAAACAGTGTTGGGTCCTAGGCTACATGATAATGGTAGACAGTAGGCAGCAGTCTGAAAGTGCTTGCTATCTGCTCATGACAACATTGTTGTTGTGTGGGAAAGCTGTCTGTGCCTGGCACTGCAGCTCTACCCTTGTAATGTCCCCTCCTCTGGCTGCCATCAAACTACTGTCTTCTGGATCCACACAGCTCCACTATATGGCCAACAGCTCCTCCTTGTGGGGATTCGACTCAGTTTTCCATATTTTTATTTCCATATCCTATAGATTACAGTGCCTCCAGAAAGAATTCAGATCCCTTGACTTTTTCACATTTTGTTTACTATTCTAAAATGGATCAAATCGTTTTTCCCCCTCATCCTTCACACAATACCCCATAATGACAAACGCAAAAACAGGTTTATAGAAATATCCCATTTACATACGTATTCAGACCCTTACTCAGTACTTCGTTGAAGCACCTTTGGTGCAATTACAGCCTTGAGTCTTCTTGGGTATGAAAACAATTGCCACACCTCTATTTGGGGAGTTTCTCCCATTCTTCTATGCAAATCTTCTCAAGCTCTGTCAGGTTGAGTGGGGGAGCGTTGCTGCACAGCTATTTTAAGGTCTCTCCAGAGATGTTCGAATCGGGTTCAAGTCCGGGCTCTGGCTGGGCCACTCAAGGACATTCAGAGACTTGTCCCGAAGCCAATCTTCCATTATCTTGGCTGTGTACTTAGGGTCTTTGTCCCGTAGGAAGGTGAACCTTTGCCCCAAGTCTGAGGTCCTGAGCGCTCTGGAGTAGGTTTTCATCAAGAATCTCTCTGTACTTTGTTCTGTGCATCTTTGCCTCGATCTTGACTAATCTCACAGACCCTGCCGCTGAAAAACATCCCACAGCATGATGCTGCCACCACCATGCTTCACCGTAGGGATGGTGCCAGGTTTCCTCCAGACGTGACGCTTGGAATTCAGGTCAAAAAGTTCAATCTTGGTTTCATCAGACCAGAGAATATTGTTTCTCATGGTCTCAGAGTCTTTAGGTGCCTTTTGGCAAACTCCAAGCGGGCTGTCATGTGCCTTTAACTGAGGAATGGCTTCCGTCTGGCCACTCTACCATAAAGGCCTTATTGGTGGAGTGCTGCAGAGTGCTGGTTGTTCTTCTAGAAGGTTTTCCCATCTTCTCCCCCGATTGCTCAGGGCGGTCAGCTATAGGAAGAGTCTTGGTGGTTCCAAACCTCTTCCATTTAAGAATGATGGAATCCACTGTGTTCTTGGGGACCTTCAATGTTGCAGAAATGTTTTGGTACCTTTCCCCAGATCTGTGCCTCGACACAATCATGTCTCGGAGCTCTACTGACAATTCCTTCGAACTCATGGTTTGGTTTTTGCTCTGACATGTACTGTCAACTGTGGGACCTTATATAGACAGTTTTGTGCCTTCCAAATCATATACTTTCAATTGAATTTACTACAGGTGGACTCCATTCAAGTTGTAGAAACATCTAAAGGATGATCAATGGAAACAGAATCCACCTAAGCTCAATTTCGATTCTCATAATGTAAATAAGTATTTTTTAATTTTTCATAACTTTGCAAAAATGTCTGAATAGCTGTTCTTAATTTGTCATTATGGGGTATAGTGTGTAGATTGCTGAGGATAAAAATATATATATTTTAGAATAAGGCTGTAACGTAACAAAATGTGGAAAAAGTCAAGGGGTCTGAATACTTTATGAAGACACTGTATATAGGATTCAATGCAATTCTATAGGTTCTAATCTGGGTTGTTCATGCTCTGAATCATCCTCCAAATCTGCCTATGTGTGCACCATTGGCCTACATGTTAATAAAAAAGAAGAGGTAATATATGTTGTTACTGGCAATTACTGATTCATGGGTTATGTAGTAAATTACTTATACAAATACAATGTTTAATATAAAAATATAACTTGCTATATTATTGTTTCAAAAAGTGTATTACTATTACTAGTTGACTACCAGAACACAAGTTTGAAATTAGGCCAGCAGCTTAGCTCTGATATGCAGTAGCTACTGCAGTGATTCTCAGTACTCTGCCACCCTTGTGGATGTTATCTAAGAGATTGTTCTCTTCTCTTCTATCCTAATTTCTATTATCCTTTCCTATGACTCTTTCCTTTATTTTTATGTGAGGCTTTCTTCCTTGCCCATCTCCTCTCATTTAAATGTTAAAAGTGGTATTTTTCTCATTGTCTCCATAACTCCAATCCCAATAACAGGATGATAACAGGCTCAGAGAGAGAGAGAGAGAGAGAGAGAGAATGAGAGAGAGAGAGAGAGAGAGAGAGAGAGAGAGAGAGAGAGAGAGAGAGAGAGAGAGAGAGAGAGAGAGAGAGAGAGAATGAGAGAGAGAGAATGAGAGAGAGAGAGAGAGAGAGAGAGAGAGAGAGAGAGAGAGAGAGAGAGAGAGAGAGAGAGAGAGAGAGAGAGAGAGAGAGAGAGAGAGAGAGAGAGAGAGAGAGAGAGAGAGAGAGAGAGAGAGAGAGAGAGAGAGAGAGAGAGAGAGAGAGAGAGAGAGAAGAGAGAGAGAGAGAGAGAGAGAGAGAGAGAGAGAGAGAGAGAAGAGAGAGAGAGAGAGAGAGAGAGAGAGAGAGAGAGAGAGAGAGAGAGAGAGAGAGAGAGAGAGAGAGAGAGAGAGAGAGAGAGAGAGAGAGAGAGAGAGAGAGAGAGAGAGAGAGAGAGAGAGAGAGAGAGAGTCTGAGGCAGTGTAAAGACCCCAGAACCCCCTCACCCTTCCATTCCCACCCAGCCTGCCAGGCCTGACACTGCCTTGTTCCTCCTCTCCCCTCCCCCTGCCTGGCTGCCTCCCTGGTCATATTTTTAAGTCTTCTGTGTACGATAGTAAATAATTCAGAGTCAGTGGCGCTGCGTACAGGTTCTAGTGCGGGGAATTGCAGCCTCGCTCCCGCAGTCTGCACTCTGACAGCAGCTCTAGGGAGAACACACATATCCAGGGAAGCTGCAGAGCACACACACATTCAGTGAAGATACTATCCAACTGCCCTCTCTCTCTCTCTCTCTCTCTCTCTCCCTCTCTCTCTCTCCCCAACTCTTCATAGTCTTTCAATAGCTCAGCAACATCACTTCTACTGCTGCGGCTGCTGCTGCTGCTACAAGGTAAACAGAGATTTTGTCTTGTTCTTCTTTGAAGGGAAAATACAACTTCTTGAGGCTCAGCAGTCTTTGTCACCAGTCCCTTTGCCTCTGTACATCCGTAGAGGAAATATGCTGAATGCCGGATCGAGAAGGGTCCCGGGATGGCTGAAGCTGTTGTCCAGCCTATGTCTGCTTCTCTGCCTGGTGGGGGAGACTGGGGCCAAGAGGGTCCCCAAAATCCCCCGCTGTCCTACCACCTGCTCCTGCACCAAAGACAGTGCCTTCTGTGTGGATACCAAGACTATCCCCAAGAGCTTTCCCCCTGGGATCATCTCCCTGTGAGTACAACACTGATCACTGTGTGTGTGTCTGTTCATGTATACTCTTTCAGATTTTTGGTCTATTCCTTACACTTCATTCCAAAATGATAAAACCAGCTGTTGATAATGTACATGAAGACTGTGATGTCATGCATGGTTTTTACGGATGACATTAAATCACGCAAACATAGGCAACACTTTTACAATACATTCTGCAGAGTCTACTCTGGTTACCAAAAGCTTATACTTCATGTCTACAACATTTTTAAACAGTTTCAGATTATATTATACTATGTTTCTCAAGAGAGAAAGACAGTGTTTGTGCTCATCAAGAACGTGTGTCTGAAAGATTTTAAAGAGACATTATGAGAAAAGAAAAGATGACGTTCACAAATGCTAATAAAAGATAACAAATGGGCACTGTGCCTCAGTCTCTCCTCATTCTTGGACAGAAGTCAGGGGGAGCTGGCAGAAATGAGACTACATTGATTGGAGTAGAGCAATGGGATGTGTCATAGCCCTCCTGGGAGAGACACCTACAATAGATTCACATCTCACAGCAAAAGACCTGCGTGTCCTCCAAGGAATAGTAACCTTACGAAGGTTAGATAGATAGTGCGCACTCAATTAATGGAAGACAATAATGTAGTAGATAGCATACTCTATCTGCATACATTTTACTTATACAAGAATTTGGGGTTCACTTAGATTTTTGTCTCTATTGACTCTGAATGTATTATCATTCTGTAATTGAGCATTATGTTCTTGCATTTAAAGAGTTTGGGGAATTGAAGTGCACAAGCACTGCAAGGTGGAGGTGGCCTCATTTTAAAGTGATGAAGACATGGATCTGTGAATAAGGAAACAGTGTCCTAGTTTTAAAAGATTTTGCCCTTCTTGAAATTCAAATAGTAAGACAGATTTATCCACAGGAGCTCTTGGTAAAACATCCCATGCTGCATGTTCAGTTCTGTCAATAGATTGACTGTGCCTGGGGACTGAGGAGAACATTCCCATGCAGGCCCCATCCCCTTATATTGATTAGGTGTGATGCAGTACCACCATCCATCAGGATCTAACAATTCTTATTTTTCCCTTTCAACTTTTAACCAAAAGGTATGCTAATAAACATACAAAATTCACAAACCTCTGTGGTTAACTGGCAACATACATCCACTTTAAGCATGGAGTAACAAGCCCTTTTGGTTGGATAAGGATTATGAAATTGACTCAATGTTAATTGATGGAGTCTGAATGATGATAAGTTGATTGTCTGTACTCCTCAGGACGATGGTGAATGCAGCCTTCACTACAATCCCAGAGGGAGCCTTCTCCCACCTGCACCTTCTGCAGTTTCTGTGAGTATTCATGCATATCCCATCATCCCATTCTCTCCCTTCCTGTCTGAGTTAGAGGAACTAGAGCAAACAGTCTCAACTTTACTTCTGTGGTTTGGGTTCAAATTAAAAGGCTTAACATGTTCTCTCCAAGACACCATCTTCTATACAACAACAAAATATCAGCTAGACCAATCTCGCCTGTTGTTTTGGAGACCAAAATCAAGATAATACATGTAGTAAGATTGAGGGCTAAACATACACATACAGATAACTAGATAAAAAGCACAAGTCGTGAAGTAACATTTGTTAGACAATACAAGCACTATAAATCTCTTGAAATAAACTGTTATTGAAAACAGTGGTGACATGGCAGTAGTGAGAGTAAAGTGGCTCTGTATCAGTGTCATCGCCAATGACTGACTCCCTTCAGTTCTCTTCTGTTTAAACAATGGCTTATCTGTCTACGCAAATTCAATGGAGTGTGTGTGCTTGCGTGTTTGCGTGTGTGTGTTTTCACATTTTGTGGTTTTGAGCTCATATTAAAAGGCCCAATGCAGCTGTTTTTATCTCAATATCAAATAATTTATGGGTAGCAATTAAGTACCTTACTGTGATTGTTTTCAATTAAAATGGTAAATAAGGAAACAAAAATAGCTTCTTAGCAAAGAGAAATTTTCTCAAGAAAGAATTTTGCTAGAACTGTCTGGGAGTGGTCTGAGTGGGGAGGGGAAAACTGAAAACTAGCTTTTTGGCAGAGAGGTATGGAACTCTCTATCTTATTGGTCTATTAACTAATTAATCACCTGGTGATGTCCCCGGGCAGGACAAAACTCCATCCCACCAAAACAGGCTGACATTTCAGGAGTTATTTTCAAATAACTCTTACTGTAAAATGGCATTATAATTTTAAAAATGTCACAGTATTATTCCAACCACATAGCGTTTAAATATATAAAAGAAAAATGAGGTTTTTGACTGCACTGGGTCTTTAAAGCTGACCTATACTATATTGAACAGTTGATCTGTTCCTTGAAATTGAAGAGCTCTTCCTATTTCCACTCCACAACCATTCAGGTGATTTATTTGTTACTGGAGGAGATGTTTTGTACACTACTTGTGTCCATGTGTAATCCTGTGTAAATAAATACACATTTACAGTAGCCGGTATTGGTTAGCATGTTTTTTTTACCTCTCCAGCAGTATGTTTCTGGAGATTTTGTTAAATTAAACATTTGAAAAGGAAAGTGAAACAGATTTCCTTCCAGTGTGTTATAAACTTCTCTCTTTCTCTCCCTCTCTGCAGTCTGCTGAACTCCAACACCTTCACTGTTGTGGCTGATGATGCCTTCGCAGGTCTGTCACACCTGCAGTACTTGTAAGTGTCATACTTTGTGCCCTTATTCAACCACAGATATACCCCCAACAACCATTCTATCTGAGAGGATGAGGTAGTGGTGTTACAATGAAAGATCTAGTTCTCAGCCAGACAAGGATCGTGTAAATGGCATTGGATATTGATCCTCCTCCTACCATAGAGCCTTACTGCCTTTGTGGGGCCTGATGAAGCTGAGCATACCATTTTGTTAATTGATGGGAAGTTGGGCCCCAGGAAATATGAGGTTGCTGATACCATCACATTTGCTGCTTTCCACGGAAGCAATGCATTAGGCTCCATAAAATGATTCTGTGGCTCTGGCTGCAGCTCAGCCCCAGGGCTCTACATCACCCTGCCAGCTCTACCCAAGGTGGCTCCTCACTGTGAATGCTAATGAACTCATATCTTCATATTCAGTGCTGCTCAATATAGGAGACAGAATGCAGGCTGGCTGAGCTCACACTGTGTAGCCCTGGGATGCTTCACAGATCCAGAATGAATACAGAGAATACACCTGTAGTCAATTGTCACCTGAACTTTGATACAGGGCTCAGGCAATATTTATATTCATTACTGAACCCATGTAGAGGCACCTTACTAAGTATCTGATGATGGGGCTCTTTTGCCAACTGTCAAATCTCATTTTTAAGTATATCCAAAACATACACCTGCTATGTTAACTTCATTAGAAAAATGTGAGTGGGGGGGGATGATGGCTTGTTTGTTTTGAACACTTTTCACCGCAGCCAGTAGGTGGCTGTTCCTAGATCCCCTCCCCCCTCTTCTTCAACACTTGGCTTATACTCAAGGTCAGTGCTGCTCTTACTGCAGACATTCCAGCCAACAGCCAGGCCCAGGTCCATTCCCATTATAGCTGCTTAAGATTCAGGAAGCAGGACATGATCCCCTTGGTAACAAGCTTTTGAATTAAATAAATAAATGAGGGACAGACAGAGACACAATTATGATAAAAGGTTTAGTAAGACCAATGTTATACTCTGAATATGGAGAAGAAGGCTGTGTACTATGCATGATTGACATGGCAATGTATTCAAATGATCTTGATTGTATTATATTGGCAAATGACCCCGAGTTCTACCAGAAAGCATGTTTTTATCATAAGAATACACATTCATTGAGATGCCACTATTAATACAAAGCTGTCTGTCTGAATCATTCATTCACTGGGTTGACCTTGATTGTCATGATAGCTTGCATTTTTTCAGAAGTCTACTATCTACACTGAGTATACAAAACATTAAGAACACCTGCTCTTTCCATGACATAGACTGACCAGGTGAATCCAGGTATTGATGTCACTTGTTAAATCCACTTCAATAAGTGTATATGAAGGGGAGGAGACAGGTTGAAGAAGGATTTTTATGCCTTGAGACAATTGAGACATGAATTGTGTGTGTGTGCCATTCAGAGGGAGAAACACAATACAATAAATGCCTTTGAACCGGTAGAAGGTCCCAGGCACATCGGCTTTGTCAAGAACTGCAATGCAGCTGTTTTTTCCACGTCCAACAGTTTCCCGTGTGAATCAAGAATGGTCCACCACCCAAATGACATCCAACCAACTTGACAACTGTGGGAAGCATTGGCGTCAACATCGGCCCGCATCCCTGTGGAACGCATTCGACACCTTGTAGAGTCCATGACCAGACAAATCGAGGCTGTTCTGAGGGCAAAAGGAAGGAGTGTTCTTAATGTTTGGTATACTCCGTGTATGTGTGACACAGTATAATGAGTGATCCTCTCTCTCTGTATGCCCATCAGATTTATAGAGAACAATGACATCCAAGCCCTGTCAAAGCACACCTTCAGAGGGCTTAAATCCTTGACTCACCTGTGAGTATATCTTCTGCCTATTTCTCTGTAAATATCAATGGAAGAATACTAGTTTTGAATTTCATGGACATGTTTTGACATTATTAATTTTCTTTAAAATGAATATCTGTTTTTTTTGTAGTTCTCTGTCAAATAATAACCTGCAGCTCCTTCCACGAGAACTCTTCAAATATTTTGACATTCTGACAGACTTGTAAGTACATATATTTTTAAAAGGGAACATGGTATCCTTACCATCATTGGTTTCATCTTGTGATTTTATGTTTTTAAAACAAGTCACTATAACTTATTACTATTAACATACTATTACCATGTTATTACCAACTTTATGAAGTACTGTAATTTAAAGTGAATCCTTACTACAGAGAATCCTTACTACAGATAGTTTTCTAAGAACTGTGTCATAGGTGGACAATAATGATATTGTTCTATGTGTTACCCAGAGACCTGCGGGGTAACTCGTTCCGCTGTGACTGTAAAATCAAGTGGCTGGTGGATTGGATGGAGAAGTCCAACACCTCTGTCCCTGCCATCTACTGTGCCAGCCCATTTGAGTTCCAAGGCCGCAGAATCCATGATCTAACCCCACGAGACTTCAACTGTATCAGCGCAGGTTTGTCCCCAATTATTGAAACAATTATTCATTTCACAGGACATCAGGGCACTTAATTTACAGGTTGATAATCTTCATCTCTCTCTTCCCCTGTAGACTTTGCAGTTTATGAAACTTTCCCCTTCCAGTCTGTGTCAGTGGAGTCCTATGAATTCAACGACGATCAGTTTGTGGTCTTCGCCCAGCCTGATACTGGGTTCTGTACACTGTTTGTATGGGATCATGTGGAAATGGTCTTCCGGATGTACCATAATATAACATGTACGTTTCTTCCAAGACGCCTTCTAAAAATAAGTATTCATGCCAGAAGACAATCAATGCATTCAACTATTATCATTTAATTATAGACCAAGGGAATTTACGTTGTATCTGGGAGCAAACCACTTCTTTAAGTACACAGAGGATACTGAAGTCAACTAAACTTGCTACTTTCTGCTTCTGTGTTTCTCCTAGCTCGCTCCGCTGTCTACTGCAAGCCTGTGGTAATTAACAACACTCTTTACATGGTTGTGGCTCAACTTTTTGGAGGATCCCACATCTACAAGTGAGACTTATTCCAATTCCTATAAGCAATACAGTGTCAATGACTTGTTCATTTTCTTAGCCACAAATTGTGTTAAACGGATACTTCGAGATTTTGGCAATGAGGCCCTTTATCCATTTCCTCAGAGTCATATGAACTCGTGGATACCATTTTTATGTTTCTGTGTCCAGTATGAAGGAAGTTAGAGGTAGTTTCATGAGCCAATGCTAACTAGCATTAGCTCAATGACTGGAAGTCTGTGAATATCTACTTAAGGTTAGATGTTTACAATGATGATTTAGGGATGGCTGACCTGATTGATACCTTTACAGGTGGGAAGAGGACCCACAGCGATTTGTGAAGATCCAGGACATTGACACGACACGTGTGAGGAAACCCAACTTTGTTGAGACCTTCCAGCTGGATGATGAGTGGTACTTTGCAGTAGCAGACAGTTCCAAGGCAGGCTCTACGAGCATATACCGCTGGAACAGCAACGGTTTCTACTCCCACCAATCTCTTCATCCCTGGCATCGTGACACCCATGTGGAGTTCCTAGATGTGGAGGGGAAGCAGCGTCTCATTCTCTCCAGTGCCTCCCAGCCCCCAGTGGTATACCAGTGGAACCGCAGCCTGCGGCAGTTTGCCTTTCATTCCCAAATCACTGAGACTGCTGACGTGCAGATGGTCAAGCATTTCTGGGTGCGCAAAGTTCTCTACCTCTGCCTTACACGCTTCATTGGCGACTCCAAGATTCTCCGTTGGGAGGGGCAGCGCTATGTTGAGATTCAGACCCTGCCCTCACGTGGCTCCATGGCTGTGTATCCATTCATCGTGGGCCCCCGCCAGTATCTCCTCTTAGGGAGTGATTTCTCCTTCTCTCGAGTTTACTTGTGGGACGACCTTACCCAGCGCTTCCAGCTCTTCCAGGAGCTCAACATGAGAGCACCCCGGGCCTTCAGCTTGGTGTCAGTGGACAACAAAGACATCCTGCTGGCAGCCAGCTTCAAAGGCAACACCCTGGCCTACCAGCACCTAATAGTTGATCTTAGTGCCAAATAGACCAATCCAGTCAGAATCTCTGAGACCATTCATGAGTCTGTTCTGTTCTTATGAGGCCCGATTCCAACTTAGGAATTTACAAATTTCCTACACACATCTTTCCGACGCATTTCTTAGTATTTTGTATTCAGACTTACCTTATTTAGTCGCATAACGCGCTCTGCAGGTGTGGCTACCTTGCACACTCTGAATAAATTTCATTCAACCCCTGAAAACCCTCCCACTTGCTAGCCAACAGATTTTCTCATGGAATCTTCATTCAATATTTTTTGCAGTGCACTTCTCTTAAGCCATCCCTTTAAATACGGTGCACCTTTTATTTTGTCGACAGACTCGAGAGAACGGGTTCAAAATATTAGGGATCAATGAAAGAAAAAAACAATTGGTAGATGGTAGATACAAAAATACTATGATCTTACAGATTATTTGGGTTTAGGAAAGTATTTATGAATCATAAAAAACAGGTTTAGAGAAACTTTACGCACGAAAGAAAGAAAATGTTGATTTAATTCATTCTGAAAATTGCCACATTCAGTTCTTCAACACATGATAATGTTGGAAGATTAGTGTACATAGAATTATAACAGGGAGTGTACAACAGTGTTCTATCCTCTCGCCTATTGCCTGCACTAACCGTGGAACTGTGTGATGACACGGCCAAGTACTGCGCCATGCATGGGGTTCAAACTATTACAGCTTGGTCTTCGCTCCACTCCGTAATGATTGAATTATGTCTTTTTATATTATCAACTGTTACTAAGGAAACAAATGAAGGTAAACACAGCAATGTAAGTAAATGGAATGATAATGAAGGTTATACCAACTAAAGGGACTAAAAGTAAATTGTTAGTTGAATATGTGTTGTTATTAGGCCTACAGTACTGACGGTCGATACTGATAGTGGATAATATTTCACATGGTAGAAATAGGAAACAGTCACGGTATTCAAGACATTCAAGAGTGCCCATCCCTGCAAGTTAAAAAAAACTGTACAATTTAAATTATGCATAATGGCACAGTACTTCATAACCTTTACTGTGGGAAAGTTGATATGTTCATATGCTTCAGTTTGCTACCATATGACTGGCTTCACATCTCCAGCGATTATAAGGTAAAATAGACCTAACACAAGTGTCCTTTATATTTCCCTTATCCAAATGGATTACTCATTTACCTAGCTGTTATCAATAGCTCTTATTAAGTTGTAAATTACAGTGCATGGTGAATGCTTTTTCCTCTTGGAATTGGAAGGTTCGCTCGAACTTATTCATGGTTTCCTCGTGCATAAAGGTGGTGGAATTATGAAGGAATTAAGTCAAGATCAGAATATGGCATATCTGTAGACACACCTCTGCCACACCTTCATTTCTTAGATCTCCACCCCCAACCAATTGCAGGTGAATAGCATGCTATTCTCATGCTTAAGTTTGTCAGAATATGCATAGAGGGAAAAGTGCATAATAAGGGAATTATGTTCAATTTAAGCAAGGTGAACTCGGGTCGGAATCGGGCCCATGGAGAAAAGCAAATCATCTAAGCCATGTGACTAAATGCCTGTTAGGTTAGTTAACCACTTTTGAAGAGTGGGTACTAACAAACAGGAAATGCATGATATCTTCTGATGTCTCTGATTGAATTAATTAATGTGTAATGACAAAACATATCACCTTGCTTAATACGTGTCAAATCACTTTGCAACATCACTACTTACTCTATTTACCATGAATTCATGCTCCATGGAAAATATAATGGAAGGTGCAGATATAGTACAAATAAAAACATATAAGTAACATCAGATTATGTGAAAAGCATGTGCATCTACTGAACGGTTTTCTATTGACTGTTATAAAATCATTTTATTCATGCAATAGGGCGAAGACGAGTAGACAGCCAGTACGTTGCAATAAACTTTAGTGAACTATTAACACAATATATTCTGTTAATAGTTCACTAAAGTTTATTGCAATTTACTGGCTGCCTACTCATCTTCTTTCTTGAATTACCTGCCATTAGGGGCCTGCCCTCATCTCACTCATGCAATAGGAAAATAACTGTTCACATCAAATAGAGTTTGATATGGACATTCTATGAAATGCTAGTTAATATATTTTCAAAGCAATATAAACTGTAATCTGCATGCCATAATGGTATCTTTACAGTAAATTATATTTTATAAAATAATGCTTATTCTGTATAAGTTTTATAATGTTTCACAGGTAATATGAGCTATCAATGTTTTTGTCATAAATAACATGTATCTCTCTATGTTGTTGATCATGATTGATACCAATACGTTTTCATTAATCTAGAATGTAGCTAGGCGACACAGATTTCTCTAAATTAATGTGAACTGAATAGTACTGGAAGGTTATGTCAAGCTCCTGTCATATATGTGAAAATATGTATGAATATGTACCCTTTGTATGTTGTGGCTGAACTTCATGGGCAGTCAATTGCCCAAAAATTTTTATTCCCAATTTGAATGCCTAACAATTGAGAATCAGTTCAAATCCAGGCTTGACTCCTCATGTCTGTGTTTGCTAAACGTTCAAAATTTTGCCTAGAGAATGTGTCAACATCCAAATTCTGGACAAATCGCTGTGCACTTTGATTCTACATAACTTATAGCTTGTCTTCAGACATTTTATGTTATTCTCCTCTGTGCATTTTATGTAGCTATACACTGTATGTAATGTAATGTATCCATGCATCTACTGTAATACCCACATTTTTATGTGGGTTATTATTAGTATAGTGATTGTATGGTGCACTAAAGTGTAGCCTAAATCACCCTTACCACCATGGAAGTGGATTTAGTGTGAGAGCAAAATATTTGCCCTGAAAATTGTTGCCACTTGTACGTATCTGAAATAATAAATGTCCTATTAAAAATGCTGCATCTAAGATTTACTATTCTGAACTTTATTATTCCGGACTTTAGTTTTCCTTGATCAGCCAATGAAGTCCCACCCAGTTGACTACATTAAAATGGTGGAAGCTCTCAATGGTGCTACCCATGCTAATACGGGCTTTTGGCCACTGCATTTTCTATGGGTACTTCCGACTACAGCTATCTAGTCAATATGGGTGACAGTCACAGTAAGCACATGCATGCAACTAATGAAGCAACAGTACAACCATCATTAGTACTTTTTATAATAAATAAATAATAATCAGTTTTCAAGCATAATTTTTTTTCTAAGACGACCAGTGAAATTGTTATTCCTATTTGGTATCCTTGGGACGTCCCTGTCCTAAACCCTAAATCTTAACCCCTACCCATACCCTAACCTTAACCTTTAAAATGTTTAACTTCAACGGGGTAACGTCCGAGTTTGGACATCCCAAGGATCCCGGATAGCAAGGACCACATTGAAATAAAACTCAGTTTTGTGAGTTGCCAGTGACCATCATTGGTTACCACCTTTCAAAGCTTGTTGCATTATGGGGTAAAAGTACATGTCGACTGCATGAACTTTACAACAATCATGTGCTGGGGCGGCAGGGTAGCCTAGTGGTTAGAGCATGGGACTAGTAACTGAAAGGTTGCAAGTTCATATCCCTGAGCTAACAAGGTACAAATCTGTCATTCTGCCCTAGGCTGTCATTGAAAATAAGAATTTGTGACTTGCCTAGTTAGATAAAGGTAAAAAATGTGATCAAAAGTCATGAATTTTTGACTGCAAGTTTCTGCAGTTGCTCTTTACCAACTGCAGCCATCACCTGCATTATGGTAGGCTCTATTGCCAATCAATCATTAGGGTGTTTTTGTTTGACACACGAATGTGTCCAAATGTATGACTAAAACAGGAACCAACTATGATTCACGTATACAGTGGATGTGTACAAAGGAATGTGATATTTGATGCTCTCTCTCACTAATTGAGAGTACACAAGTATGATTTCAGTTTGTGAGTGAGTGATATAGGAGTTGGAGCCATGTTTATTTTGACATTATAAAGAAAACTTTTATAAACAATGGCAACACTGCCATGTTGATCTTATTGAGCCTTGCAGTTGGAAAACCACATTAGTGTCTAGGATTTTAAAGGATTTTAAAGGATTTGACCATGTTTCAATTGTGTGCAGACGAACAGCATATACTGAGGAACGGTGTGTAGAAGGACAACGAGGTATTGCAATTGTGGTGGGGATCATGATCCTGAGTTCCTGGAGAAAACATGTGATGCTAGTGAAGATACTGTATAGTAGTGGATACACCACAGCCTGTAGTAAATGTTTTCTGCCAGACAAAAGATACCATGTATGTTAAAAAGGTGGATTTTGTTGCATTCATTGCCACCGTTATAAACTGTACAGCGCAAATCTCAAAGAAGTCTAAGAAACTGGACATTATTGTGGCTGCGGCAGAAAAGTTTTTGGGACTTAAGGATTTTACATCTGAAGACTTGCAAGGGGTACTGGCGCCGAAAACCCACCCTCCCCGGTTTCCCTTGAGCCTGTGTAGGGATCAGATCTGATTGATTGTTTTTACAAAAAAGTTGTTTGATATAGTTTTATCTTATTTGTTTTTTAAATATTTTTTGTTGTATTTGGTAGTTTGTTCAGTTTTTGGGGGGAATCCTGTTTCCATCCCACATAAAACGCAGATTAAATTCTGTGATTGCCAATATACCGAAGAAGAAGAATAACAAGAAGAAGCTGCTAGCAAGCTAACTTCAAGGACAAGAGATGCGAATTGTTTTGCCCTCAAGAAAATGGCACCATTCAAAGGAGTGATTACTGGGGTAGGGGTAAATGGAAAAATTGACCAACTGAAGGGGAAGATTCCCGGTGTTTGTGATGCTCGTTGTTTGGTGCGATGCAGACAGGGCGGCATTACTTGTGGAATAAGAGTTGTCAAATCAAATCAAAGTTTATTTGTCACATGCGCCGCATACAACAGGGGTGGACCTTACAGTGAAATGCTTACTTACAGGCTCTAACCAATAGTGCAAAAAAGGTGTTAGGTGAACAATAGGTAAGTAAAGAAATAAAACAACAGTAAAAAGATGGGCTATATACAGCAGCGAGGCTATAAAAGTAGCGAGGCTACGTACAGACACCGGTTAGTCAGGCTGATTGAGGTAGTATGTACATGTAGATATGGTTAAAGTGACTATGCATATACAGTGCCTTGCGAAAGTATTCGGCCCCCTTGAACTTTGCGACCTTTTGCCACATTTCAGGCTTCAAACATAAAGATATAAAACTGTATTTTTTTGTGAAGAATCAACAGCAAGTGGGACACAATCATGAAGTGGAACGACATTTATTGGATATTTCAAATGTTTTTAACAAATCAAAAACTGAAAAATTGGGCGTGCAAAATTATTCAGCCCCTTTACTTTCAGTGCAGCAAACTCTCTCCAGAAGTTCAGTGAGGATCTCTGAATGATCCAATGTTGACCTAAATGACTAATGATGATAAATACAATCCACCTGTGTGTAATCAAGTCTCCGCAGAGTTCAAGGGGCCCGAATACTTTCGCAAGGCACTGTATGATGAACAGAGAGTAGCAGTAGCATAAAGAGGGGTTGGCGGGTGGTGGGTGGCGGGACACAATGCACATAGCCCGGTTAGCCAATGTGTGGGAGCACTGGTTGGTCGGCCCAATTTAGGTAGTATGTACATGAATGTATAGTTAAAGTGAATATGCATATATGATAAACAGAGAGTTGCAGCAGCGTAAAAAGAGGGTAGCAAATATGCAAATAGTCCGGGTAGCCATTTGTTTACCTGTTCAGGAGTCTTATGCCTTGGGGGTAAAAACTGTTGAGAAGCCTTTTTGTCCTCGACTTGGCACTCCGGTACCGCTTGCTATGAAGTAGTAGAGAGAACAGTCTATGACGGCACCGCCTGGTGTAGAGGTCCTGGATGTCAGGCAGCTTAGCCCCAGTGATGTACTGGGCCGTACACACTACCCTCTGTAGTGCCTTGCAGTCAGAGGCCGAGCAATTGCCGTACCAGTTGTCTGTTCTCTTTTAGTTTTGACGTTGAGTCTTTTCCTGACAAAGTGATGTTAGGATATATAAATTATCCCATACAAGCATTTGTGCTGAATACATTACATTGTTACAGGTGTTACAAGTTTCTGGGCATGTGGCAGCAGTATGTAGGAAGGAGGTTACTAGGTGTGAGAGGTGTGGAGAAAGGCATGAGACAAAGGAATGTGTTGCATTGGGGAAAGTAGTGGTATGTGTCAATTGCAGGGGTGCCCATGGGCCTGGGGTTCAGAAATGTCCAGTGCAAGAGAGGCAGGTTGAGGTTTCCAGGGTTAGAGTAGAGCAGAAGTTGTCATATGCTGAGGCAGTGAAGAAAGTAGAGGAAGATGGGTCAAGCGGGAGGGATCCTGAGAGAAGTGGTGTGAGTAGTAGATCTGCACCAGTACAGAGGGATAAACCAACAAGTGATATATGCTTCAGTAAGATTGCATTTTTAGCAATTTATGCAATGGTTATCAACTGTACTGCAGGGATGGAACATAAGTCACAGAAAATTGAGGTTGTGGTGGCAGCTGCAGAGGGGTAATTTTGGTGTACGAGACTTGACGTCAGAAGAGTTACAGGGTGTGTTGAGTGGTGGTGTCTCGTCCTTTCAGGCTGTTGGCCTGAGGTAGGACTTGGTAGATTGAAATAGTGGAGTATGGTGGTGGGATTTTAGTGAGTGTAGGGTATTTGTAGATTTTATGTTTTATTTTCAAGCAAAGTATAAGGGAGTTATACTCCAGTCCAGTAGGTGGCGGTAATGAAACATTTATTGGATGCCAACCGCCGTTAAACCTCATTGACGAAGAAGAAGAAGCAGCAGCAGAGGAAGAAGAGGCAGCTAACTTCAAAACAATACGTTGTGGAGCGCAGTCAGTAGGTATTGGATAGATGGTTGCTTGCTGATCATCTGGGTGAAATGATATCATAGAATATTCTAGTGAAACAGCTCAGTTTGATATAGCCTTGGTCACTTAATGTTTGTTATTCTGCCTGCTAGCTTAGCTAACGTTAGCATTTCACTCTCATTATCTGTCTTTTGCTGTACAGAAATGGTTCCATCAAATCTTGGGGAAGAAATGTCTACTGAAGTAGCGTTACCACCTGAGTGGGAGGACGATGAACGGATGAATTTCCTGTTCTCTGATTTTAAAGAAAACCGAGATGTCAGCACAACAGATTGGGACAGTAAAATGGATTTCTGGACATCACTCATTCTTAAAATCTGCAGGAGTCGCGGAACCGTCTGTGTTAATTTGCAGGAGCTGAACAAGATTTTTCAGAGAAAAGGAATTATGCCTTTGGGTTTGGCTACTGTCATTCAGTGCATGGCCAGGTATAATATCAATGAAATTTAATCTGCTAATGTGTGAGCAAAAATTTTGCCTACCTAAAAGTGCCATAGTCCCACTTTTCTTACCTGACTACTTGTTTGTATTTCTGGCAGGTGTGGCAAGATACAAAGGGAGTCAGAGTTTGCCGCAAATGTAGACTGTGGGTGGGTGTCTTGGGGTGTTGGCCTGTTGTTGGTGAAGCCTTTAAAATGGACCTTTTCAACTCTTCTTGGTAGCAGTGGGGTTACTTTGAAGGAGTTGTTTGTTGTCATCGAACTGGTAAAGGTGTGTATTATAATTAGTTAATTTAAAACTTGTTAAGGGGCAACTAATATGTAACACTAACCTCTTACTTATGTTCTGTATGTTTCCTCCAGGAGAAGGCAGCAGAATTGCTTGGTGTCTACCGGAGCTCCCCAGTGGCCAACCACTCTCTCCTGTCCTTCCAGGAGCTCCGTACACTGTCGTCCCATGTCTGTGTTGACGAGAGTACCTTGTGTATGGCTCTGCTACAGCTGCAGAGGGAGAAGCAGGTGACCGTATCACTGCATGGAGGTGAGAAGGTGAGAATAATAGAATCATTAATTTAAGTGAGCATATTATTTAATGTACGGTAACTCATACCATTATCTTGCTTTCACAGATTTCTTTAAGGATAATGTCACTGTCTCAGTGTAGCATTGAGCCAATGTATATATTTTTTGTCTGTACAGATTGTGAAGTTTTCTCTGTCAGGACAGAATCATGTGTCTCCTGTCAGTGATGTAGACCTAGGCATCTACCAGCTCCAGCGCAGTGAGAGACTGCTTGAAGAGAGGGTGGAGGCATTGGGACTAGAGGCAGAGAAGTGCGTCCCTCGTGCAATGTGACCCATCATTTAATGTTGTCAAATATGTGATGTTACAAGATTGTGTGTGATTTGTGCTGTGTTATGTCTGTAGGTACAAAGAAGAAGCTAGGGTGTTGCTGCGGGAAGGGAAGAAATCTCAGGTCAATTTACAATCCTCAGATCCTGTGTTGACTTTTTGTCTTTCACCAACTCAAATGCTGTCGGGGAAACCTCAATTAATTTCTCTCCCCCAGGCTCTAAGGTGTTTGAGAAGCCGAAAGAGAGTCGAGAAGAAAGCAGACCACTTATATGCCCAGCTGGAAAATGTGAAGGGAATCCTAGACAAGATAGCAAACTCACAGACCGACAAACTAGTGAATATGCGCTTGATACATTAACATTCAAAAATCTAACCAAAATAGAGCAAGCTTATGTGGGTCATTTGTGGGCAATGTCCCACATACAGGAACTAAGGTCTTGTGATCTCTTTATATAAATCTTTCGGCATGCCTCTAGGTGATACAGGCGTATCAGGCTGGTGTGTCAGCCCTGCGACTCTCTTTGAAGGATGTGACAGTAGAAGGAGCTGAGAGCCTTGTGGATCAAATCCAAGAGGTCAGACTCTTCTTCACCGGGACTACATTTAGATGCTATTATTGAACTGTTGCATGTCCACACCAGTCTAAATTTATTTTCTCACTGTTTGATATTACAGTTGTGTGACACTCAGGATGAAGTGAACCAAATTCTGGCTGGTGGAGCACTCAACTCAAGTATGTCCTATTCCATATTATACAGCTATTTAGTTGTAGTGTTGAAACAATTTCATAATCAAATGGCCAATGTCCAGAGAGTCTGGCAAATGATCAATGATCCTATTTGTTTAGCGGATGCAGACACAGATGGGCTGGAGGATGAGCTAAGATTTTTATTGGAGAACTCTAATCTGGATGAGCCTTCTACGCTACCTGAAGTACCATCACACCCTTTTTCACCTGTCAGGGAATCTGGTTCCTTTTGTGATGATCTGCTGAGTGCTTTGCCCTCAGTCCCTCAAAACCACTTCAATATAACAGGAGATGAACTGGACAAAGCGCGTAGTTGCATAACGCTTGCAGATACAGGTATGTCTCTATCTTGTTCCTTTATCTTTCAAATGCTACCACAAGAGGCTACTGAAGTAACCTTTGTCTACTCATCACTCCCTATAGGTCTTCAACAAAAAAATCATACCTCTCCAGTGAAGAGGGCTGAGCCTGCACAGTGACAACAGTAATGAAATAAGTCAACTGCACTAATGATCCCTGACCCTCAAAATGTGTCTGGGCATGGTGATCAAAAATAATTGCATGATGTCTTTTGTAACAGGTCTGTGATCACTTTTTTTTAAAGGGAGTAGATCAGCTTTAATATTGCAGATTGTAGCTTCCATCGACGTAATTGTCAGCATCCCTTCCAATCCGCCATATATTTTGTTTTTGAAAGCAAAAAATAAATAATTGTCCCTTTAAAATAACAAATTGATCAGAAATATAGTGTAGACATTGTTAATGGTCTAAATGACTATTGAAGCTGGAAACGGCAGATTTCTTATTTTTTTAAATGGAATATCCAGAGACCATTATCAGCAACCATCACTCCTGTGTTCCAATGGCATGTTGCGTTAGCTAATCCAAGTTTATCATTTTAAAAGGATAATTGATCTTTAGAAAACCCTTTTGCAATTGTTAGCACAGCTGAAAAATCTGTTTCCAGCTACAATAGTCATTTACAACATTAACAATGTCTACACTGTATTTCTGATCAATTTAGTTAAGGACATAAGTGCCCCCAAACTGTGTGTGTATATGTAGATAAAGATATCTTCTAAAAAAACATTTTCCTTTATTGCTTTCTAACCCTATCACCCCTCCCCTAATTGGAATAAACTAGGGAACAACAACGCTTAGGCTTCTACTTCCAGCTTATACATGCTATATACATTTTATGGACACAGTCTATTTTACAATAGTTATACAGTGGGGCAAAAAAGTATTTAGTCAGCCACCAATTGTGCAAGTTCTCTCACTTAAAGTTGA
Organism: Oncorhynchus masou masou; assembly: GCF_036934945.1. Lineage (NCBI taxonomy): Eukaryota > Metazoa > Chordata > Actinopteri > Salmoniformes > Salmonidae > Oncorhynchus > Oncorhynchus masou. The sequence goes on along the minus strand of NC_088236.1, from coordinate 31,945,987 downwards.
GAGGCTTGTAATTTACATCATAGGTACACTTCAACTATGAAAGACAAAATTAGAAAAAAAAATCCAGAAAATGATATTGTAGGATTTTTAATGAATTTATTTGCAAATTATGGTGGAAAATAAGTATTTGGTCAACAAAAGTATATCTTTGGGATGTTTGGGATCATTGTCATGCTGAAAGACCCAGCCACGTTTCATCTCCAATGCCATTGCTGATGAAAGGAGGTTTCCACTCAAAATCTCACGATACATGGCCCCATTAATTCTTTCCTTTACACGGATCAGTCATCCTGGTCCCTTTGCAGAAAAACAGCCCCAAAGCATGATGTTTCCACCCCCATGCTTCACAGTAGGTATGGTGTTCTTTGGATGCAACTCAGCATTCTTTGTCCTCCAAACACAACGAGTTGAGTTTTTACCAAAAAGTTATATTTTGGTTTCATCTGACCATATGACATTCTCCCAATCTTCTTCTGGATCATCCAAATGCTCTCTAGCAAACTTCAGATGGGCTTGGACATGTACTTTCTTAAGCAGGGGGGACATGTCTGGCACTGCAGGATTTGAGTCCCTGGCGGCGTAGTGTGTTACTGATGGTAGGCTTTGTTACTTTGGTCCCAGCTCTCTGCAGGTCATTCACTAGGTCCCCCCGTGTGGTTCTGGGATTTTTGCTCACCGTTCTTGTGATCATTTTGACCCCACGGGGTGAGATCTTGTGTGGAGTCCCAGATCGAGGGAGATTATCAGTGGTCTTGTATGTCTTCCATTTCCTAATAATTGCTCCCACAGTTGATTTCTTCAAACCAAGCTGCTTACCTATTGCAGATTCAGTCTTCCCAGCCTGGTGCAGGTCTACAATTTTGTTTCTGGTGTCCTTTGACAGCTCTTTGGTCTTGGCCATAGTGGAGTTTGGAGAGTGACTGTTTGAGGTTGTGGGCAGGTGTCTTTTATACTGATAACAAGTTCAAACAGGTGCCATTAATACAGGTAACAAGTGAGGAGGAGCCTCTGAAAGAAGAAGTTACAGGTATGTGAGAGCCAGAAATCTTGCTTGTTTGTAGGTGACCAAATACTTATTTTCCACCATAATTTGCAAATAAATTCATTAAAATTCCTACAATGTGATTTTCTGGATTTTTTTTCTTATTTTGTTTGTCATAGTTGAAGTGTACCTATGATGAAAATTACAGGTCTCTTTCATCTTTTTAAGTGGGAGAACTTGCACAATTGGTGGCTGACGAAATACTTTTTTGCCCCACTGTGTGTGTGTGTGTGTGTGTGTGTGTATGTATATATATGTATATATATATATATATATTACTCGTAGCCTTCCTCAACCTAACCCATCTATTTCTGATGTCCATCCGGTTTGATTTCTACTTGCCATGTCTTTCAAACTGCTCTTTCACAAAAGTTCTGAACCTATGTACTTCTTATGAACAAAGTATGTTTTACATTAGTTATCTCCATTCAACCCCTCCCATCTATCTCTTAATTAACACCACCACATTGGATTTCTATTTGCCATGCATTTTTCAACTGAACTGTTTCACAAAAGTTCAGAAGATTTTAAACTCATTGTTTCTACAGATTGAAAATAAACATTTTTGCTAAAAGTATATTATTGATCGATTGACTGATATTTCAGATCACCCAGTAGTGCTATCTGAAGAGTTAGCCCTAGGTAAATATTGCAATTCTTTAGCCATTCCTGGACCTGTGGCCAAAAACAAGCTACATATGGACAGTAGCAAAACATATGATCTAATGATTGTCCATTTGAAGCTAAATCTGCAGATCTGGGAAGGTTATTATCCCCCATATAAATACATTATATTTGTTGCAAGAATTTAGCATAATTTAAATTGAAAAATTAGTTTTGCGTATCAGTTCATAAACCATGTGCCATGGAATCGGTACGTCAAAAATATTTTCCCAACTATTTAGCAATCTATATGGCACGCAGGGTTGGGGTAACGGATTACAAAGCCCGGTAAGCAATCCGTTACGTTACAAGCAAAATATATTGTACTCAGTTTTTCAAAAGTATATGTAATCTAAATTACTTCAAGGATTACTTGTAAATTCAGACAGCATGTTTGCGAAAAAAAAAATCTTTGACACTTCTCTGTTTTCTCAATGACATTAAAATCAGCATTAACAAAATGCGTACGTTTTTACGTTTTTTTCCACCTGAGCGAGTCTGATCACAAGTCAAAGACCACTATGATGACACACACACAATGTGTTTGATCAATTGCGGGGGAAAAAGCAAGAATATGCTTTTGTAGGCTACAGTCCAAGCTATGTCTTCCAATAGTGCGACTGCTGTCGGCATCCAAATATTGTACAATTTGAATAAACGCTTGGAGGTAAGGATGACCGCAGTGGTGTAGTCTACGGCGATACGGATATGACTTATTGCTATCTACATAGCGCATTGATGTGAATCATATTGCTGCTCTCTCATGTACAGTGCCTTGCGAAAGTATTCGCCCCCCTTGAACTTTGCGACCTTTTGCCACATTTCAGGCTTCAAACATAAAGATATAAAACTGTATTTTCTTGTGAAGAATCAACAACAAGTGGGACACAATCATGAAGTGGAACGACATTTATTGGATATTTCAAACTTTTTTAACAAATCAAAAACTGAAAAATTTGGCGTGCAAAATTATTCAGCCCCTTTACTTTCAGTGCAGCAAACTCTCTCCAGAAGTTCAGTGAGGATCTCTGAATGATCCAATGTTAACCTAAATGACTAATGATGCTAAATACAATCCACCTGTGTGTGAATCAAGTCTCCGTATAAATGCACCTGCACTGTGATAGTCTCAGAGGTCCGTTAAAAGCGCAGAGAGCATCATGAAGAACAAGGAACACACCAGGCAGGTCCGAGATACTGTTGTGAAGAAGTGGATTTGGATACAAAAAGATTTCCCAAGCTTTAAACATCCCAAGGAGCACTGTGCAAGCGATAATATTGAAATGGAAGGAGTATCAGACCACTGCAAATCTACCAAGACCTGGCCGTCCCTCTAAACTTTCAGCTCATACAAGGAGAAGACTGATCAGAGATGCAGCCAAGAGGCCCATGATCACTCTGGATGAACTGCAGAGATCTACAGCTGAGGTGTATATTGCACAAATCTGGCCTTTATGGAAGAGTGGCAAGAAGAAAGCCATTTCTTAAAGATATCCATAAAAACTGTTTAAAGTTTGCCACAAGCCACCTGGGAGACACACCAAACATGTGGAAGAAGGTGCTCTGGTCAGATGAAACCAAAATTGAACTTTTTGGCAACAATGCAAAACGTTATGTTTGGCGTAAAAGCAACACAGCTCATCACCCTGAACACACCATACCCACTGTCAAACATGGTGGCGGCAGCATCATGGTTTGGGCCTGCTTTTCTTCAGCAGGGACAGGGAAGATGGTTAAAATTGATGGGAAGATGGATGGAGCCAAATACAGGACCATTCTGGAAGAAAACCTGATGGAGTCTGCTAAAGACCTGAGACTGGGACGGAGATTTGTCTTCCAACAAGACAATGATCCAAAACATAAAGCAAAATCTACAATGGAATGGTTCAAAAATAAACATATCCAGGTGTTAGAATGGCCAAGTCAAAGTCCAGACCTGAATCCAATCGAGAATCTGTGGAAAGAACTGAAAACTGCTGTTCACAAATGCTCTCCATCCAACCTCACTGAGCTTGAGCTGTTTTGCAAGGAGGAATGGGAAAAAAAATTCAGTCTCTCGATGTGCAAAACTGATAGAGACATACCCCAAGCGACTTACAGCTGTAATCTCAGCAAAAGGTGGCGCTACAAAGTATTAACTTAAGGGGGCTGAATAATTTTGCACGCCCAATTTTTCAGTTTTTGTTAAAGTTTGAAATATCCAATAAATGTCGTTCCACTTCATGATTGTGTCCCACTTGTTGTTGATTCTTCACAAAAAAATACAGTTTTATATCTTTATGTTTGAAGCCTGAAATGTGGCAAAAGGTCGCAAAGTTCAAGGGGGCCAAATACTTTCGCAAGGCACTGTAGCTATTTGAGCCTTACGGATTGTGGATGACTGTTGACAAAGCTATGTATTTGAACCCATAATGGTTCAATTCAAGAAATGTAAACTGCCTATCAATCATTGTTTTTGAAACCAGTGGCAGCCAGCGAAAAATGCTCTCTTGCAACAGTTTCATAGTCCGGATCCCAGCCTATGGAATAAAAGTGGGGCTTTTTATTGCTCTCTAATTCATGTTGATAAAATAAATATATATGCCTAATGGACACATGCTCAAACTCGCACACTTTTGATAGACTTAAAGGGCCAATCTGTACTTGCAACATCCATTATTGTATTTATACATTATATATATATCCATTGATTATTGAAGAAAATAAATTATAGATGTCTCATGAGCTTAATTCAACTGTCACACTCCATGAGAACCCAAAATATATGCTTGTTTTTCTCTGTAAACATTGTAAATGTAAACACACACCATAGCCTTTTAAAACATGGTTAAAACAATCATTTTGATGTCATGGATTGCCAGTCCTTGCATCCATAGCTCTGTCTAGTAATCTGAGAGTGGTGACATTTATCCAGCCCATCCCTCAGCTTTTTACCAAAATAGGCGGGGTGGCATTTTGTTATTGTTTCATCTGTGGATTTGCCCTTTAATTAACATTTGCCCTTTAACAAGATATCAAAGTGTCACCAACAAAAAGGTAAACAATAGGCCTATGGCATTCATTTTTCACATGTAAATAGCACTTTTCATTAGTGCTCAAAGCATGCCATTCCATGAAAAAATAAATGCTGCGCTCAACTCGAATCAATGGGCCCAATCAGTCCTCCATGACAACAATCATAAACAAGAGTAGGGCAGGCTAATAAATCCTTAGTTTTGGGGTTATGCTCAGGTAAAACAATTTGGCTAATCTATATTTCCATATTTCAAAGTCCTATTCTTGAAGATCAAGGGGTTTAACATTTATTGGATGACTGGAATTCTGATAGTCTTTGGTTTTTAATGTAAATATATTATTATTATTATATGTAGTAGTTAGCGATGGGTTAGAAGAAGCCTACATAACCAACCCAGAAAGTAAAATTTAACATCTATAAATGGCCAGCTATGTAAACTTTAGCATTGATTTATCATGCAATAAATGTATTTTAATTGGTAACATACATTTTTGTCTTCTTCTAATGCCTCTTAAGGGGAAAGTAATCTAAAAGTAAATAAATGTAATCGGATTACATTACTGAGTTTGAGGTAATCCAAAAATCCCGTTACTGATGACAATTTTGGGCTGGTAATTTGTAACTAACGGATTACATTTAGAAAGTAACCTATCCAACCCTGATGTCACGGCCGTTATTTTTGTTGGTCCTTAAATGAAACTGGTGTACTTTTTATTCATCACAATTTTCTTTAACCAATTATGGTATTTTAATGCAGGGCCGACAGACAACTTCCTTACTTTTTCCCCCTTCCATTTTTGTGGTAATTCTCCAATTAGTTGTCGTAATTTTGGGTGGAGCTGAACATTCCTTATGTTTTTGTTAGTTGCATGTGTGACAACTCCACCAGTCCTATTGATGAAAATCTAAAAATAATACATTTTTATCAATTGGTATATTTGAGTTTAACCAGAATATTTGTTGTATTATTTGTTCTGTCTTTTCTGGTGGATTAAATTGACATTGCAACCAACTTTCTATGGCTTGTTTTAAAAATAGCGTTATTTGGGATATGATTTCCCTTTCAAATAACGGAAAGAGAGAGGTTGTAATCTGAATAAAAGGAAAAGGGTCATTCTTGAACATAGGGTGAGCCATTCTTACAAATTTTCTAGAGAACCAGTTTGGATTTAAGTATAACTTTTTTTATGACTGAAGCCTTTAGTGAGAGGTCAAATGCCTTAATATGTAATAATTTCTGCCCTCCGAATTCATATTAATTATATAGATAGGCCTGTTTAATTTTGTCTGGCTTGCTGTTCCAAATAAAATTGTATCTTTTTTCTCATATTTTAAAAACTGTTCGCTTGGTGTAGGCAAGACCATAAGCAAATGGGTAAACTGCAATGTGACTAAAGAATTAATCAGGGTGATTTTTCCACAAATAGACAGGTATCTACCTTTCCATGAAAGCAAGATCTTTTATCTATTTTTTTGCTGACTTTCTATTCAAATTCATTGGAGTGAGATAATTTATTTCGGGATATGAATACGGAGTATATCCACTCCACCATCAGACCATTTTATTGGTAAACTACACAGTAATGTAAAAGTTGTCTTTTTTTTGTGATCCAATACGTAATATAGTACATTTATCATAATTTGGTTGTAATCTAGATCCTCTATGAAGCTGTGGATTTAATAGAAAACATGAATCATCAGCGTACAGTGACACCTTTGTTTTAAAACCCTGGATTAAAAGGGACTTCCTTTTTAAATGCATTTTTACAGGGGCGTCAAACTTATTCCATGGAGGGCCTAGTGTCAGCTGGTTTTGTTTATTTCATTTCAATTAAGACCTAGACAACCAGGTGAGGGGCGTTCCAAACTAATTAGTGACCTTAGTTCAATCAATCAAGTACAAAGGAGGAGCGAAAACCCGAAGACTCTCGGCAAAATAAGTTTGACAAGTGCATTTATAGATGATAAAAAGCTACCTTCAGATCCACTAATGGTTTGGGTGTTTTGATAACAATATCAGTTTACATACCAAATATGTATTAAATGTATTGCAGTCATATCCACACTGTTCAGTTTTGTTTCTGTTTCCAATGAACTTGCAAATGTTTCTTCAATTGTGGCAATTTGGGAGTTGTAACTGTCACAGTTGCCTTGGACCCGTAAAAGCTATCAGAATACTCGGGAACCAATTAGCCTCTTGAGACATAAAAATTATGTCTCAAAAAAATTATTTGCTCAAACCCCAAATATGCACGGGGAAAAACACACGTTCTTGAAGAATGACATACTGACTGACTTGCTACACCAGTGAAAAATTGACGTCACTCACATCAACCTGACCTGCGTATTGGATTGGTAGCTATCTAGCATAGCCACTGTGCTTTCAGCAATTCCTCCTACTAGCTAAGTTAGTATTAGTAATAATAGTCCTTAGCAAAGTAGCTAATGTTTTATGTAACGACGTCGTTTGAAACTCAATGGCTTTAGATGCACCGTAGGTGGGTTCAATTGCGTACTGTAATGTTAACGTTACTTGCCTAGGCTAATTTAGTGTTCTGTTTTCCGCTAGCGACAGATCAAACATGAGCCCGGTTACATCCTATGCAAAACACTAACGTTGATAGCTACGTGGCAAACGTGGTGCATGCGCTGGTGGCCAAATGTCACCATTTAGTATTGGTTGGTTTCAGTAATAATGACAGCATATCTTGTAGCTCAAGTGTTGATTTTATTTTACCAAGACCATGTGCAGGTGGGACAATGTTGGTGAGGTTCCGAAGCCAACACATCCGGTCTTCAGTGGCCCATTGGATTTTTATCCAGTGAACTAGTAAAACAGTTCACGTCATGGGAAGATAGGCTCTGCCGACTGAGTAGAAGACCAATACATGTTTTGGCAAAATGTAGCAACTCACATCTTGCTCAACCTTTTAATTACTATGCGGTGGTCGTCAGTCATGTAATATCGCTATTATATAGATTAGTCCGCGTATTTAACCATACTGAGGTTTCTCTTCTTACAGGATTAGTTTATCATGCTTCCCAGCCTCCTGGCACTTCAGCCTGTCTCTCCTGGTTCTACCCAGTGTCCCACTACCTTCATTCAGGGAGCTGCTCTTCTTTGGTCTGCTGGTGGGACTGGTAGGACTGATTTACTTGTTGCTGGTAACAGGAAAGGGCCAGGACAGCTGGAACAGAAATGACAACTATTTCCACAGGTGAGACACTTGTACCACATTAGAAGATATACATTTGTCCCCCAGTTGTTTGTAGAGGACACATGCAGTGTATGCCTTTTATTTATCTTGATGCAAAGTACATTTTTGCCTGAATTTGGCCTAAAATGTTCAACTTTTCACCAAGACACTTAGCGAGGGTCACAGATGTGGAGGCCACAGACACTAGCAATCACAACCTAAACTATGGTCTGGTGGTGGACTGTGGCAGCAGTGGCTCCAGGGTGTTTGTGTACTGTTGGCCCAGGCACAATGGTAATCCCCATGACCTGCTTGACATCCGACAGATGAGAGATCAGCACAGGAAGCCAGTGGTCATGAAGATCAAACCAGGTGAGGCATACCAGGTTGCTGATGACTGGTGTGCTGTTGGGAATGGCCACATGCACACATTCTCACTTTTCTTTCATAATGTAGAAGACATTGGCTTCTAGTTGACATTGGGCTCCTAAGTGGAGCAGCGGTCTAAGGCAGTGCATCTTATTGCAAAAGGCGACACTTCAGGCCCTGTTTTGAATCCAGGCTGAATCACATTCGGACATGATTCGGAGTCCCATAGGGCGGTGCACAATTAGCCCAGCGTCATCCGGGTTTGGCCGGGTAGGCTGTCATTGTAAATAAGAATTTGTTCTTAACTGACTTGCTTAGTTAAATTCAATTTAAAAAAACATGTTTTTTTTTAAATAGTTAAATGAACTCATCTGTTCCATCCTAGAAGACTGAGCCATGGTCATGACTTTCTGGTGTTCTTAAAAAAAAAAAAAAAAATATCTCGGCACTAGCAAAAACACCAGAGAAGGCCAGTGATTACATCCACCCCCTGCTGAGCTTTGCTGCCCGGCACATTCCTAAACACAAGCACCAAGAGACCCCTCTGTACATCTTGTGCACAGCTGGAATGAGGGTGCTGCCTGACAGGTACAGTTACCCACCACACCTGAGAGTATTTCTCATCTTGAGATGGAAGTTGTCAAGTTTTTTCACACCACTATGACGATGCTGAAATTGGCTTGTATACTTTTTTCAGTCAACAGGAGGCACTTCTTGAGGATCTACGGACTGACATCCCTGTCCGTTTCAACTTCCTCTTCTCTGATTCCCATGTGGTGTTTATTTCTGGCAAGCAGGAAGGTGAGCTAACCTGTTTTATAGAAGCTGGCAAGCTAAACACTGACCATTCTGATGGAGAATGTCATCATGCCCAGTGTTGAAAATTTGTAACATAACAGTAGAAATTCTGGAATATGTGACCGGGCTCTACAGTGTGACCATTTTACTCTCATATGCGGCTAAATATTTTGCTGTGTGACCTAGAATTGTAATTTAGGAGCACCAGTGCGTTTAGAAAAATGTAAGAATTCTCGCTTTATTAGCTCAAATATTTTTCATTGTGCCCCTACATTTCTTTGTGTGCACCTACATTTTTCAACTGAGGGGTACACACACTCCTTGTAAATGTTTTTTTTATTTATTTTTAAGTCAGCATAGAGCCCTGTATGAATTGTCCTTTCTTGTTTGGACAGGTGTATGCATGGATTGGAATCAACTTTGTCCTTGGAAAGTTTAATCATGTGGATAGTGGTAAGTATACTACCTAAAGAACTTTCCTTAAGAGACCGGCTTATATTCACGTTGAATACTTTAATTTCCTCTTTCCCTTGTTTTACTTACCTCTGACACTCCTCTGTCTCCCTTTCCCTTCAATGGGACCTTCTGCTCTTCAATCCTTCCTATAGAGAGGGATGCAGTAGTAGAGGTGCAGGTACCAGGAGGTGACCAGCAGGAGGCGCTGGTGAGGACACGGACCGCCGGTGTTCTGGACATGGGTGGCGTCTCCACACAGATAGCATACGAAATGCCCAAAACTGTAAGCTTTGCTTCTCCACAACAGGTTATTACAAACAACAATTTCACTTTTTTGTGCTATCTTTTTGGGGTTTTGTCACTCACCTATTTTCTCTTCAGCCCCACCACTCATTCCCTGGTTAAACCTGTAAACATCATGTTTGTCCTCTGGAGATTAAGTCTACTCCATTCAGAGTGAACTATTGGAGGTCTTCTGTAAAAATAAGCCTGCTGCATGGCTTCATAACAGGATTTGGGCTTTAGAATTAGAATACTAGCCACAATGTGTTACTTCGAAACTTGAATGAAGATCAAAGATAATGCATGAGAGCCATCATGCAAAACATCCATGACCGGTTTATGTCTATGGTTTTTAATTTACTCTGACAATTTGCATGCTTACCTTCTCTTTTTCATTGTTTTTGCTCTCCACTGAACGTAATTCACCTGGAGCATTTGCATGTGGAACTGTCTTGGTCTAAGTTTCTTTAAGTAAATGGTTTTTAAAGTGCTTTCTGAAAGTGTTCAGACCCCTTAAATTTTCCCACATTTTATGTTAATCTTATTCTAAAATTGATTAAATTATTTTTTCCCTCATCAATCTACACACAATACCCCATAATGACAAAGCAAAAACAGGTTTAGACATTTTAGCAAATGTATTAAATAAACTGAAATATCACATTTACCTAAGTAATTCACACACTTTACTCAGTACTTTGTTGAAGCACCTTTGGCAGTGATTACAGCCTTGAGTCTTCTTGGGTATGACGCTACAAGCTTGACACACCTGTATTTGGGGAGTTTCTCCAATTATTCTCTGCAGATTCTCTCAAGCTCAGTCAGGTTGGATGGGGAGTGTTGCTGCACAGCTATTTTCGGGTCTCTCCAGAGATGTTCGATCGGCTTCAAGTCCTGGCTCTGGCTGGGCCATTCAAGGACAATCAGAGACTTGTCCTGAATCCACTCCTGCATTGTCTTGGCTGTGTGCTTAGGATTGTTGTCCTGTTGGAGGTGAACCTTCATCCCATTCTGAGGTCCTGAGTGATCTGGGACAGGTTTTTATCCAGGATATCTTTGTACTTTACTCTGTTCATCTTTCACTTGATCCTGACCAATCTCCCAGTCCCTGCCGCTGAAAAATATCCCCAAGCATGATGCTGCCACCACCTTTCTTCACCGTAGGTTTCCTCTAGACATGACGCTTGGCATTCAGGCCAAAGAGTTCAATCTTGGTTTCATCAGACCAGAGAATCTTGTTTCTCATGGTTTGAGAATCCTTTAGGTGCCTTTTGGCAAACTCCAAGCAGGCTGTCATGTGCCTTACTGAGGAGTTGATTTATTCTGGCCATTCTACCATAAAGGCCTGATTGGTGGAGTGCTGCAGAGATGGTTGTCCTTCTGGAAGTTTCTCCCATCTCCACAGAGGAACTCTGGAGCTCTGTCAGAGTAACTATCGGTTCTTGGTCACCTCCCTGACCAAGGCTCTTCTCTCCTGATTGCTCAGTTTGGCCTGGGCTGCCAGCTCTAGGAAGTGTCTTGGTGCTTCTCAACTTCCATTTTAAGGATAGTGGAGGCCACTGTCTTCTTGGGGACCTTCAATGCTGTAGAAATGTTTTGTGACCCTTACCCAGACCTATGCCTCGACACAATCCTGTCTTGGAGCTCTATGGACAATTCTTTCAACCTCATGGATTGGTTTTTGCTCTGATATGCACTGTCAACTGTGGGACAAGTGTGTGCCTTTCCAAGTCATGTCCAATCAATTGAGTTTACCAGACTCCAATCAAGTTGTAGAATCATCTCAAGGGTGATCAATGGAAACAGGATGCACCTGAGCTTTCAAGTATCATAGCAAAGGGTCTGAATACTTAAGGAAATAAGGTATTTCTCTTTTTTAAATATTTTTTATAAATTTGCTGAAATTTTGAAATGTTTTTGCTTTGTCATTTATGGGGAATTGTGTGTAGATTGAGGGCAACATTTTACTTAATCCATTTTAGAATAAGGCTGTAACGTAACAAAGTGGAAAAGTCAAGGGGTCTGAATAATTTTTCGAATGCACTCTATATATGTAGCATTAATCAATGTTTGATATTAGTGTAGACTTAGTCTTAGATAATAGAGAACCATTTCCTGTCTGATATTGAATGTTATTATTTTTGTAGGAGGAAGTGGCCAAAACTTTGCTTGCAGAGTTCAACCTGGGTTGTGATGCCCACCGGACAGAGCATGTCTACCGGGTGTATGTGTCCACCTTCCTGGGCTTTGGAGGAAATGCTGCTCGACAAAGATACGAGGAGAGCATTGTCATGAACACTCTCACTAAAAACAAGTAAGACCCTTCAACACTTGCTAATTATGATACTGATAAAGAGTGTACTAGTTTGACATTATTCAGTGCTGCTGTTGCTTGCCTTTATGGAGAGCTCATTTGAGTTGGTTTGTCCAGGCTCCTGGGTCAACATGTAGGTGAGACAGGAGAGTCCCCCCTCCAGGACCCATGCGTACCCTCAGACCTGCGGGATGAGTTGGGGCCAGCCACACAGAAACTCCACCTGCTTGGCACAGGGGATTTTGATCACTGTAGACAGCTACTTCAGCCCTTCCTCAACCACACCAATGAGACTCACTCCTCCCTTAATGAAATCTAGCTGCCTCCCATTGACTACCCCAACAGCCAGTTCTATGGGTTCTCTGAGTTCTACTACTGCACAGAGGATGTGTTGCGCATGGGCGGGGATTTTAACTTCTCAAAGTATGCCAGTGCTGCCAAGGTGTGCCCTTACCACAGCAAAGCAGCATCTCTTCAGTGTAAATGGCAGTCCTCTAACTGCATGTAAAATGCATGTATTTCACCAAAGATTAGGCTAATTGCAGTGTTTACCAATTACTTTGCGCTTCATCTACAGAGTTACTGCGCCACCCAGTGGAGAACTCTGAAAGAGCGATTCGACTCAGGCTTGTATGGCTCTCACGCTGATGTTCACAGGCTCAAGTAAGTCCCACCACTGGCTCTGGCTATTTTAGTAAGACTTGAGTCCAGTAATGATAAAGGGTTGTCAAGGAGATTTCATGTTAACATTTATGCATTGTGTGCAGGTACCAGTGTTTTAAATCAGCCTGGATGTATGAGGTATTCCACACAGGCTTCTCCTTCCCTATGGACTACAACAAAAACCTGAGGAATGCCCTTTTGGTCTATGATAAAGAGGTACAATGGACTCTTGGAGCCATCCTTTACAGAACCTGTTTTTTGCCTTTGAGGTAAGAGAACTCTTGCTCTGTCACACTTTATTATGCTTGTACGTTGTGATAGCCAATATATTCTAGCTGATTAGGTTATGGAGACGTTGAAAAATAGTTAATGTTCTTCACTCACACTTTTACCTTCCTCTCCAAGGGATATTCAGCAGGAGAGTCTGAAAGGAGTCCACTCCCACTGGCGTCACAGCTTCTCCTTTGTCAACAACCACTACTTGTTCTTGGCCTGCTTCCTGGTTGTCCTCATATCCATCCTGCTCTACTTGCTGCGCCTCCGACGTATCCACAGCTGTACCACGCAACGCTGCACCCCCTCTACTGTTAAGTGGCTAGAGGAGGGTCTCAGATCCCACCCACTCCCTATCACCCTTTAGACTTCACATCTGTCACTCCAAAATCAGCCTTTTCTTCCCCAGCTGGAATCTATTTGCCTGCACCTTTATGTTAAGGTCTTCATTTCTTAGCTGGAAATGACAAAGACTAGAACTTAGTTGGATTTTGAATGAGTCCAATGAACAGAGACGTCAGACAGCATTGGAATGAACTGGTGTGGGAGATATTGCATGTTGAGTTTGCACCATCCATGAAATTCTTTGTTAATGTATTTTTTTATGATATCAAAATATAAGCCTTTTTTATTTTTCTGGAAATGTGAACAAGGTACAAAAAGCGTAACTATCCTTGCCTGAAGTTTGTGAGGTCCCATCCGTACATGGTCCAGTTAGGCAGGCTTGTTCAAGCTTCCTGTAAGGTTCAAATGGCAGCTGCCTCACAACTTACCCTAATTAGTCATTCCTAAAATGGCATATTGTGAAAGAATGCCCCTAAACTGCTGTTTTTTTCAATGAAGGGAGCACATCCTTGAATGAATGTGACAAGACAATAGTAGGTTTATGAAGAGGATGATGAAACTGTTGCTGTTTTACAGTACATATTTATAGATTCACTGTTCTTGAGTAGAGTTTCACATATCTGTCACATTATCCTGATGCAATTTAATTTCAGTGTCTCTGTTTGCATTTTGGGTGCATGATCAGTGGATGTTTATTGGTTGTGGGGAGGAATGTTGTGTGCACCTCTGTTCACCCTCAAAGTTTACTGCTCTGCTTGGCACCTGTTATACTTTGATTTACAGCTTATTTTTTACTTAGATTGCTGCACCACAGAAGAAAACTAAGGTTATGCATCTCAGTGCAAGAGGCGTCACAATAGTACCTGGTTCAAATTCAGGCTGTATCAAATCCGGCTGTGATTGGGAGTCCCATAGGGCGGCACACAATTGGCCCAGTGATGTCCGGGTTTGGCCTGAGTAGGCCATCATGGTAAGTAAGAATTTGTTCTTAACTGACTTGCCTAGTTAAATAAAAATATGCAGTTAACTACTTACAGCTCTTCAGAAAACACTGTTCTAAGTTTGTTGTGATCTATTGTAATAGGCTTTTGTTACACTAGGTCCTTTTTTTCCTCACTTCCCCCCCCAACCCTATTGCCGAACAGGTAGTGTTTATCAAAGCTGCAATGGCGCAATATTTATTCATGTATTATCACTGGAGAGATGCTCCAGTCCACATCAGATGAATTCACATCGAGGGCTCAGCTACAGTAGAGTAAAACTTTGCTGTCTCCTCAGTTCATTGAAGTGACAGGGTGAAGAGAATTTAATTTGGGAATCCCTTCATATACTGTCAAACTCACTGGGCTTTGTTTTTAGAAGCTGTTATTTCACTGCTGTAAAGGGGATAGTTTATCAAAGCATATAACACATTTCACCCCATGCTTCCTGAAGCATCTCCCACAAGTTGGATCGGCTTGATGAGCACTTCTTACGTGCCATACTGTCAAGCTGCTCCCACAACGGCTCAATAGGGTTGAGATCCGGTGACTGTGCTGGCCACTCCATTATAGAGAGAATACCAGCTGATTGCTTCTTCCCTAAATGGTTCATGCATAGTTTGGAGCTGTGCTTTGGGTCATTCTCCTGTTGTAGGAGGAAATTGGCTCCAATTAAGCGCCGTCCACAGGGTATGGCATCGTGTTGCAAAATGGAGTGATAGCCTTCCTTTTTCAAGATCCCTTTAACTCTGTACAAATCTCCCACTTTACCACCACAAGGGCACCCCCAGATCATCACATTGCCTCCACCATGATTGACAGATGGCGTCAAGCACTCCTCCAGCATCTATTTATTTTTTCTGCGTCTCACGAATGTTCTCTGTGATCCGAACACCTCAAACACGTTTTTTTCCCCAATCTTCCTCTGTCCAGTGTCTGTGTCCTTTTGACCATCTTAATATTTTCTTTGCAACTCTGCTTAGAAGGCCAGCATCCCGGAGTTGCCTCTTCATTGTTGATGTTGAGATTGGTGTTTTGCGGGTACTATTTAATGGAGCTGCCAGTTGAGGACTTGTGAGGCATCTGCTTCTCAAACTACACACTCTAATGTACTTGTCTCCTTGCTCAGTTGTACACCGGGGCCCCTCACGCCTCTTTCTATTCTGGTTACAGCCAGTTTGCGCTGTTCTGTGAAGAGAGTAGTAAACAGCGTTGTACGAAATCTTCTGTTTTTTGGCAATTTCTCACATGGAATAGCCTTCATTTCTCAGAACAATAATAGACTGACGAGTTTCAGAAGAAATGGCTTTGTTTCTGGCCATTTCGAGCCTGTAATCGAACCCACAAATGCCGATACTCAACTAGTCTAAAGAAGGCCAGTTTTATTGCTTCGTTAATGAGAACAACAGTTTTCAGCTGTGCTAACATAATTGCAAAGGGGTTTTCTAATGATCAGTGAGCCTTTTAAAATATTAAACTTGGATTAGCTAACACAATGTGCCAATGGAATACAGGAGTGATGGTTGCTGATAATGGGCCTCTAAGCCTATGTAGATATTCCATAAAAAATATCTACATAGCCGCTTCCAGCTACAATTGTCAATGTTGTAAATGACTGTACACTGTATTTCTGATCAATTTGATGTTTATTTTAATGGACAAAAAATAGAAATGTCCTTGTTTTTGAAAGAAAAGCCAAGTGATCCAAAAGTTTGGACACAACTACTCATTCCAGGGTTTCTTTGTTTTACTATTTTCTACATTGTATGAAATAACATGTGGAATCATGTAACCAAAAAAGTAATAAACAAATTCTTCAAATTGCCACCCTTTGCCTTGATGACAGCTTTGCACACTCTGCATTCTCTCAACCAGCTTCAACTGGAATGCTTTTCCAACAGTCTTGAAGGAGTTCCCACATGCTGAGCACTTGTTGGCTGTTTTTCCTTCACTCTGCTGTCCAACGTATCCCAAACCATCTCAATTGGGTTGAGGTTGGGTGATTGTGGAGGCCAGGTCATCTGATGCAATACTCCATCACTCTCCGTCTTGGTCAAATAGCCCTTACACAGCCTGGAGGTGTGTTGGGTCATTGTCCAGTTGAAAAACAAATGATAGTCCCACTAAGCGCAAGCCAGATGTGGTGTATTGCTGCAGAATGCTGTGGTAGCCATGTTGCTGAAGTGTGCATTGAATTCTAAATAAATCACTGACATTGTGACCAGCAAAGCACCATCACACCTCCTCCATGCTTCACGGTGGGAACCACATATGCAGAGA
This sequence comes from Oncorhynchus masou masou, assembly GCF_036934945.1. Lineage (NCBI taxonomy): Eukaryota > Metazoa > Chordata > Actinopteri > Salmoniformes > Salmonidae > Oncorhynchus > Oncorhynchus masou. The sequence continues at coordinate 31,929,309 of NC_088236.1, read as the reverse complement.
TCATCCATTCACCTACTGTGCATATCATAAAGACACAGCGGTTGGAACCAGATATCTAAAATTTGGACTCATCAGACTAAAGGACAGATTTCCACCGGTCTAATGTCACTTGCACGTGTTTCTTGGCCAAAGCAAGTCTCTTCTTATTGGTGTCCTTCAGTAGTGATTTCCTGCATCAATTCGACCATGAAGGCCTGATTCTCGCAGTCTCCTCTGAACAGTTGATATTGGGATGTCTGTTACTTGAACTCTGTGAAGCATTTATTTGGGCTGCAATTTCTGAGGCTGGTACCTAATGAATGTATCCTCTGCAGCAGAGGTAACTCGAGGTCTTCCTTTCCTATGGCAGTCCTCCTGAAAGCCAGTTTCATCGTAGCACTTGATGGTTTTTGCGACTGCACTTGAAGAAACTTTCAAAGTTATTGAAATGTTGTGTATTGACTGACCTACATGTCTTTAAGTAATGATGGACTGGCGTTTCTCTTTGCTTATTTGAGCTGTTCTTGCCATAATATGGACTTGGTCTTTTACCAAATATGGCTATTTTCTGTATACCACCCCTACCTTGTCACAACACAACTGATTAGCTCAAATGCATGAAGAAGGAAAGAAATTCACACACTTGTTAATTTAATTAGTTAAATGCATTCTAGGTGACGTGAAGCTGGTAGAGAATACCAAGAGTGTGCAAAGCTGTCATCAAGGCAAGGGGTGGCTACTTTGAATAATCTCAAATATACCATTTATTTTGATTTGCTTAAAACCTTTTTGGTTACTACATGATTCCATGTGTGTTATTTCATAGTTGTGTTATTTTCAATGGAGAAAATAGTAAAAATAAAGAACCTTTGAGTAGGTGTGTCAACTTTTGACTGGTAGTGTGTGTGTGTGTGTGTGTGTGTGTGTGTGTGTGTGTGTGTGTGTATATATATATATTGTTAATGTGTATATACACATTATATATACATTCAACTATGTAAAGAAAAAAGTATTTAAAAATAATATTTCATTCATTCAGATCTAGGATGTGTTACTGCTCATACTGCTCAAATATATATATACTGCTCAAAAAAAATAAAGGGAACACTAAAATAACACATCCTAGATCTGAATGAATGAAATATTCTTATTAAATACTTTTTTTCTTTACATAGTTGAATGTGCTGACAACAAAATCACACAAATTATCAATGGAAATCAAATATATCAACCCATGGAGGTCTGGATTTGGAGTGACACTCAAAATTAAAGTGGAAAACCACACTACAGGCTGATCCAACTTTGATGTAATGTCCTTAAAACAAGTCAAAATGAGCCTCAGTAGTATGTGTGGCTTCCACGTGCCTGTATGGCCTCCCTACAACGCCTGGGCATGCTCCTGATGAGGTGGCGGATGGTCTCCTGAGGGATCTCCTCCCAGACCTGGACTAAAGCACCCGCCAACTCCTGGACAGTCTGTGTTGCCACGTGGCATTGGTGGATGGAGCGAGACATGATGTCCCAGATGTGCTCAATTGGATTCAGTTCTGGGGAATGGGCGGGCCAGTCCATAGCATCAATGCCTTTCTCTTGCAGGAACTGCTGACACACTCCAGCCACATGAGGTCTAGCATTGTCTTGCATTAGGAGGAATCTAGGGCCAACCGCACCAGCATAAGGTCTCACAAGGGGTCTGAGGATCTCATCTCGGTACCTAATGGCAGTCAGGCTACCTCTGGCGAGCACATGGAGGGCTGTGCGGCCCCCCAAAGAAATGCCACCCCACACCATGACTGACCCACCGCCAAGCCGGTCATGCTAGAGGATGTTGCAGGCAGCAGAACGTTCTCCACGGCGTCTCCAGACTCTGTCATGTCTGTCACATGTGCTCAGTGTGAACCTGCTTTCATCTGTGAAGAACACAGGGCGCCAGTGGCGAATTTGCCAATCTGGGTATTCTCTGGCAAATGCCAAACGTCCTGCACGGTGTTGGGCTGTAACCCCCACCTGTGGACGTCGGGCCCTCATGGAGTCTGTTTCTGACCGTTTGAGCAGACACATGCAGATTTGTGGCCTGCTGGAGGTCATTTTGCAGGGCTCTGGCAGTGCTCCTCCTGCTCCTCCTTGCACAAAGGCGGAGGTAGCGGTCCTGCTGCTGGGTTGTTGCCCTCCTACGGCCTCCTCCACGTCTCCTGATGTACTGGCCTGTCTCCTGGTAGTGCCTCCATGCTCTGGACACTACACTGACAGACACAGCAAAGCTTCTTGCCACTCGCATTGATGTGCCATCCTGGATGAGCTGCACTACCTGAGCCACTTGTGTGGGTTGTAGACTCCGTCATGCTACCACTAGAGTGAAAGCCCCGCCAGCATTCAAAAGTGACCAAAACATCAGCCAGGAAGCATAGGAACTGAGAAGTGGTCTGTGGTCACCACCTGCAGAACCACTGCTTTATTGGGGGTGTCTTGCTAATTGCCAAAATTTCCACCTGTTGTCTATTCCATTTGCACAACAGCATGTGAAATTTATTGTCAATCAGTGTTGCTTCCTAAGTGGACAGTTTGATTTCACAGAAGTGTGATTGACTTGGAGTTACATTGTGTTGTTTAAGTGTTCCCTTTATTTTTTTGAGCAGTGTATATATATGTATGGGTGTACAGAGATCAATGTACGGTTTGCGTGGGAAACTAATGTTATCAACAATCCATTTGTTGAATAATAAAAATATACAATCAAATGCAATCTGTTGATGATTCTCCTGTATTGTCATGTGGAGTATATTGTGTGCCCCCAGAGTCCCACTAGGTGACACAAGGATTTGAGTAAACAAATATACAGTCATAGTCAGGGTTTACAAATCCCCAGTAGCATGGGAAGAGCAGGAGTGTAGCACAAGGATATCAGTCAAGACTACTAAACTGCAGACAGCTACTAATGACCCCCTCACCCAAGCACCAGTTGCCCAATAGAGGCCATGTTGTTGTAGCCGGCCTGTCTGAATCTCTGGGTGGCCTAATTTGAGACACAGCACTGTGGGGGTTTGTTTTCGCTCCTCTCCCCTGTGTTACATTTCAGGTCTGCCCCAGCTGGTGATGGATGAGTCTGAAGAGGATTTAGGTTAAACCAGGTTGGCCATTTAGGATGGGTAATGTAAACACTGGATTGAACAGATTATATGCAATACATTTGACAGATTTTACCATTGAATTGTCCTTGTATCTCTTTGGTCACTTGACCTTTGTTATCGTCTTGTGATTTCAATCAAGTGTGCGGTTGCTGGGCTGGAATAGATATCTGCTCACCCAGTAGATAGATCAGGGATGAGTGGATCAAGGTTGAGTTTTTTTGTTTGCCTGAAATTATTTGTAAGTAATATTAGACTACTTGTTACTACGACCGAGCACGCCCCCCTCATTGACGGGGCTGTAGTGGAGCAGGTTGAGAGCTTCAAGTTCCTTGGCATTCACATCACCAACAAACTAACATGGTCCAAGCACACCAAGACAGTCGTGAAAAGGGCAAGACAAAATATATTCCCCCTCAGGAGACTGAAAAGATTTGGCATGGGTCCTCAGATCCTCAAAAGGTTCTACATCTGCACCATTGAGAGCATCCTGGCAGGTTGCATCACTGCCTGGTATGGCATCTGCTCGGCACTACAGAGGGTAGTGCGTACGGCCCAGTATATCACCGGGGTCAAGCTTCCTGCCATCCAGGACCTCTATAACAGGCGGTGTCAGAGGAAGGCCCTAAAAATTGTCAGACTCCAACCACCCTAGTCATAGACTGTTCTCTCGGCTACCGCACGGCAAGTGGTATCAGAGCGCCAAGTCTAGGTCCAAGAGGCATCTAAACAGCTTCTAACCCCAAGCCATAAGAATCCTGAACAGCTAATCAAATAGCTACCCAGACTATTTGCATAGCCCCCCCCACCCCCACGTTGCTGCTACTCTCTGTTATTATCTATGCATAGTCACTTTAATAACTCTACCTACATGTACATACAGTGGGGCAAAAAAGTATTTAGTCAGCCACCAATTGTGCAAGTTCTCCCACTTAAAAAGATGAGAGGCCTGTAATTTTCATCATAGGTACACTTCAACTATGACAGACAAAATGAGAAGAAAAAAAATCCAGAAATTCACATTGTAGGATTTTTAATGAATTTATTTGCAAATTATGGTGGAAAATAACTATCTGGTCAATAACAAAAGTTTATCTTAATACTTTGTTATATACCCTTTGTTGGCAATGACAAAGGTCAAACGTTTTCTGAAAGTCTTCACGAGGTTTTCACACACTGTTGCTGGTATTTTGGCCCATTTCTCCATGCAGATCTCCTCTAGAGCAGTGATGTTTTGGGGCTGTTGCTGGGCAACACGGACTTTCAACTCCCTCCAAAGACTTTCTATGGGGTTGAGATCTGGAGACTGGCTAGGCCACTCCAGGACCTTGAAATGCTTCTTACGAAGCCACTCCTTCTTTGCCTGGGCGGTGTGTTTGGGGATCATTGTCATGCTGAAAGACCCAGCCACCTTTTCATCTTCAATGCCCTTGCTGATGGAAGGAGGTTTTCACTCAAAATCTCACGATACATGGCCCCATTCATTCTTTCCTTTACACGGATCAGTCGTCCTGGTCACTTTGCAGAAAAACAGCCCCAAAGCATGATGTTTCCACCCCCATGCTTCACAGTAGGTATGGTGTTCTTTGGATGCAACTCAGCATTCTTTGTCCTCCAAACATGACGAGTTGAGTTTTTACCAAAAAGTTATATTTTGGTTTCATCTGACCATATGACATTCACCCAATCTTCTTCTGGATTATCCAAATGCTCTCGAGCAAACTTCAGACGGGCCTGGACATGTACTGGCTTAAGCAGGGGGACACGTTTGGCACTGCAAGATTTGAGTACCTGGCGGCGTAGTGTGTTCCTGATGGTAGGCTTTGTTACTTTGGTCCCAGCTCTCTGCAGGTCATTCACTAGGTCCCCCCGTGTGGTTCTGTGATTTTTGCTCATCGTTCTTGTGATCATTTTGATGCCACGGTGTGAGATCTTGCGTGGAGCCCCAGATCGAGGGAGATTATCAGTGGTCTTGTATGTCTTCCATTTCCTAATAATTGCTCCCACAGTTGATTTCTTCAAACCAAGCTGCCTACCTATTGCAGATTCAGTCTTCCCAGCCTGGTGCAGGTCTACAATTTTGTTTCTGGTGTCCTTTGACAGCTCTTTGGTCTTGGCCATAGTGGAGTTTGGAGAGTGACTGTTTGAGGTTGTGGACAGGTGTCTTTTTTACTGATAACAAGTTCAAACAGGTGCCATTAATACAGGTAACGAGTGGAGGACAGAGGAGCCTCTTAAAGAAGAAGTAACAGGTCTGTGAGAGCCAGAAATCTTGCTTGTTTGTAGGTGACCAAATACTTATTTTCCACCATAATTTGCAAATAAATTCATTAAAAATCCTACAATGTGATTTTCTGGATTTTTTTTCTTCTCAATTTGTCTGTCATAGTTGAAGTGTACTTATGATGAAAATTACAGGCCTCATCTTTTTAAGTGGGAGAACTTGCACAATTGGTGGCTGACTAAATACTTTTTTGCCCCACTGTATATAAAACTTTATGAGCTGGATTGCCTGTGATTGCAATTTGTTTATTTTCATTTGTGCTCGTCAGCATATTTAGCTAGCAGCCTCTATCTAATTCACTATTGCTTGTGCTAATCAGTGTAATTAAGTATATACCGGATTTCTATGGCAAGACGCCAGTAGTCAAAATCGGGCCTGTGGTGTCTGCGATATCATGTGGGTTAGTGAGACTCATATCCTTGAGCATGTGTGCAAAATTTCATCACTCCAATTCAATCAGATCAAGAGATATAAACATGTGCCCACCGTGTGGGCGACATGTATGTTCTTGCATATGTTGAGTCTTGACTGTGTTTTCAACATGTGTACCAAATTGTGTTCCAATATGAAAATCATTGACTGATTTATTTGCATTTATGTGCCAGACCACGTTCATGTGAATGTTTTTTGGACAATAGCGGCCATGTTGTTTTAGGTACTAGTCTGGAATGTTTTCTGTTGAGACTTTTGTCCATAGATGCCACATATCGAGTTTCATGCAGATCGGTCATTCGGTGCCAGAAGAGTAGCGTTAAGAATTTTTCACAAAATTCCAAATATATCATGGCAGACCTTATGGGTCCCTGGGACAAATTTGTTCCTTGTGAGGAGAGGGACCTATGTACTAAATTTCATGACTTCAGGTCAAACGGGGTGATGGGCGTGACCTTTTAAAGTTAGCATTTTCAATCTGTTGTTATGGCGCCACCATCTGGCTAACCAGTATAATTTTGTAAATCCCGTATCTCTATGGCAAGACACCAGTGCTGTCTGAGATATTGCATGTGACCACCGAACGAACTAATATACGTACAAATGAACATAATGACGGAGACAGATCCCCAATCTCCTCCCCGACTTCATCATAGGGGACAAAAATACAATAAGAAATTAAATCTACTTTCCCCTCTGATCCTGATCCTAACCCTTACCTCACCCAAACCCTAACCGGTGTGCAATCTTCTTGTAAATGCCTTTATAAATGGTTTATTATGTACAGTTTAAATATAGTGTAACCCCATAGAGCCTTTTAAACTCCTGAAAACAGCAAGTTCTCAGCAGCCAAATATGTTAATTCCAGTAGGTGGCATTGTGTTACTGCCCAAATGCTCACACAATTTTTGTCTCATATATTACAAAAAAGTAAAAATGTTTTGGATGCCTATTACACAGTTACCATTCATAAATTACTGTATGTCATATATAATCCAGATGTATGGTCATATAATAGCCAAAGTGTTTGTGAATGAGATGGAATATAGTCCAATCTTTGCTTTAAAAAAATCCCTATCTGGTCAATGTTGAAAGTCGGCATACTTTCAGAGACTGCTCTCCATCTGCTGAGTCAACACTTCAGCTTCTGCGCTTGCCTCTGAGTGGCACTGCAGTCTGTTTAACGTGATGAAGTTGCAAGGGTATGTTTGAGGAGCTTATGTTACAAACTGTAAGGTGGTGATGGTAGTAGTGTGAGGGGGGATACCTGTCTGATTCTTCTCTGCTTCTCTTCATTCACTGTTTTGAAAACAAGAGCCTAATAAACCATAAACTAATGAGGTAATTCATTATTTCCACAGCTTTACCACTTGGATTAGATTGGGAAACATTTGTAGTGACAGAATATTACATTTTAATTTGCACATGAGACATACAGTTCCAAGTATCTTGTATTTGGACAGGTGACTCTAGACCAGGGGTGTCAAAGTCAAATGGACGGAGGGCCAAATAAAAAATTTAGCTACAAGCCGAGGGCCGGACTGTTCGAATGTTCATTGAAAATTTTTTAAATGACGCATATAGTCTAGTGAACCTAATTGAACCTACTGAAAACCTAACAAATATATTCCAATATGATCAGATAAATAAAGCAATATTTTCTTATGGCTCTGTCAGTAATCTTTAATTTTCAACAGACACAAAAGACAAATTTCCTTTATATAAAAATCCCCATAACATGAACATTAAATGAAAGAAACCGGTATTCAAGGCACCATCAGTAGCCTATATTTTCTATTTTAGCAAAAGTGGGCTAAATTTACTTCAAAGAAAAAAACAATAATAGCAATTTTCTATCATCCACTCAACTGAAATATTTTTAAAATATAATTGGATTGAAATACAATAAAATAAAGTGCAAAAATCTATTAATCAAAAACAACACTTTGTTTAAGGAGAAGTAACATGCAGTGAAAACAAATATTAAACTTTAACTTTTAAACTTGAACTGAGTAAAAACTCTAAATATGTGATTGCACAGTAATGTTCACTTGTTTGAGGTTGAGGGTGATACTTGGTGGTGTCCCATCTTTTCCACAAGTTCATCAATGTTCGGGGTAAGGCTCTGAGCTGAGGAAATCCTCAGAATTGAGTGGAGGTGTTCAGCAGTAAGTCGACTTCTGTGTGATGTTTTGTTCAGGTTCATCAAAGAAAAAAGTTGTTCACACAGGTATGTGCTGCCAAACATAGACAACGTTTGAGCAGCCTGGATGCGCAGCTGGGGCATTGTGTCGGGGAGGAAACGGGCGAACTCCGCAGCACCCACTGCCGCATATTTTGCCCTCAGTGCATCATTGCATTGGAGGTCAATCAACTCCATTTGGAGGTTTGGTGGTGAGCTTTCCACGTCAACAGCAAATGGGTTACCGAGCAGTTCCAACCTGCTTTTTTGTGCTTCAAAGTCAGCAAATCGGCGTCGAAAGTCAGCGGCAAGCATACCTATTTTATCAGCCAACTGTGCGCTCGGGAACGCACTGGTAGAGAGCTTCTCTTTCATGGTCTGGCAGCTGGGAAAGTGGCTCAAATTTTCTTTCCGCATCTGCGTCTCCCACAGAGTCAGTTTGGTTTTAAATGCCTTCACTGTACTGTACATATCAGAGATGACATGATCCCGACCCTGCAGCTGTAAGTTCATTGCATTCAGATGACTCGTAATGTCACACAGAAAAGCCATTTCACACAGAAACATTTCGTCTCGGAGTTGTGTTGTGTCTTTCCCTTTGCTGTCCAAGAACAGACAAATCTCCTCACGAAGCTCGAAACATCTTTGAAGCACCTTTCCCTGGCTTAGCCATCGCACCTCTGCATGCTCCGTTTCTAACTCCGTCAGAAATGCCTTGAACTGGCGGTGATTCAAACCTTTGGCTCTGATAAAGTTAACTGTGCGCGTGATGATGCTCATTACATGCTCCATTTTCAAGGCTTTACCGCACAACGCTTCCTGGTGTATGATACAATGATAAGCTGTCAGCTCACCTGTCGCGTTTTCCTCTTGCATCTTTTCCCGTATCTTCGCCACCAGTCCGCTCCTGTGTCCACACATCGCAGGTGCTCCGTCGGTTGTCAAACCCACGAGTTTTTCCCAAGGCAGCTCCATCTCATTTACACATCTTGACACCTCTTCATACAAATCATGCCCCGTAGTTGTGCCATGCATAGGACGTAAAGCCAAAAACTCCTCTGTCACGCTTAGGCTGGAGTCCACTCCGCGGATGAAAATTGACAACTGGGCAATGTCAGAAATGTCGGTGCTCTCATCCACAGCCAAGGAATATGCAATGAAATCTTTTCCCTTTTTCACAAGCTGCTCTTTTAGATTGATGGACAACTGGTCTACTCTCTCGGCAATGGTGTTTCTGCTCAGACTCACATTTAAAAAGAGTTGCCTTTTTTCTGGGCAAACTTCGTCACAAACTTTAATCATGCAGTTTTTGATGAAATCCCCCTCCGTAAATGGCCGGGCTGATTTAGCGATCTCTTCTGCCAAAATAAAACTGGCCTTGACAGCAGCCTGGCCTTGTGATTTGGCTTTTTTGAACAGAGCCTGTCGAGATTTGAGGCCTCGTTTTAATTCCTCTGCCTTTTGTAGCCTTTGTTCCATGTCCATATTCTTGTTTTTGTCCGCGTGTTTCGTTTCATAATGTCGTCTCAGATTATACTCTTTCAGTACCGCCACACTTTCTCCACACAGAAGACACACAGGTTTTCCAGCTACCTCCGTGAACATATACTCCGACTCCCACCTTGTTTGAAACCCCGGTTCTCAGTGTCCACCTTCCGTTTTGCCATTTTTGATGGGTATCTGAAAGTTAATTTTACTGTGATGCTGACGACTGCTGTGCCAATAAATATTGAAATGAAGCAGCCTACTGCTCGGTGCGTCACCGTTGCATTGTGGGAAATGTAGTATTGGTGCGTGTAAAAGATCTGCGGGCTGCCGGCTTGCTGCGGTCTGCGGGCCGGTTCTAATAATAAATCAAGATCATCCCAGGGGCCGTAAAAAACCTTCTCGCGGGCCGGATGTGGCCCGCGGGCCTTGACTCTGACATATGTGCACTAGAGGATGCTACTAGGATAACACACATAAGCCACGAGGCCATATAATCATCCAGGAATACATCTCAAGCAAACTGAAAATTAATTAAAACCGTGATAGGATCTGTAAGATTCAAGAAACACTTTTAAGGATAGCACCAGTCATATACATAACATACAATGACATATGAAAAACATAGCCATTTCTCAATTGCTCCTTCTTATAATATTATTTATCTTATAGTAAGTAGTAATTCCCTTGAGTTTGGATTTTTCCCTCATGTAGTTATAATTTTGTAACATAATTTTAACATTATGCACCATGACTATACAAAGTATAGTATAAATATTGATTTTGCGTCATACACATGGCGTTTAACTGCAGACCTTTATTTTGAAGGCAACATCGGAAAACCGGAAGTCTTGTTACTGCAGGGACGCTAATGTTGCTGCTTCCCCCATAACAGATAGATCGTGAGTCGTGCAACATCCATGGAAAAAGGCAACCGGAACGAATATTGGCAGCAATCTGAGAAGACCTCTCACGCGTGGTTCTCCACTGCAGTAGTACCATGTACTATGTGTGCTACATTTGGAAAATAATAATAAATAGCGTAGCTACAGTAATCTGGGCAGACTGGTCTCATACACTAGACGTAACATATTAAAGAACATCCGGGACACTAACATTGGTATGATATGTTATGTTTGGTATGGTTACATAAGACCAAAGGTTACCTAAGCCAATACCAGGGTATTGGGTGGCGATACCAGTAACGTTTAGCTGCAAGGAAATGGAATTATTAATATATCATACCAATTAGCCAGCTACCAGCTTTCTTACATTAGTACCCCAGGTCATCTTAGGTTTCATTACATACAGTCGAGAAGAACTACTGAATATAAGATCAGCGTCAACTCACCATCAGTACGACCAAGAATATGTTTTTCGCGACGCGGATCCTGTGTTCTGCCTTACAAACAGGACAACGGAATGGATCGCATGCAGCGACCCAAAAAAACGACTCCGAAAAAGAGGGAAAAGAGGCGGTCTTCTGGTCAGACTCCGGAGACGGGCACACCGTGCACCACTCCCTAGCATTCTTCTTGCCAATGTCCAGTCTCTTGACAACAAGGTTGATGAAATCCGAGCAAGGGTAGCATTCCAGAGGGACATCAGAGACTGTAACGTTCTGTGCTTCACGGAAACATGGCTCACTGGAGAGACGCTATCCGAAGCGGTGCAGCCAACGGGTTTCTCCACGCATCGCGCCGACAGAAACAAACAACTTTTTGGGAAGAAGAGCGGTGGGGGCGTATGCCTTATGGCTAACGAGACATGGTGTGATGAAAGAAACATACAGGAACTCAAATCCTTCTGTTCACCTGATTTAGAATTCCTCACAATCAAATGTTGACCGCATTATCTACCAAGAGAATTCTCTTCGATTATAATCACAGCCGTATATATCCCCCCCCCAAGCAGACACATCGATGGCTCTGAACGAACTTTATTTAACTCTTTGCAAACTGGAAACCATTTATCCGGAGGCTGCATTCATTGTTGCTGGGGATTTTAACAAGGCTAATCTGAAAACAAGACTCCCTAAATTTTACCAGCATATCGATTGTGCAACCAGGGGTGGAAAAACCTTGGATCATTGTTACTCTAACTTCCGCGACGTATATAAGGCCCTGCCCCGCCCCCCTTTCGGAAAAGCTGACCACGACTCCATTTTGCTGATCCCTACCTACAGACAGAAACTAAAACTAGAGGCTCCCACGCTGAGGTCTGTCCAACGCTGGTCCGACCAAGCTGACTCCACACTCCAAGACTGCTTCCATCACGTGGACTGGGACATGTTTCGTATTGCGTCAGATAACAACATTGACGAATACGCTGATTCGGTGTGCGAGTTCATTAGAACGTGCGTTGAAGATGTCGTTCCCATAGCAACGATTAAAACATTCCCTAACCAGAAACCGTGGATTGATGGCAGCATTTGCGTGAAACTGAAAGCGCGAACCACTGCTTTTAATCAGGGCAAGGTGTCTGGCAACATGACCGAATACAAACAGTGCAGCTATTCCCTCCGCAAGGCTATCAAACAAGCTAAGCATCAGTACAGAGACAAAGTAGAATCTCAATTCAACGGCTCAGACACAAGAGGCATGTGGCAGGGTCTACAGTCAATCACGGACTACAGGAAGAAATCATATGACATATGTGCTCTAGACTATGGTGAACTGCTGATCATTTAAGTAACCTAATCTTAAATGTTTTCTGATTGATAATGAGTGGATTATTATTTATTTTTTTGAGACTGTTGCATTCTTTTCAAGTGCCTTCAGGAAGTATTCACATCTTTTGACGTTTTCCACATTTTGTTGTGTTACAGCCTGAATTTAATGTCAAAGTGGAATTATGTTTTTAGAGAGTTTTACAAATTAATAAAAAATGAAAAGCTTCAGTCAATAATTATGGCAAACCTAAATAAATTCAGGACTAAAATGTGCTTAACAAAGTGTTTAACATGACTGTTGAATGATTACTTAATCTCTGTACCCCACACATACAATAATCTGTAAAGTCCCTCAGTCAAGCAGGGAATTTCACACACAGATTCAACCACAAAGACCAAGGTTTTACAATGCCTCGCAAAGAACGGCACCTACAGTATTATTGGTAGATGGGTCAAAATAAAAATAAAGCAGACATTGAATATCCCTTTGAACATGGTGAAGTTATTTATTACACTTTGGATGTTGTATCAATACACCCAGTCACTACAAAGAAACAAGTGTCCTTCCTAACTCAGTTGCCACTCAGGGATTTCACCACGAGGCCAATGGCGACTTTAAAACAGTTACAGCGTTTAATGGTTGTAATAAGAAAACTGAGGATGGATCAACAGCATTGTAGTTACTCCACAATACTAACTTAAATGACAGAGTGAAGAGAAGGGAGCCTGTACAGAAAAAAACTATTGCAAAACATGTTTACAATAAGGCACTAAAGTAAAACTGCAAAAAATGTGGTAAAGAAATTCACTTCATGTCCTGAATACAAACTTTATGTTTGGGGCAAATCCAACACAACAAATCATTGAGTACCACTCTTCATATTTTCAAGCATGGTGATGGCTGCATCATGTTATGGGTATGCTTGTCATCGGCAAGGACTAGGGAGTTTTTAGGGGAGATTAAAAGAAACATAATAGCTAAGCACAGTCAAAATCCTAGAGGAAAACCTGGTTCAATCTGCTTTCCAACAGACACTGGGAGACATTCACCTTTCAGCAGTACAATAACCTAAAACACAAGGCTAAATATACACTGGAGTTGCTTTTTATTTGTGCATTTTTGGAGGGCCTAGTTACAGTTTTGACTTAAATCTGCATAAAAATCAATGCCAAGACTTGAAAATGCCTGTCTAGCAATGATCAACAACCAACTTCACAGAGCTTGAAGAATTATTAAACTAATAATATGCAAATATTTAACAATCCAGGTCTGCAAAGCTCTTAGAGACTTACCCAGAAAGACTCACAGCTGTAATCACATGGACTGTTCTCCATGCTCCCATCCGACAGGCGATACCTGTGCATCAAGGCTCAGACAAACAGACTCCAAAACAGCTTATATAAGACTGTTAAATGGCTAACAACCACTGCTCTCCCGCAGACTATCCACACTGACTCTATGCCTATCCATAGGTCTCTACCCACTCAGATACAACCTACGCTGCTAAAATGATTATTGGTTAGATGTATTACTCTATTACACTGCTGTTCATTGATTATTGATTGCCATTACCATTAATATGTATCTATTTATCCTGCTACTAGTCACTATTACTCCTGTTTACATGTATATAAACTCAGCAAAAAAATAATCGTCCTCTCACTGTCAACTGCATTTATATTCAGCGAACTTAACATGTGTAAATATTTGTATGAACATAAGATTCAACAACAGAGATAAACTGAACAAGTTCCACAGACATGTGACTAACAGAAATTTAATAATGTGTCCCTGAACAAAGGGGGGGGGGGGGTCAAAATCAAAAGTAACAGTCAGTATCTGGTGTGGCCACCAGCTGCATTAAGTACTGCAGTGCATCTCCTCCTCATGGACTGCACCAGATTTGCCAGTTCCTGCTGTGAGATGTTACCCCACTCTTCCACCAAGGCGCCTGCAAGTTCCCAGAAATTTCTGGGGGGAATGGCCATAGCCCTCACCCTCCGATCCAACAGGTCCCAGACATGCTCAATGGGATTGAGAACCGGGCTCTTCGCTGGCCATGAAAGAACATTGACATTCCTGTCTTACAGGATATCACACACAAAACGAGCATTATGGCTGGTGGAATTGTCTTGCTGGAGGGTCTTGTCAGGATGAGCCTGCAGGAAGAGTACCACATGAGGGAGGAGGATGTCTTCCCTGTAACACGCAGCGTTGTGATTGCCTGCAATGACAACAAGCTCAGTCCGATGATGCTGTTACACACCGCCCCAGATCATGATGGGCCTGACGGACCCTCTACCTCCAAATTGATCCCGCTCCAGAGGACAGGCCTCGGTGTAACGCTCATTCCTTCGACGATAAACGCAAATCCGACCATCACCCCTGGTGAGACAAAAACGCGACTCGTCAATGAAGAGCACTTTTTGCCAGTCCTGTCTGATCCAGCGATGGTGGGTTTGTGCACATACGCAACGTTGTTGACAGTGATGTCTGGTGAGGACCTGCCTTACAACAGGCCTACAAGCCCTCAGTCCACCCTCTCTCAGCCTATTGCGGACAGTCTGAGCACTGATGGAGGGATTGTGCATTCCTGGTGTAACTCGGGCATTTGTTGTTGCCATCCTGCACCTGTTCCGCAGGTGTAATGCTTGGATATACCGATCCTGTGCAGGTGTGGTTACACGTGGTCTGCCACTGCAAGGACGATCAGCTGTCCATCCTGTCTCACTGTCTTTGGTGTCTCACAGTACAGACATTGCAATTTATTGCCCTGGCCACATCTGCAGTCCCCATGCCTCCTTGCAGCATGCCTAAGGCACGTTCACGCAGATGAGCAGGGACCCTGGGCATCTTTCTTTTGGTGTTTTTCAGAGTCCGTAGAAAGGCCTCTTTAGTGTCCTAAGTTTTCATAACTGTGACCTTAATTGCCTACTGTCTGTAAACTGTTAGTGTCTTAACAACTGTTTCACAGGTGCATGATCATTAATGGTTCATTGAACCATTTAAACCGTTTACAATGAAGATCTGTGAAATTATTTGGATTTTTACAAATTATCTTTGAATGACAGGGTCCTGAAAAAGGGACATTTATTTTTTTGCTGAGTTTATTACCATAACTATTTATATATTCTGGTTACCAGTCACTTTTCAGCCCTGTTTACATGCACATCCTACTTCCAGTCACTTTTTAAGTATTTATTTTAACGAGGCAAGTCAGTTAAGAACAAATTCTTATTTACAATGATGGCCTAGGAACAGCGCGTTAACTGCCTTGTTCAGGGGCAGAACAACAGATTTTTACCTTGTCAGCTCGGGTACTTGATCTCGCAACCTTTCGGTTACTGGCCCAATGCTCTAACCACTAGGCTACCTACCGCCCCCATATAAACACACCTCAACCACTCCAGTACCCCTGCACATTGAATAAGGTACTGGCACTGACCTGTAAAAACTTGCATTATTGTGTTCTTTAACTCTCTTCGTAGTTCTTGTGTTGTTTCTATTCATACTTTAATTTTGTATTATATTTTCTATTATTATCTACACTATTATTATCACTGGATTGTTGGGAAAGAGCTCTCAAGGAAACCATTTTACTGTACTCTTTTACACCTATTGTGTGCTGTGCCAGCGGCGAATAAACGTTGAAACTTGAAAAAATCTGCTCACTTGAATAACTAAAAATAATTTGTATATAATTTTAAATGTTGAAAAAAATATTTTCACTATAGTAAGCGTGACTGATTGTTGCTTGCTACTTAATCTACATGTATTCTTCATGGCCTTTATGTCTGACATAACTGTGCATTTACTTATAGTTAAGTAAAGCTGTAGGATTTTAATTTGCAGGAGAACTTTCATGCAATGCAGGACATTTAAAACTTGTAGTGAATTTGATCCTGGACATCTTGACGGGCCGCCCCCAAGTGGTGAGGGTAGGCAACAACGCATCCTCCACGGTGATCCTCAGCACAGGGGCCCATCAGGGGTGCATGCTTAGTCCCCTCCTGTGCTCCCTGTTCACCAATGACTGCGTGGTCATGCACGACTCCAACACCATCCTTAAGTTTGCCGAAGACACAACAGTGGTAGTCCTGATCACCAACAACAATGAGACAGCCTATAGGGAGGAGGTCAGAGAGCTGGCAGTGTGGTGCCAGGACAACAACCTCTCCCTCAACTTGAGCAAGACAAAAGAGCTGATCATGGGCTATAAGAAAAGGAGGGCCGAACACGCCCCCATTCACATCAACAGGGTTGTAGTGGAGCGGGTTGAGAGCTTCAAGTTACTTGGTGTCGACATCACTAAGGACCTATCATTGTCCAAACACACCAACAGTTGTTAAGAGGGCATGACAACGCCTATTCCCCCTCAGGAGGCTGAAAAGATTTGGTATGGGACCTCAGGTCCTTAAAAAGTTATACAGCTGCACCATTGAGAGCATCCTGACCGGTTGAATCACCGCCTGGTATGGCAACTGCCCGGCTACCGACAGCAAGGAGCTACAGAGGGTAGTGCGCACGGCCCAATACATAACTGGGGCTTCCTGCAATCCAGGACCTCTACACTAGGCATCTAAAATTCTCAAAGACTCCAGCCACCCAAATCATAGACCATTCTCTCTGATACCACACAGCAAACAGCACTAGAGCAACAGGTCTGGGACCAAAAGGCTCCATAGTGGTTTCCATACCCAAGCCATAAGACTGCGGAGCAGTTAATAAAATGGATACCCAGACTATTTGCATTGACCCTCATGTTTCTTATTTTTTTAACTGACTCTTGCACAGGCTTGATGTACAGTGCCAGTCAAAAGTTTGGACACACCTACTCATTAAAGGGTTTTTCTTTATTTTTACTATTTTCTACATTGTAGAATAATAGTGAAAATATCTAAACTATGAAAAAACATATCATTGTAGCAACCAAAAAAGTGTTAAACATATCAACATTTATTTTATATTTGAGATTCTTCAAATTAGTCAACCTTTGCCTTGATGACAGCTTTACACACTTTTTAGTCGCTCAACCAGCTTCATTGACGTAGTCACCTGGAATGCATTTCAATTAACAGGTGTGCCTTGTTAAATGTTAATTTGTGGATTTTTTTTCCTTCATGCGTCTGAGCCAATCAGTTGTGTTGTGACAAGGTAGGGTGGTATACAGAAGATAGCCCTATTTGGTAAAAGACCAAGTCCATATTATGGCAAGAACAGCTCAAATAAGCAACGAGAACCAACAGTCCATCATTATTTTAAGACATGAAGGTCAGTCAATACAGAACATTTCAAGAACTTTGAAAGTTTCTTCAAGTGCAGTCGCAAAAACCATCAAGCATTATGTTGGAACTTGCTCTCATGAGGACCTCCACAAGAAAGGAAGACCCAGAGTTACCTCTGCTGCAGAGCATAAGTTAATTAGAGTTAACTGCACCTCAGATTGCAGCCCAAATAAATGCTTCACAGAGTTCAAGTAACAGACACACCTTGACATCAACTGTTCAGAGGAGACTTTGTGAATCAGGCCTTCATAGTTTAATTGCTCCAATGAAACCACTACTAAAGGACACCAATAAGAAGAAGAGACTTGCTTGGGCCAAGAAACACGAGCAATTGACATTAGACCAGTGGAAATCGGTCCAAATTGGAGCTGTTTAATTCCAACCGCTGTGTCTTTGTGAGACACAGAGTAGGTAAACAGATGATCTCCGCATGTGAGGATCGCACCGTAAAGCACAGAGGAGGAAGTGTGATGGTGTGGGGGGTGTTTTGCTGGTGACACTGTCTGTGATTTATTTCAAATTCAAGGCACACTTTACCAGCATGGCTACCACAGCATTCTGCAGCGATATGCCACTCCATCTGGTTTGCGCTTAGTGGGACAATCATTTGTTTTCAACAGGACAGTGACCCAAAACACACCCCCTGGCTGTGTAAGGGCTATTTGACCAAGACGGAGAATGATGGAGTGCTGCATCAGATTATCTGGCCTTCACAATCCCCCGACCTCAACCCAATTGAGATGGTTTGGGAGGAGTTGGACTGTAGAGTGAAGGAAAAGCAGCCAACAAGTGCTCAGCATATGTGGGAACTCCTTCAAGACTGTTGGAAAAGTATTCCTCGTGAAGCTGGTTCAGAGAATGACAAAAGTGTGCAAAGCTGTCATCAAGGAAAAAGATGGCTATTTGAAGAATCTAATTTTATTTAATAGTTTTGATTTCTACACTATTATTCTATAATGTAGAAAATAGTAAAAAATAAAGTCTCAAACCACAAACTTACAACCCCCCCAACACACATACATGCATATTGACACCACACACATACCCATTCCCATTCCTTCACATTCTTCATATATGCAGCTGCTACTTTCTGTTTATTATCTATGCATAGTCACTTTACCCCTATCTAAATGTACATATTACCTCAATTACCTTGGCTAAGCTACCACTGCACATTGACTCAGTACTGGTACCCCTTGTATATAGCCTAATTATTGTTATTTTAATGTGATACTATTTCTCCATTAGTTTAGCAAATTTTTCTTACTAACTTTTTAAAAACTCTGCATTGTTAGTTAAGGGCTTGTAAGTAAGCATTTAACATAAAAGTCTACACTTGTTGTATTTGGCACGTGACAAATGCACATGTATTTTATTTTATTTTAATTTGAGGTTTAAAAAGGCTTGATTTTCCCTTTCAAAAAATGTATCAACACCCACCAAAATTTCCATCAATTATAATCCACATAATAATTCATATTTTCTGTTGCTGCAGCCTGTAGGATTATTTTCCTTATGTAGCAAACTGGCTCAAAATAAATTCCTATATCTGTGACTTCCAAGCAACAAGTCTCAAGTTTCAATCATACAGGCTTGTTGGTCTGGGAAAACCACATAGGAAACCACATTTGGGGTAGACACACTTCTACTAAAAAGGGTGAGGTTGAACATTGTCTGTTTCAGATTGCTCTACTACTATGTACTGAACAGATGGTGTGTGATAAGGGGACCACAACCCTGCTAATCTACACACCCACCCCTAGGCACCCACCCTCGGTGAGGAATACACCCTACTTTACTATTTGATGGGATTACAGCACTATGGCCCAGCCCAGTGAAAATATACATTTACAACCAAACACTGGTATTGAATAGCACCACAAACCACCAAAACAAATGATTTTTAAAAATCGAACAAACCAGAGCGGGATAAATCTGTTTACTTCCTTAATTCAGTTTACCTTATGCAATATGGCATACAGTATGCAGTGCCATATGCATTTAACATCAATAAGTAGGACTATCATTGACAAATAAAGCTCATAGAAAAAAAGGCTTGGAAAAAGGCTACATCACTATCATCATGACATACATAGTAGGAGTTGTAATGTGCATCAGCCTAGCCTGTTTCCACTCCTTGTAGGCTTCTCCATGCTAGCAGCACTCAGCTCATGTTGATGATATTTTGAGTGATTCCTCATGCCACATGCTGTATCATATTGTCAATTTAGGTTGTTTTAATAAGGGTAAACATGTATTACTTTTGAAATAGACAGGAATCAATTACCTTTGTGACCCCTTTGTCCATATTATGGTTAATGAAGGAGTTATTTAAGCTGCCCAGGGTTAAACCGGTCAATGGCCCATCACTTCATTGGGTGAAAGGAGGGAGGAGCACCTTTCTCAAAATGAACAGTAATCGGCAGGGCTCGGTCATGTTGTCAACAAAGCAGCAGCATGATGCATCTTCCAGAAACATACAACTTTGTAATAAGTTTCACTGGGAAGGCAGATAAAGCGTTTTTTTCTAAAGCAATCACATTTGCATGGGAAAACCCAGAATCCTACTAATCCCACGTGTTCAACTACGTCATTTTTGTTTTGAGCAGATTTCTCTGTTTAACAGAGCGGGGTACCTGACTCACGTCTGGGAGGTTGCCCGGTTCCAAATCGAATGCGAACAAATTTACGCCGGTGCAACACGAGCGCCCGGACGAGATTAATCGAACCCCCTCATTGAAAAGCGCTGTCAATTCTGTAAACAGGCTGGCACTAGTGGGCTACTTTTCATTGGACAATTCCGACTGTTGGTTCCGCCTCATTTTCGATTTTCTGGATGTTCATTGCTCAAACTAGATAGCTATCGTGTATTGTTCTGACGTCATCTAGGCGCTGGAACTCGTTGATAATGTTGTGGTTGTCCATGCCGCCGATTCAGTGCTTGTTTGTAAAGATCTCCTTTTGATCAGTCTCCCCCGCATGGAGTTGCGCGCTGACCCGGTGGTGGCAACCTTGGACATGTCGGAGATTAAGGGTAAAGATGGGGAGCCTTCGGAAGGCGACGGTGACTACGAGAGTTTGCCAGCGCATGCCTCATTGACAATCCACATGACAGCAGGAGCCGTGGCTGGAATCCTGGAGCACACGGTGATGTACCCCGTGGACTCTGTCAAGGTAGGCTTGCTAGCCAATCAACCAAGTGATGGTCTCAGTAACACTTTTCATTCGTATCATTATGCATTTCTGCTTTCCAACTCATCAGCACGCAGGGGAGGAAATAACCTTACCAGTTTAAATGTGTGAACGCTAGGTAGTTGGCTAGCTAGCTAGACGCTAGCGCTAATTAGCCAGCTACTAGCCAGCCAACTTACGCGTTATGAGACATGCCTGAGCATAGCAAGACACTCTCTCGCATATGTGAAATTCTCCCGGTCTTCCTGAAAGTACTCACCCTGTTAATGAAACATCATGCAATTGAACGTTTCCAGTATTTAACCGCAAACTTAGCTACAGCTGCTAACCAGCTAAGTTAGCTAGCTTGTTTGCTAAAACTTTAAAATCCAACAACCTTCAAGTTCAGAGTGAAGCATGGACATGTAGACATAGCTATCTGACATTACACACTCAGTGCCCATTTGTTCTATACAATTATTTATCTTACCCACATCTGAACTTATTAAACTGGTTGTCAGACAATTGAGGCAAACGGGTGAAGGTCACATGGCTGTGTGCCAGGTTAGAGCCGTCAAAGATGCTCAAATTTAGGTGACATTGTGGTCAACTGTAGCTAGTGGTTATTGTAAAATATACTAAACAAAATTAATTTATTTCTTGACGAGTCAAAGTTTTTATAGGCTTCTAGGTAACCTATAGTATAAGAGGACATACAAGTAATGAGTAATTGGCTTTGAACTCTGTACCCCGCTATGCCCCCTCATTGCACACCAGTAGTTATTTCCCAGATCATTTCATGAAGTTCATTCATACATTTTTATTTAAGTACATTGCATGTACATTTGAAACATGTTTGACTTGACAAATCAATAGAGAACACTGACTACCTACAGAGAATAAAGCTTGTGGCAAAAAAAGGCATAGGCTACATGGTCCAACATTTTTAATCAGTCAGACCATCAGAATGAGATGATCGGATATGGAGACAAATTAGCCTGTGTCTCTTCAACAGGGTTACACAAGCCATTGTCGCCACTTCCTCCTCTGTAACTGCAAGAATCTGTAGTTGGACCTTTCATGCTGCCCATCTTACAACGTAAGGTTTTAGAGCCAGACTTTACACATCTAGTCAACACAGCCAAACCTAGCCACAGTGTTTCATTAACTCCGCTGCTGGGTTGTTCCACCAATTAGGTGTCTTTGAGCACTAACTTGGTGAGAAAAAGTTATATTTCATCTAATTTTAACATTCTGTCATAAAGAGCACATGTTCAATTAAAAAAATGTTTTCCCCTCGAGACAAAAAAATAAGACTTAAGTGCAAAATAAAGTGACAGGGTTGACTGTGATAGGGTAGAAAATCCCCTTGTGACGGGGGAATGGAAGCTTGTGTGAAACAGGGAGGGGCAATTGAATGCAAGCTTCACAAAACATTTTACACGGTTAAAACATTTGTAGCCTGTCTATGGGTAATAGGGTTGATGTGTTATGCTCGACACGCTCAGTGTTCCACCACAAAACACCAGAAAATGTAGTAAAAGAGTAGAAGCAGCTCACCTGCTTTTACACTATTATTTGGCTATTCAATGTTTCTTTTAGAATTTCATTTTTCAAAAGGAATAGTTTCACCATGTTAAAATGTGTTCAGTTCACATAACAGGATTGACCTTCAAATAGAGTACAGGTTTTTTTTTTTTTACCTTAAAAGTAATATTCAGAAATCACTGTCAAAGCAACAATATTAACGAGGGCTTTACAATATTGTTGAAGTGCATTAATCTTCCTAGAAGTCAGAGGATGCACGGAGGGACATGTCAAAATGCTGCATTTTGGCACTTTAGCAAGTCTTATTCCCCTTAAAATTAAATATTGGTGCACAATTTATACTTAACGTATGAAATGGATGCAAAAGGCTCTCATTTTGTGGCCGACCCTGCTATGAACTTATTATTTTTTATGGAGGAATGGTTTAGAGTTAAGTAGATATACTATAGGCCTACTTGTAGTAACTATACGTCCCTCTGTGCTACTACTAGAAGTGTTATCTCCATGTCCCAATGGGCGTAAGCATTTGGAATCAGTCAGAAAAAGGGTGTGTGCACCGTCTTTCTCTTATACAGCTGATTAGCAAACTGCCATACAGCCTCTGCAAGCCATGGGATTAACTCCTGAAATGCATTTACACTCATGCCATGCACACACATTTAATCATTACTTTTCGTTTAAAAGAAACACAGAACACACTGACGTCCACAGCCACCAGTAGGTTCTGGTCTCCCAGTTCTATCACAGTAGGGTGACTTTAACCCCTACAGTGTGTGAGGTTTCTCCAGCTTCTGAAGTTAGCTTGCTACTGCTGAGCCCCTCCCCGCTGAAGAGTTAAAGCAGTGGTGGCACACAGAAACAGAGATTCCCTGCCCCATGTCTACACTACAACCTCCATTCATTGTCATGCTGGCCATAGAACCTTAATGAATTCTGCTGTTGCCAGCCCTGCTTTTCTCTCCAGCCCAAAACAAGCAGGATGAGCTGGTGCGATTTTTCCACTCCAGTACCCAATGGGTCCCCTTCCTCCTCGCCAGTTGGAAGGGTGCCATTAATGTTAAAACTGAAAGAGTTTTTGAACCAAAATCTTCTGTAAGAAATACAGTTACTGAAACTATTTGAGTTGATCAGGTGGCTGTATTGGAGATGGGAGTTGGGGTATACTTGTGTTATAATGGCTTCACAGAGTTAGCCTAGCCCTAGATCCTGGTAGCATATATTTACTAATAGTTTTATTACTGTGTCATCACCAAAACGTCTTATTTTGAGAAATGTACTGCTTCCTCTCATGAAGTAGTTCTTAAAGGTCCAATGCAGCTGTTTTAAATCTCAAAATCAAATCATTTCTAGTAAAAAAAAGGACCTTACTGCGATTTGTTTTCAATTAAAATGTTAAAACCACATCGCTTCTTGGTGAAGAGAAATTCTTGCTTGAGAAATTGATCTCGGACTGAGTGAGGTGCTTCATTGGACGAGACTAATGGGAGGGATATGTAACCTGAAGTAGCTGTTATTGGCAGAGAGGTTTGGAACCCACTTTGTTATTGGTCTATTAACTTATATTGTCAGGCAGACCAAAACACCATCCCACCAAAGCAGGCTGAAATTTCCAGTAGCCTTTTCAAACCGCTCTTACACTAAAAGGCCGTTGTCATTTTCACAATTTCAGTATTATTCCAACATCAGTGTGGAAATGTATATAAAACACAGGAAAATCACATCTTTGACTGCTCTGTGCCTTTAAGCCCATCAGGAATGCATTTCCTGGTAGTAAACTGAGATCAGTGGCAGTAGAATGCAAACAAATGACTCATTGTGTGCCATGCAGCAGATTTATTTCTCCTAATTATTACGTTGTTGGAGATTTTTCATGACTTAATTGTCGGACAAGGTGAGGAAATAAACCAAATGAAGTAAGGTCTACAAGTTTGTCTAATATTCAATCAATAGGTTTGTTTCCTGGTTCTTTGGCACGGCATGGCACAGCCAGAAAGAGTAGCCATTTGAATGGCCAGAGGCATTGTACCGTCACTGTGATAAACCCCAACTGGGATAAAGCTAGCTCTGTTTTGTCAAGTTGCCTAATGATTACAGACAGAGGCAGGCAAAGTCGCTCTCTCTGTAAGGCTGAGGCCAGAAGTACTTAATGAGCATAGAGTATCAAAAAATAGTAAGATGTTTGACAGCAGTCTCATTCTGTACTCTTTCTTCACCTCTTTGCTCAATTTCTTTTTAGAAACATTTTTCTTCAGTGGTGTTTAAGGGGGACTCTTATCACTTAAAGTAAATCTTACAGGGGGTGGCCAGAACCTGGGCAGAGGTCCAACATGTATCAGTATTACAGCTTTGAGCCCCCTTCCCACCTTCCGTCTGCAGGTGTATCTCATTCTCCACACATATCAACTGCTTGTGTATTGTTTTTTTCTTCTCCCCTTTAGAGCTCAACTACTGTAGCACTCCTGAAGGAATGTGATTATATTATTAAAGTAAATAGTATTAAATACAAATGTATAGACCTTCAATTGTATATTTGTCTGTAATACAGTACATCATGCACCCTAACTGATATCATGCAGAGATAATCCTGTGAAGCTGTCCTGTGTGGCGGTTTCTCTAGAGCAAAGCTGCTAAGTAGATGGAATTACTTGGATGTGGAGGCTGAGATAATAACATAATGGGGAGGTAAGCTACAGACATGCAGTAGGCTTGCTGCTGGTAACTAAGGGCTGAATCCTAACTCACTTAAGGATTAGGCCTACATTGTTAAATTGTGAGCCAGGTTTTCCCGAGTAGAGCCTTTTTTGTTTACAAAAGTACTCTCACTAGGCTAACTCATTTGTCCCCTTGTGACAATATCTCTCTGTTCTCCCAGGCGTCGATCAGATGTGGAAAAAAAGTTAACACAAAAACCTGAACAGTTGAGGACCGAAGCTGCTTGGATTTGGAGTAGGATCAAAGTCCTAGTACGGAGTTGTTTGAGCAAATCTGCACGTACGCGTGTTTGATAAATGAAGGAAGGTCGTTGATTCTAATTCAATTGTCTAATCTTGTCTCTGGCTTGTTGGTGTGCCTTGTTATGGTGGATATACATTATTCCATACATTTTGCCTAAGTAATAACAGTACTATAGACATATATATCTCAAACATTAGAAACACCTTCCTAATATTGAGTTGCACCCCCTTTTGCCCTCTGAACAGCCTCAATTTGTTGGGGCATGACTCTACAAGGTGTCGAAAGCGTTCCACAGGGATGCTGGCCCATGTTGACTCCAATGCTTCCCACAGTTGTCAACTTGGCTGGATGTCCTTTGGGTGATGGACCATTCTTGATTCACACGGGAAACTGTTGAGTGTGGGAAAAACCCAGCAGCATTGCAGTTCTTGACACAAACTGGTGTGCTTGACACCTACTACCATACTCTGTTCAAAGGCACTTAAATATTTTGTCTTGCCCATTTGCCCTCTGAATGGCAAACATGCACAATCCATGTTTCAAGTCTTAAAAATCCTTCTTCAACTAGTCTCCTCCCCTTCATCTACACAGATTGAAGTGGACTTAACAAGTGACATCAATAAGGGATCATAGCTTTCATCTGGATTCACCTGGTCAGTCTTTCATTGAACGAGCAGGTGTTAATGTTTTGTATAGACTACAGATAAGACATTGGATTCACCCTTTCAAAGATGCGTTGAGAGAAATGAGTAGTGTCACCTAAGTAAAAGATAACTACAGAAGCAGTCTTGAAGGCACATACAGAAATCATTGTCTCCTTGAGGTCGAGCTCAACAATGTCTGTGATAAGTGTAGAGTTTTTGTTCAGTTTGACAAACTTAAACTCAAAGTTTTATGAATCCCTCAAGCCTCCAGATGTATCTGAAGGAAATGTAATTGATATTTTATTGTTGGGGGGGTGGAAGGAAACAAGGCAATATGCTAAGAAAGATAAAAATGGCATGTCTTTTGGGCTGCACTACATTTTGGGCTAAATAAAAACATTGTTTGTGCTGTCCAAATAACTTGGCATGTCAGGGTATAACAAAGAACTGACACAGCCCCCCCACCCTAGGCCTGGGACAGACACACATCACTCAGAAAGGACATGAGTTCTGCCAAGAACAGATATCAAAAACATGGTGAGACATCACATCACAGGAGAAACAATTACCTCAGAAACAGACAGCCCAGGTGAGTGTGTAGGTTTGACTACAGTCTGTAGTTTAGCAGGTTGTACAGACTACTTCATGAGAAGCTAGGGTCTCTCACTTAAAATATCCCTCTTCTTTCTCTAGACCAGGATGCAAAGTTTGCAGCCAGACCCTAAGGCTCAGTACAGCAGCGTGTATGAGGCCCTAAGAAGGATCGTCCGGACGGAGGGTCTCCTCAGACCCCTGAGGGGCCTCAACATCACAATGCTGGGGGCCGGCCCTGCCCACGCCCTCTACTTTGCCTGCTACGAACATGTCAAGCGCACACTCAGCGAGGTCATTCAGAATGGTGGAAACAGCCACATAGCCAATGGTGCAGTACAGTTCTGTTTCCCTTGGAATTCTAACTCTCATTACATACTGTCCACTGGAAGGTCAGGGAACATTGCACAGGAAGAAGTTAATTGTTTTGGTAGTTGTGCTGGCAGTTTTGATAAACTAACATTATAAACAATTGGCTTGGTGAGAACTGATGTATTATTACTTGAGGTATTGTATGTTGATGGGTGGTAACATGCCTGACTTTGACTGTCTTTGTTCCATCTAGGACTGGCAGGCTGTGTGGCCACTGTGCTGCATGATGCAGTCATGAACCCAGCTGAAGGTGAGGCTTTGAAAGGGGGCTTTGGGTTTTTTGTGACTTTTTCAATTAGAAATCAAGATGGTAACAAACCGTTCTAGCTGGAGGGGGGAGGGTTATACAGTATATTAACCCCCTTCTCTTTGTTCCCCTGTCTGCGTGGTGGTGCTGTCCTTCATGGTGTCTTAGTGGTGAAACAGCGGATGCAGATGTACAACTCTCCCTACCGGAACCTATTGGACTGCGTTGGGACTATACAGCGCACTGAGGGGCTCACAGCCTTCTACCGCAGCTACAGCACACAGCTGGCCATGAACATTCCCTTCCAGGCTGTCCACTTCATGACATATGAGCTGATGCAGGAGCGGCTCAACCCCCACAGACAGTACCACCCCGGCAGCCACGTGTTGTCTGGGGCTGCGGCAGGGGCCGTATCTGCAGCCATAACCACCCCGCTGGACGTGTGTAAGACCCTGCTCAACACACAGGAGAACGTAGCGCTCAGCTCCATACACATCAGTGGTCACCTCACAGGCATGGCCAACGCCTTCAGGACAGTGTATCGCCTCGGTGGCACGGCTGCCTTCTTCAAAGGGATCCAGGCTCGGGTCATATACCAGATGCCCTCCACTGCCATCGCCTGGTCAGTCTATGAGTTCTTTAAGTATGTCCTGACCAAGCAGCAGATGGAGCGAGAGGCTGGGCCAGCTGGCCCAGTCTGAGGAAGGGCTGTGGACACTGCAATGTGACCACACCTGTACAAGAGGCTCCTGGTTCTCATGTGAGATCAATGCAAAAAGCCTCATGGTGACATAGTGTTCATAATTTATATCTGTGTGTTTTTGTATAATAACTCAAAGGGAAGTCACTGCAGTGGAGGAAGTTTGAAAGACTTGCTGTGGTAGACCGTGGCACTCCTTACACTTCACTTTCCTACCCAGCAAGCCCTTCCATTGTGCACTGTCATTCATTAGAGGAGTGGAGGCTGTTACAGGAACTGCACAGAGATGTATACAGAGAAAAGGTAATCTTCATATGGCAACAGGCCCTTTTCCCAAATCACCCGTTCACTAAGCACACAACGCTACCAACTTCGTCTATCACTATCTGGTGACAGTATTTTCATGATTATGTTGGGTTACATTCATACAGTATGTTTGTAGATCTGATATGGGAACTTTTTATTTATTTCATTTGCTTACCATGGCTTGCATTTTATGGATTTGGAAGATACACATAGTTGTTTGCTTGTTTTATTTCCTTGTGTATTTATAAAGTTTTATTGAACACATTCCTGAGTTTCGCTGCACAGTAGACACAATTGCGCTTTCAAAGTGCCTCTTTAGCATTGAAGGCAGCCACAACTTTAAAGTGTTTTGTGTTGTCCATGTCTTTAATAGAAATGGATTGGATCAGTCACCATTAACATAATCATTGTTTGCCATTGAAATGTAGATTAAATCGTATGATCTTTATATGTTACCTTTTCATCAATCATAGCAAGAAACCACTCGTTAAAACCAAATGTACTGAAATAGGACCATGTTATTTTTCCTTGGCCAGAAGGTTGGCATCATACAATGTGCCTATAATCTGAGCTAGCTTAAACCTTTCAAGATGAGGGTCTGTTTTCTATTCTGTGTTGGAAATGCAGTTCTGAGAGTTAAATTTCCTTTTGGCTGAACCACTAAATGTTGTGCTGTTTTTTTTTTACTTTAGATAGGTCTTCATTCTAACCTCTGCACCAGTCAAAGTCTGCAGTAGTTTAGTAGTTCAGTTTCAGTAGTTTATTTTGACCACCCAGTGAAGTGAGTATTGCCTCCCTTTCCTGAGAGGTTACTGGAATCCCTCTCAATAATAAAGGTGTATAGGCCATAACGGCCCAAATGTTAGCCTTGTTTGGGCACAGTAGTAGGCTCTGGACTCTCACCAATGTGAGTGTTCGAGTGTATTATATAACAATCTATGTTGCAGAGAAGAGGCAGTGTTTTTATATATTTTAGTGAGTGATTGTTTCCCAGGAGGCATTTCATGATGCTGGTCCTCAGGTGAACCAAACCTCCGCATCAAACCTGTAAGAGGCTGATGGCATGGACCGCCTCATCTCTGCATTCAGACACATCTGTGATGTTCATATTTAGCTTTGGAGTAAAATATCATGCTTGTAATAATGTACTTAGTTTATATCTCTAAAATGATTTTATGTGAGATGAGCAGATTTGACAGATTCTCAAACTACTACAAAACAAATAAAACATTCAATGTTCGACAGCAGAATTTGGAATGAGTACCACTGCAGCCCAGGGCAGTTAATCGGGTGAATTCTTTAAGCATTGGGTACAGTCTGTGACAATGGGCCCATTACTAATGGGTTACCAGATCAGCTGGTTGGCACGCTCTATTTATTAAACTTTTTTTTTTGGCCCATTTTAGTCACTTCCTGTGCTCTCCCTGCTCTCTTCCCAGCCTCTTGGCTCTGAGTTTTCTGCTCAGAAGGCAGACATTCCTCCACATATTGTTGTAATCCACAGAGCTGCAAGACTTGTTTGTTTGCTTTTAATTAAATGTTATTGGGTTTGTTCACCAGTGAAGTACAGCTGGTTCTATGAGATCTCCAAAGGTCCCAGTCCCTCAAATATAGGTTTATTCCTTGTTAAAGATCCCAAAGATATGCATTGTATCATTTTCTATTTGCAAACCTGTAGTGGTGAACATACCTGTAAAATGAAGCACTCATTCTTGTCCTCGTACTTATTGGCAGTCCTCTCATTACAAGCATCATCTGCAACCAAAAAAAGCTTTAGCTTCTTATTCTTTGGACCTCTTTAGTTGAGCTAGTCATATAGCTGTCCTTATGATGTTTCAAATGTCACTTTGTACCTCAACATTGTCACAAGAGGTAGAGATGAGAATTTCTTCAAATGTTTCTGTGAAGACTGAAGTGTTTGGTTAAAGGGGACATTTAGTCTGAACTGAGAGGTGAGCAGTGGTCAAACCTGTTGCAGTATTCATAACGGAGAGAATTTGGCCCACTGCATGACCATTTCTCTATTTAAATTTAAAGTCCTTTTGAGCCCTGTAGGTGTTTTTTATAGAGTTACACAAATGTTTTTGCAAAATATCACAGCTATTGTTTATGTAAATGAATATGCAACACAGTAACACATTTAGGTTGATTTTAAAGTCAATCTTATTGACAACAATACTGGACAGCTGAAGGTTAATTCATTTGATGTTTCTGGCATATTGTTTATTACTATTTCTGAAAAGGGGGAATTGCAGACAAATGTAATGCATGTTACTTACTATACAAATGCCAACATGCCATTTATGTTCTATGCATTTCATTCAATTTTAATGAATCTTATGTTTTAAGAAATGCTGGTCATACAGTTGATGGAATTAATTCCATTAAGAATCACTCGCCAGATATTACAAACAATACTGCTCCTATGCATTAATGTTGAGTAGAGCAGACCTTTTTAAGAAACTTGGAGATCGAAATGGATAGTTACATGGACTGGATGATAATCAAATGTTTAAAATGGTCATTAGACTAATCTGGTTCAGGTATTTAGTCTTGCTTTAGCTTCTGAATCATTTTTGATAAAGTATCCACAGAACACAGGTCTTGTTTTGCTCAGACACATTACATTAGCCCTAGAGATCTAAGGAAAAATAAGTCTTAAACTCATGCTTATTGTCTAGCTTATATAACTTAACTGTGAGATCATTTCAATATAATGTACTTTAATTATTATGTATGCCCCATGAATAAGAGTGATTGTGTTAATGGAGATTTGGTGAATTTATATCTTATCTAGGGATGTTCATCATGTTACATCTTTGCTGCTTTTTTTGCGCACAAAAAAACGGGGGAAACTGGGAAGATTTATGACTAGAGTGCCATCTACAGCACAAGAATGTTAAATGACTGTGGTAATGCTGCTACAGTGTATATAACACTGGAGCTGAAATAAAAATGCAGGTGATAAATGATATGTGCACTGGATTCTATTATTATTGTTAAACAATGTGATTTAATGGAGTGTCACTGAGGGCTCTCAATCTTAAAGTATGTGGAAAGACCAGTCTGTACCTTGAACTTTATGACTTTAGAACCAATAGAGGGCACTATAGTTCATAATGGATTGTCACCTCAAAGCACACTGCTCACATGTGTTGTTGGAGTTGTAGCCAGGTGTCTATTTCTGAAAATTATGTGCGGTTATGGTGAGAGTTAGGGAATTTTTACAATGTTTAATTGTTGCATTTGAGGTATAGGTATAATATTGACCTATGTGCCTTAATAATTTTGAAATCACCTAATTTCGTCTCTTACCTATGCTTTGACCTTTTTTAAAGCTATTGTTACTTGAATAACATCTAAAATAACTTTAGTTGTATAGGCTATGAAAGCAATGCGACATTACAGCACTTCCGGGGTCAGTCCCCTAATCTTTTGAATGGGCTTGTCGATTGTGGTTATTATGTGGTCATTTTAAGATGTATATACAATTGTGTTTGTGGATAAATGCCAGATTCCTTTTATGAAGGTTTTGTGCTGAAGACCAATGCGCTACATTTTTGCCCGTTGAAGACCTTTCAAAAATCCTATGACAGTTTGACAAGGCTACTTCCTGGAAAATGCAGTATCACTTTTATAGTGTTTTGTGTTGCATCATTGTATAACAGCATACATTTATAACATTAACTACAATGCTATGAATGTAATCACTAACCACTCACACAATATGAGGACAGGGCATGAAATCCATGACAACCATCTTGACGAGTCGGATACAAGAGTATATCTGCTGATGGGAGAAAAAAAAGGAGCTGTGCTGGTGCCATGGTACGTACATCAGGGATCCAGTTTCACTGCTGTCCAGGGAATCTTCCCTTGTGCAACGATCAGGGCTGATTTAAACCACTTTCAGCTCCAGCAAATTTGTTAGCCAGTCACGGCATATTAGAGCACTGACAATGCCTGTCTTTGTAGTAGAGTTTGGTTTTTAAAGGAAGTAATCTCTTTGTTTTCCAAAGTATGAGTGGGTACCATGAAGAGCAGCATGATGGTGTCACGACCACACTATGTGCTGAATCTTAAGGGCCAATCAGATTCACAGGGAGATAGACTGTTAAAGCCCAGAGCTAAACAGGAAAAGTTCAGGATTTAAAATTTAAAAAACATTTTCATTCTATTTGTTTCTGTTCAGACATCAGGGGCACATTTCCATGAACTCTCACTTCACTTTTGTCATTATAGATATACAGTGGGGAGAACATGTATTTGATAACCTGCAAAATCGGCAGTGTTTCTTACTTGCAAAGCATGTAGAGGTCTGTAATTATTATCATAGGTACACTTCAACTGTGAGAGACGGAATCAAAAAAAAAATCCCGAAAATCAAATATGAGTAAGTAAATTAATTGGCATTTTATTGCATGACATAAGTATTTGATCACCTACCAACCAGTAAGATTTCCGGCTCTCATAAACCTATTAGTTTTTCTTTAAGAAGCCCACCTGTTCTCCACTCATTACCTGTATTAACTGCACCTGTTTGAACTCTTTACCTGTATAAAAGACACCTGTCCACACACTCAATCAAACAGACTCCAACCTCTCCACAATGGCCAAGACCAGAGAGCTGGGTAAGAACAATTGTAGACCTGCACAAGGCTGGGATGGGCTACAGGACAATAGGCAAGCAGCTTGGTGAGAAGGCAACAACTGTTGGCGCAATTATTAGAAAATGGAAGAAGTTCAAGATGATGGTGAATCACCCTCAGTCTGGGGCTCCATGCAAGATCTCACCTCGTGGGGCATCAATGATCATGAGGAAGGTGAGGGATCAGCCCAGAACTACATGGCAGGACCTGGTCAATGACCTGAAGAGAGCTTGGACCACAGTCTCAAAGAAATCCATTACTAACACACTACGCCGTCATGGATTAAAATCCTGCAGCGCACGCAAGGTCACCCTGCTCAAGCCAGCGCATGTCCAGGCCCGTCTGAAGTTTGCCAATGACCATATGGATGATCCAGAGGAGGAATGGGAGAAGGTCATGTGGTCTGATGAGACAAAAATAAAGCTTTTTGGTCTAAACTCCACTCACCGTGTTTGGAGGAAGAAGGATGAGTACAACCCCAAGAACACCATCCCAACCGTGAAGCATGGAGGTGGAAACATCATTCTCTGGGGATGCTTTTCTGCAAAGGGGACAGGACAACTGCACCGTATTGAGGGGAGGATGGATGGGACCATGTATCGCGAGATCTTGGCCAACAACCTCCTTCCCTCAGTAAGAGCATTGAAGATGGGTCGTGGCTGGGTCTTCCAGCATGATAACGACCCGAAACACACAGCCAGGGCAACTAAGGACTGGCTCCGTAAGAAGCATCTCAAGAGGCCTCACGGGTGGCGTAGTGGTTAAGGGCGCTGTACTGCAGCGCCAGCTGTGCCATCAGAGTCCTCTGTCGTAACCGGGAGGTCCGTGGGGCGACGCACAATTGGCCTAGCGTCGTCCGGGTTAGGGAGGGCTTGGTCGGTAGGGATGTCCTTGTCTCATCGTGTACCAGCAACTCCTGTGGCGGGCCGGGTGCAGTGAGCGCTAACCAAGGTTGCCAGGTGCACGGTGTACCCTCCGACACATTGGTGCGGCTGGCTTCTGGGTTGGATGCGCGCTG
The DNA here is from genome assembly GCF_036934945.1 of Oncorhynchus masou masou. NCBI lineage: Eukaryota > Metazoa > Chordata > Actinopteri > Salmoniformes > Salmonidae > Oncorhynchus > Oncorhynchus masou. The sequence continues at coordinate 31,895,664 of NC_088236.1, read as the reverse complement.
TGTTAAGAAGCAGTACGGCTGGTTGGGTTGTGTATCGGAGGACGCATGACTTTCAAACTTCGTCTCTCCCGAGCCCATACGGGAATTGTAGCGATGAGACAAGATTGTAGCTACTACAACAATTGGATATCACGAAATTGGGGAGAAAAAAGGGGTAAAAATTCAACAACAAAAAAAACTAAACAAAAAAAATAAGCATCTCAATGTTCTGGAGTGGCCTATCCAGTCTCCAGATCTGAACCCAATAGAGAATCTTTGGAGGGAGCTGAAAGTCCGTATTGCCCAGCGAAAGCCCCAAAACCTGAAGGATCTTGAGAAGGTCTGTATGGAGGAGTTTGCCAAAATCCCTGCTGCAGTGTGTGCAAACCTGGTCAAGAACTACAGGAAACGTATGATCTCTGTAATTGCAAACAAAGGTTTCTGTAACAAATATTAAGTTCTGCTTTTCTGATGTATCAAATACTTATGTCATGCAATAAAATGCAAATTAATTACTTAAAAATCATACAATGTGATTTTCTGGATTTTTTTGTCTCACAGTACCTATGATAAAAATTACAGACCTCTACATGCTTTGTAAGTAGGAAAACCTGCAAAATCGGCAGTGTATCAAATGCTTGTTCTCCCCACTGTACTTCAAAGCAACATTTATTTCCTCATTATTGATATCACAGGCATGAGTATTAGAAGTATGTGCTATCCCTCTGTTTCCATGCAGATCCTCTTTCTACAGTATGGCAACTATGTACTCATGGTATGCTTTGATGTCTCCATGTTACGATGGGGGCTTATGAGCCTCTGTGTGGGAAGGTGAATTGGGACCTCCCCCTTTTCAACCCCTCATCTTTGATTTTGGAAAAGACTGTTTGTACCGGTGGCGGAGAGACACTCCCTCTGTCTGAGCATAAAGAAATATGATGTGGAGGAAGAGAGACAGGGAGGAGGTTCTTTTACTCTACTGTGTTTGTAAATCAATGTACCATGTCCCTCACAGCTCCTGGAAGTGCAGGCTACACAATAGCACATGGGGTTATTATAGTTCTAACCTTCAGCTATGGCCGTCAACAAGCTCCTTTATCTTGATGGGCATGTTCTTTTACACCATGTTGCCAGAGACACACTGAGAGATACTGTCAGATTTCTAATTCGTCAAAACAGATGCTATCTCCTCTTCACTACCTGTGTCCTCCAAGGGCCTGGTTCACAAAATATAGCTTGCTAGAGATGAATGGGGATGTAGTCATCATTTTTACAGTTATTCTTTCATTTAGAACATCTGTTTAGATTTGACTTCACATTCGCATAATAATGGGAAACCATAAGCCAGCAGCACCTGTACAGTGCAGCTTATTGTTAGACCATGAAACATGCATAGTGAAACTACACTGAACAAAAATATAAACGCAACATTCAATAATTTCTAAGATTTTACTGAGTGACAGTTCATATAAGGAAATTAGTCAATTGAAATAAATTCATTAGGCCCTAATCTAAGGATTTCACATACGTAACTGGGAATACGAATATGCATCTGTTGGTCGCAGATACAGTTGAAGTCGGAAGTTTATGTACACCTTAGCCAAATACATTTAAACTCAGTTTTTCACAATTCTTGACATTTAATACTAGTAAAACATCCCTGGCTTAGGTCAGTTAGGATCTCCACTTTATTTAAGAATGTAAAATGTCAGAATAATAGTAGAAAGTGATTTATTTCAGCTTTTATTTCTTTCATCACATTCCCTGTGGGTCAGAAGTTTACATACAGTTAACTAGTATTTGGTAGCATTGCCTTTAAATTGTTTAACTTGGGTCAACCATTTTGGGTAGCCTTCCACAAGCTTCCCACAATAAGTTGGGTGAATATTAGCCCGTTCCTACTGACAGAGCTGGTGTAACTGAGTCAGGTTTGTAGACCTTGCTCGCACACGCTTTTTCAGTTCTGCCCACAAATTGTCTATGGGATTGAGGTCAGGGCTTTGTGATGGCCACTCCAATAACTTGACTTTGTTGTCCTTAAGCCATTTTGCCACACCTTTGGAAGTATGCTTTGGATCATTGTCCATTTGGAAGACCCATTTCCGACCAAGCTTTAACTTCCTGACTGATGTCTTGAGATGTTGCTTCAATATATCCACATAATTTTCCTGCCTCATGATGCCATCTATTTTGTGAAGTGCACCAGTCGCTCCTGCAGCAAAGCACCCCCACAACATGATGCTGCCCCCCTGTGCTCCACGGTTGGGTTGGTGTTCTTCAGCTTGCAAGCCTCCCCTTTTTTCCTCCAAAGATAACGATGGTCATTATGTCCAAACAGTTCTACTTTTGTTTCATCAGACCAGAGGACATCTCTCCAAAAAAGTATGATCTTCGTCCCCATGTTCAGTTGCAAACTGTAGTCTGGCTTTTTTATGGCAGTTTTGGAGCAGTGGCTTCGTCTTTGCTGAGCGGTCTTTCAGGTTATGTCAGTATAGGACTTGTTTTACTGTGGATATAGATACTTTTGTACCCGTTTCCTCCAGCATCTTCACAAGGTCCTTTGCTGTTGTTCTGGGATTGATTTGCACTTTTCACACCAAAGTATGTTCATCTCTAGGAGACAGAACACGTTTCCTTCCTGAGAGGTTTGACGGCTGCATTGTCCCATGGTGTTTATACTTGCGTACTATTGTTTGTACAGATGAACGTGGTACCTTCAGGCGTTTGGAAATTGCTCCAAAGGATGAACCAGAATTTTTCTTCTGAGGTCTTGGCTGATTTCTTTTGATTTTCCCATGATGTCAAGCAGAGGCACTGAGTTTGAAGGTAGGCCTTGAAATACATCCACAGGTACACCTCCAATTGACTCAAATAATGTCAATTAGCCTATCAGAAGCTTCCAAAGCCATGACATAATTTTCTGGAATTTTCCAAGCTGTTAAAGGCACAGTCAACTTAGTGTATGTAAACTTCTAACCCACTGGAATTGTGATGCAGTGAATTATAAGTGAAATAATCTATCTGAAAACAATTGTTGAAAAAAAATACCCTGATCAGGATGACTAGATGATGCAGAAGATGTTCCCTGAGACAGTTTCTGACTTCGGTTGTGCAAAACCCACAGTTTCATCAGCTGTCCAGATGTTGAGGTCCTGGGCTTGCGTGATTACACGTGGTCTGTGGTTGTGAGGCTGGCTGGACGTTCTGCCAAATTCTCTAAAACAACGTTGGAGGTGGCTTATGGTAGAGATATTAACATTAAATTATCTGGCAACAGCTCTGGTGGACAATCATCATGCCAATTGCACGCTCCCTCAAAACTTCAGACATCTGTGGCATTGTGTGACAAAACTGCACATTTTAGAGTGGCCTTGTATTGTCCCCAACACAATGACAGGCTGTTAAATTAGCTTCTTGATATGCCACACCTGTCAGGTGGATGGATTATCTTGGCAAAGGAGAAATGCTCACTAACAGGGATGTAAACAAATTTATGCACAACACGGAATAAGCTTTTTGTGCGTATGGAAAATGTTTGGTTTCTTTTATTTCCACTCATGAAACATGTTACCAACACCTTACATGTTGCGTTTATATTTGTATTCAATGTAACCATGTAAGTATTACACTTTTTATAACTGTACAGTTACACATTATTTGTAAACAGGTTACTATTTGTTATTATTCATTTTATAGGGATATGATCCCTATATTTGATATTGGAGTTACCAGTTAAATACCACTGTATGTAACATGTTGGGTACGTTGCTTGAGGAGGATCCCTAAGCTCAGTGAGTTAGTTATCGGTCTCAAACAGGTTATTGGCATGGCCTCGTCAAACCTCCAGATAAAGGCTTTGGTTATCTGAACTGGATCAGACTTCTGTCGACACTGGAGTTGTGCAACTGTAAACATACCCTTCCTCATACAGCCCCAGACCATGTCATCTTATCAGCAATGTTTGGATGATGTTGTCCTAATTTCTTTTTCTGTTTATCTGGCTACTCTTATAGCTAAAACTTCACTTTGTTGCTGTGTTCCTCACAATTTATTTGTTTTAATGGGGGATTATTTTTCAAATAATTATTTCAATCTACAAGATATAATAGTGCATTCGGAAAGTATTCAGACCCCTTGACTTTTTCCACATATTCAAAAATGGACTAAATAAATAAAAGTCCTCATCAATCTAGACACAATAATGACAAAGTGAAAATAGGTTTTTAGAAATATTTGCTAAATATTTACATAAGTATTCAGTCCCTTTGCTATGAGACTCGAAATTGAGCTCGGGTGTATCCTGTTTCCATTGATCATCTTTGAGATGTTTCTCCTACTTGATTGGAGTCCACCTGTGGTAAATTCAATTGATTAGACATTATTTGGAAAGGCCCACACCTGTCTATATAAGGTCCCACAGTTGACAGTGCATGTCAGAGCAAAAGCCAAGCCATGAGGTCAAAGGAATTGTCTAGAGACATGATTCTGTCGATGCACTGATCTAGGTAAGCGTACCAAAAAATATTATTCAGCGTTGAAGGTCCTCAAGAACACAGCGTCCTCCATTATTCTTAAATGGAAGAATTTTGGAACAACCAAGACTCTTCCTAGAGCTGGCCACCCGGCCAAACTGAGCAATTGGGAGAGAAGGGCCTTGGTCAGGGAGGTGACCAAGAACCCAATGATCACTGACAGAGCTCCAGAGTTCATCTGTGGAGATTGGAGAACCTTTCAGAAGGACAACCATCTCTGCAGCACTCCACCAATCAGGCCTTTATGCTAGAGTGGTATAAACTCCTCAGTAAAAGGCACATGACAGTCCTCTTGGAGTTTGCCAAAAGGCACCTAAAGGACTCTCAGACCATGAGAAACAAGATTCTCTGGTCTGATGAAACAAAGATTGAACTCTTTGACCTGAATACCAAGCGTCTGGAAGAAACCTGGCACCATCCCTACGGTGACGCATGGTGGTGGCAGCATCATTCAGTGGGGATGTTTTTCAGCAGCAGGGACTGGGAGACTAATCAGGATCAAGGAAAAGATTAACAGAGCAAAGTGCAGAGAGATCCTTGACCTGCTCCAGAGCGCTTAGGACCTCAGACTGGGGCAAAGTTTCACCTTCCAACAGGACAACGACCCGAAGCACACAGCGAAGACCACGCAGGAGTGGCTTTGGGACAAGTCTCTGAATGTCCTTGAGTGACCAAGCCAGAGCCCAGACTTGAACCTGATTGAACATCTCTGGAGAGACCTGAAAATAGCTGTGCAGCAACGCTCCCCATCCAACCTAACAGAACTTGAGAAGATCTGATCACTTTTTTCACACTTTTACAGTTAGTTTCATCAGCTGTTGTACATATGATACGAATCACACAGGAAAACAGAATTTTGACTACACTGGGACGATAAAAATGCATTGCACCCACTACCCTCTTTGTATCTGAGATCAAATCAAGACAGGCTCTGCTCGAGCAAGGGGGGCCAGAGATTATCAGGGGAGGGGATCAGAGTGGGTCTGTGCTGCAGGTGAATGCTGCTTGGTCTGACTCAGCGTCATGGCCCATTGTTCCTGCCCTCACTCTGAGTGTCATGGATGAGAACTCATCTGTCCAGGAGAGCACCAGGAGAGGGGCTTCTGGAGAACAAAACCACCAACTCAAAACACGTCTGAGTCATGTACAATAAGTCACAAGAACAGGCCAATGACAATCAAGGTACACTGAGCTAAATTGAGATGGAGTAGTAGACAGCCCCTCCAGACACTGAGACCTCAGGCTTGGGAAAGCAGTGTCTCTGTCTCTGCTGATAAAAGCGAGCCCCTTGCCCTTTGGCAACATGCCTACAGGAGGCTATGTGATTGAGTGGGGTGAGGAGGCACCAAATACAAGCCATGGATTTCAGAGTTTGCTGGAAACAGTCAACTGGAGAGAGTACATTCCATGGCTGCCACAGAGGTGAGTGGGTGGCATTCCATTTTTCACCATGATATCTTACTCTAGGCTACCCTTACGCCACCCTGTCTATCTCAATGAAAACATTGTCAGTACAGAGATTGCTATTATTAACTGGCTTGACATGACTGAGAAATACAGTTTGGGTGGCTCTGTTTTACACATAACCACATGCTCGTGGCAAGGACAATAGTGCTATCTTGTGTATCAATGTGACGTCAGAACAGGACAAAATAATGTCTGAGAGACAGATCTAGACAAGACATTTCCTAGATAGATGTTGTTTTTTATGCTGAAGGTATGGCTACCTACAGTACCTGTAACTCCTGTTCCTGTTCCATCATCAAATATGTTATAAGTGTTTATTACTGATTTATAAAATATAAACAAAAACAAACTATAGTAGCCTACTTATAAAGCATTTGCAAAAACTTCATAAACCATTACAAAAATACACCTTAAAATGTTACCAAAGTATCACCACAATTACGTGTAAGATTGGCTGGCTGCCATGCGAGAGTCACATGCTGAACTGAACAACCATTTACTTGTGGGCATTCTACCAATAGTGTTAGTCCCATATTTGATCCTGAAGGATACACTAACTTTGATTTCCCCCATAGCTCCATGTGTCCATCCCTTGCCTGTCTCACATCCCTTGCCTGTCTCAAGTGTGATTGTGGGGGAAACCATTTCACATTTCACGTAGTCACCACAATGAGGAACTGCCTTCAGTATAGGTCAATTAACTAAGGTCGATTTCCGAGCCCCCGAGGAGATCTAATTTGCATAATACAAACATCCCCATAAAAATCTATCAGTTTAATCTAGAGATTTTTTTTTCATGGGATGTGCCTCAATCAACCGCATCCTCTTATGTAACACTTCCACATTTGTGGTGAAAGGTGACAGAGCTAGAGTGGAATTTGTCAGAAGGTGAGACATCCGGAAAATTGGTCTTCTTACAAAAATCGTCTGTCGTGTCCGAACTATTATGAAATCTCAATGGAAAGATCACACTCTCATGAACACATACATGTCTGTTGTTTTGCTCTAGGAAGCCCACTCCTCTGAAGGTCCCCCAGTATCAGTTGACAAAATGAATGGAATTGTATATATAGACAATGTTTAGTGCCAAATAAAAAGGATTAAATACATGTAAAAAAAAAATTATAGTCATGTTTCCTGATCTTTCTTATATTGCTCAGATATAGGACAGACACTTCATAACAAACTTCCTTTAGATTTTATTGGGGGGGGACTATCAGTTGTTCCATGTAGTGAATCTGTTATTCAATGCATTTGTATGGGCTAATAGCAGTTAGGAAAATATTTTTCCATCAAATGCATGTTTTGTATATTTTTTTGATACTTCAAGGGGTCTTAATTAAAAATCAATCAGCTAAATGATCCTTCGTATGACCTTCTTAAAACAATCCCATATAGCTATGTACAGGTTCCCAAACTGGGGTACGCGCAATGCCGTCGGGGATACGCCAAAGAAAAATGTGATTCACATTAAAAAATATATAAAAACTTGACCGCTTGCATGATGACGAGTTTCTCCCACAACTGGCCTATCTGGGTGATGTTTTTTCACGCCTGAATGATCTGAATATAGGATTACAAGGACTCTCCGCGACTATATTCAATGTCCGGGAAAACATTGAGGCTATGATTAAGAAGTTGGAGCTCTTCTCTCTCTGCATTAACAAGGACAACACACAGGTATTTCCGTCATTGTATGATTTATTTGTGTGGAAATGAACTCAAGCTTACGGACAATGTCAAATGTAGTATATCGAAGCACCTGAGTGAGTTGGGTGCGCAATTACGCAGGTACGTTCCCGATATGGATGACACAAACAACTGGATTTGTTATCCCTTTCATGCCCTGACTCCAGTCCACTTCCCGATATCGGAACAAGACAGCCTCATCGAAATTGCAACAAGCAGTTCTGTGAAAATGGAATTTAATCAGAAGCCACTGCCAGATTTCTGGATTGGGCTGCGCTCCAAGTATCCTGCCTTGGCAAATCTCGCTGTTAAGACACTGATGCCCTTTGCAACTAGGTGTCTATGTGAGAGTGGATTCTCGGCCCTCTCTAAGCATGAAAAGTAAATACAGGCACAGACTGCTTGTGGAAAATGATTTAAGACTGAGACTCTCTCCAATACAGCCCAACATTGCAGAGTTATGTGTATCCTTTCAAGCATACCCTTCTCATTAACCTGTGGTGAGTTATTCACAATTTTTGATGAACAAATACGGTTTTATATGTAAGATGGTTAAATAAAGAGCAAAATTATTGATTATTATTATATTATTATTTGTGCCCTGGTCCTATAAGAGCTCTTTGTCACCTCCCACGACCCGGGTTGTGACAAAAACTCACACTCATTCTTATGTTTAATAAATATATTGTATAGTGTGTGTGTGGCAGGCTTACAATGATGGCAAAAAAACAACATTTGAGAGTGTGCTGACCCTGGTGCTAGAGGGGGTAAGCAGCTGGAGGATGAATGTTTGAAGGGGTACGGGACTTTACAAAGTTTGGGAACCACTGGCTTAGTAGAACCCCTCCCCGGCTCAGACAGGGTTTAGACTCTAGGTTTTTTTTAAAGACAAGTTGATGTCGAATCAAATCTCAGTTTAAATTGATGGATAGGGGCTATTTATCTGTTAAAGAAGACAAGCATTGTTGTTTAGAGAAGGCCCTCATCACTCAGGTTTTCCAGCCAAACCCTTATCTGCTCATGCAATTTGCTAGTATTATCAGAGTTTAACTACAGGTACAACCATTGTTTGCCTTGAGCAACAGTTTCTGTAGACCCTATTTCAAGCATTCATTCCTGCATGTAAGTATATACATTCAGTTTAAAGCGACACTTATGGCTCGCACAGGGAGAGGTGTTTGTCAAGAAATGGCAAAATAACTGTTGAGTCATACCTTATTTCCACAACCAGCCATGGCCGAGTACATAGTGTTCTTTATCTTAATCATCTCAGAGCTCAGAATAGTGCCATTTATGCTTGCTTAGCTGTAACTCAGCAAAATGGAAAGAGTAAACTTGAGTAAACACTGTTTCATTTTTAATAACCATAACTAGGCTACTCCCTAAATGAAATGGTGAGCTGCATGGGTACTGACAAATTTAGCACGACTTCTATTACTACAGCTGGCAAAACTTTTCATAGTCCTTGACACTGCAATATCATTTGAGTTACTTAGTCTCAACTTCAAATCAGTCACTCTTTATTTTCTTGCAACATACATTTCCAGGAAAAAACAAATAAATAACTATTTTTGCTGTGATAACATACTTAGAGGTATAGGCTACGAATAAAAAATAATGACAGCTGACAGTTTATGACATAGGTAGGTTACAGTGTATAGCCATAGAAAAGTAGATCAAATACCTGTTACATAATTAGCTTAACATGCTCCCTCATAAGGAATAGTGACCATATTGACATTATTATTATCCAGTAGATTTAATGTTCACCACAGAGTTGGTCTCCATGTGCGATTAAAGTCATACACATATGGTCGGAATTGATATGTTTTGTACAACGTGGTGAGAAGTGATGTTCTGACTAAATCGTCCTCTGTATTTAGTCCTCCTGACTTTTGAAATAAATCCTTACAGTACTCCGTAGCTTGCTGCTTGCGTTTGGTTTTGTATCTTCTGTTTTGAAACCAGATTTTAATTTGCGTCTCCGTCAGTCTCAACGTGTTAGCAAGATTGGCTCTTTCAGGAGCGGACAGGTACTTCTGGTGGTTAAATTTAGTCTCCAGTTCTAGCACTTGCAGATGCGAAAAGGCAGCGCGCGAGCGTTTCTGTTTTCCCGCTGATGTAAAACTTTTCATAGCATCTGGGGTGCTGGAACTAGAGCTGGCAATGGAATCTGTAAAAGAAAGTAATGATTAGCCCGTTTGTGGTCAAAATTTGGCAATTGACAGGTGAGCTGCCTACCACACAGGTTCAAATATCGAATATTACCTTTTATAAATTTGTATGATTCCAGGTAATCTGGCACACCCCCGTCAAAATATAAATTTGCCTATAGGCCTACACTTTCTTTAAATTGCCTAAATAAGATCCAATGTGCTCACCTTTCCGCGCTCCAAATGCGGTGTGCTTTGCGCAAAGTTCCGCGGACTGTGATACCTGATCGTGCTGTTGGTTATTCCATTGAGCGCATCCCTCCTTGGACTTGTGTGAAGAAGAGCACCTTACGTTTAGCCGTGTCTTTTCTTTAATGGACAAGATGTCCTCGATGAAAAATGAAGTTAGTGGCTTGACAGTCTCCGACATTTCTGCAGTTAGTAATCCAATTTATTTGCCAACGAATGTAGACTAAGGCTTGAAAGAAGCGCGCAACCAAGTACTTAATGTTGTCCCGGACACTGGGCGGACTCATATCTTACTGGCGCCTCAATTTATACTAATACTGTCGTGGTCATGACAGCAGCAGCGACTGGCGAGGCGGGTCATCTCGTCGAATCAAATGTATCTCTGCCACATGGCAAATGATTAGAATTGCATGAATGAGTTTAATTAAGTTGAACAATTTTCTCTACGCCTCAATGTCAAATGTGTAGAACTGCAGAAAACTTCACAAATGTAAAGTACCAGTCAAAAGTTTGGACACACCTTCTCTTTCAAGAGTTTCTTTATTTTTACTATTTTCTCCATTGTAGAATAGTAGTGAAGACATCAAAACTATGAAATAACACAGATGGAATAATGTAGTAACCAAAAAAGTGTTAAACAAGTCAAAATATATGTTATATTTGAGATTCTTCAAAGTAGCCACCCTTTGCCTTAATGACAGCTTTGCACACTCTTGGCATTTTCTCAACCAGCTTCACCTGGAAAGGTTTTCCAACAGTCTTGAAGGAGTTCCCACTTATGCTGAGCACTTGTTGGCTGTTTTTCCTTCACTCTGCAGTCCAACACATCCCAAACCATCTCAATTGGGTTGAGGTCGGGTGATTGTAGAGGCCAGGTCATCTGATGCAGCACCCCATCACTCTCCCCTTTGGTCAAATAGACCTTATACAGCCTGGAGGTGTATTGGTTCATTTTCCTGTTAGAAAAAAATGATAGTCCCACTAAGCGCAAACCAGATGGGATGGCGTATCACTGCAGGATGCTGTGGTAGCCATGCTGGTTAACTGTGCTTTGAATTCTAAATAAATCACAGACAGTGTCACCAGCAATGCAAATGTCAATTGCTCGTGTTTCTTGGCCCAAGCAAGTCTCTTCTTCTTATTTGTGTCCTTTAGTGATTTCTTTGCAGCAATTCGACCATGAAGGCCTGATTCACACAGTCTCCTCTGAACAGTTGATGTTGAGATGTGTCTGTTACTTGAACTCTGTGAAGCATTTATTTGGGCTACAATTTCTGAGGCTGGAAACTCTAATGAACATATCCTCTGCAGCATAGGCAACTATGGGTATTCCTTTCCTGTGGTGGTGCTCGTGAGAGCTAATTTCATCATAGAGCTTGAGGGTTTTTGCGACTGCACTTGAAGAAACTTTAAAGGTTTCGGATTGACTGACAATCATGTCTTAAAGTAACGATGGACTGTCATGTCTCTTTGCTTATTTGAGCTGTTTTTGCAATAATATGGACTTCATGGTCTTTTACCAAATAGGGCTTTCTTCTGTATACCAACCCTACCTTGTCACAACACAACTGATTGGCTCAAACACATTAATAAGGAAAGAAATTCAACAAATTAACTTTTAACAAGGCACACCTGTTAATTGAAATGCATTCCTGGTGACTATCTCATGAAGCTGGTTGAGAGAATTCCAAGAGTGTGCAAAGCTGTCATCAAGGCAAAGGGTGGCTACTTTGAAGAATCTCAAATCTAAAATATATTTGGATTTGTTTAACACTTTTTTGGTTACCACATGATTCAATATGTGTTATGTCATAGTTTTGATGTCTTCACTATTATTCGACAATGTAGAAAATGGTAAAAATGAACAAAAACCCTTGAATGAGTATGTCCAAACTTTTGACTGAAACTGCATCTCTTCCCCATTGCAAAATGTTTAGAATTTCTTTTAAGGTGTTATAAAATTGCTAAATGTTTTCTCTGCCCCATGACAAAATGTGTAGAACTGCAGAAAAATTGCTTTAAAATGGCAACATTTTCTCTATGCCCCATTGCAAAATGTGTATAATTACAGGAAATTCACTTTAAAAGGTACATTTTTCTCTCCTCAGACCAGAGGGGGGCCACTAAAAGATTCAACCTGCTTGAGCCGGCCCTGCGTTGATGTAATTAGATTTTATTTTAGTCATTTAGCAAACAATCTTATCCGGAACAGTTAGGGTTAATTGCCTTACTCAAAGGCACAGACAGATTTTTCACCTAGTCAGCTCGGGGATTCGACTTTTCACTTACTGCCCCAGCACTCTTAACTGCTAGGCTACCTGCCACCCATATGACCTAGATGACTAATGATAGGGACAGACCTGCTGTGCTCAATTACATTGTTTTATTATTTTAAGATCTCTTTATGTCATGCCAGTTCATATATGTGACATGTGTGACTAAAATGAACCATTCTATAAATAATATTGCATGGATGAAATTATTTATATTTATTTGTTACAAGAAATTCAATGTACAACTGTATTTACCAGTGTCTCCCTGATCTTTAGAAATCTTTAGAAATGGCAGGATTAATGAACAAAATATTACTGTTCAATAGTGGAAATACTATTGTGATGTGATTAGATAGGACTTGGAAGATCTGGGGATGAGGCCCTTTGTCTTGTGCTCGTTATTGCAGCTGTGAGATGTATTATTGAGAGATTTATTACTAAGTTTGTAACAGGATAGTCATATTCATTACTGCCATGGCCTGGGTTAAAGGCCCCTGTTACCTCAGGTCTAGGGGAGTAAGTGACCCTTGTGTCTTCGCCTGCAGTGGGCTGCTAGTGCCAGGGAGGGGTCAGGGTGGGTGGCCAGCCGTCTTGGAGTGGGTAATGTGTTCAGCAGATTTAGGCCGGCTCCTTAACCAACAAATACATTGTTCAACGGCTGTTTGTTTGTTGTGCTCTACCATTTTCTGCCTGACCTCTGCCTGGGAAAGGGGGGTGTTGCAGTGGCACTAGTCCTCTGAGAATTGAGACTCTGTTTGTAATAACAATAATCTAGGGATGACAAACAGATCCGTTTTCCTCCACATGCCCTCTGCCCTCGCCTATTACCTCCATCAGCTTCCCTTTTTTATTTTACCTTTATTTAACTAGGCAAGTCAGTTAAGAACAAATTCTTATTTTCAATTTTCAACCACACCACACCATGGAAAGCTACTCATTCTACGTTCAATTTTACTTTCCCTTTTTTTATTACACTGCAGGTCAAATGCAAATAACATGTTTGTTTTAGAGATGTACTTACATTTATTGTCAATTCATTATACCCCCAGTTTTGTTTATTCCCCGTATTTTATATGACAGATTGGATCTCAACAGAGGTCAGGTTGATTTGAGTTACCTTTCTAAGTAGATCATGTAGCCTAGTACTTTAAGTAGAAAAACTTTACCAGTGCATGGATATTTTAGGGTCCAACTTAATTTCAAACATGAGTTGCTTTCATGTAAACATTGTATTAAGATGTTTTGTTTGATAAGGTTCACCTTGAATTCTTTCACTGTCTGCCTCTCTCCCCCAGATCCCTCTGTGAGTAAGTTTCACTGTAGGATGTATCTTCTCACAGTGTCTTTATCCCGTGTGCACGTCTTTGAGTCTCTTTCCTGTTTAATGTTTTCCCCCGATGCCTATCTTAATTGTAAATGCACAAACCCTGTTTATCCAGTATCCTGGCTATGTCATCCTCTACCCTGACTATTAAACAAGCTGAGTAATTAAGATTGCATTTCTCATATCATGTGGACACTGGTCTCTGTCTCTCCTATAGACCACCATTGTGTGCCTAAAGTTCATAGGATGGTGCAGATATGTAGTAGCTTTCACTTGGCTGGCCCCACCAGATGTTGGCTTTTTAAGAATCTGACCCTTTAGCCTAGGAAGGCATTAGTCTTCCACCCTACATAATGTGTTACAGTCTGTTGTTTTGTTTCCACCCAGTCAGGAAGTCTTGGTTTGGACTATCAGGCTTCTGTTTTTATTCAGTACCTCAGTGCTATGTTCCTGACTGAGTTGAGGAATAGTTGAATATGAAACCAAATGGATGTGGATATTTTGCACATTTTTACTTATTAAATATTTTTATAATTAATCCAAGATGGACCAAAGCCTGTTATTTCCAATGGGAGCAAATTTATCCTAGTGGGCCGAACAAGCAAGGAGGTGAGCAGAGCCAAGCATGAGCTAGTGCGATCCTATTAGCGTCTTCTAGCATTTATTATCATATTTCCATTAGGGCACTGAAGTGTGTGTGTGTGCAATAACTCAATTCGCCCTTGAATTCTTCTAAACAATGCGATTTGACAACTTTGGAAAAGGGTCAAGTCTACAAAATGCAGTCCACTCTTACAGAATCTAGTTTTGGAAACAGAAAACTTTATGTAGAGCAAATGTTTAATTGATGAGAAAATGAGACGAATGTCAGCCAAAAACATTTCTCCATTTTCTCCCACTGCTGGCCACTGGGCTTCTTCTCATCACCATATTTGGTAGTGAGCGGAAACTGCAACCGGATGCTTCACATTTATACATCCGGTGAAATACTGTGTCTGGCTTATTGTTCTCTCTTTGTTATTAGTAGGCCTACAGTATCAATTGTATTTTGTGTAATTCATACTGTTTGTAATGAAAACATTACACATTTAATGTACAAATCACCTTTCTCTACTTTTTGCCTCAATAAAGCACCGTCAAAAGTAGTCCAGATGTTCCATGTTTCATTATGCAACCCTTATTAAAATGAGTCTGGCTAACACTTACTGTATCATGAAGTGGAGATGCCCTCTATTGGTGCAAATGCAGCACAGCAAAGGATCCAATACTTATCTCTCACTTGGCACATAGCCTATGGTCTAAAGGAGTGTGTAAAAAAAAAAGGCTATGTACAGTACAACATAAATGTTGCAGGAGGCAGGCAGGGTGAGGTGCAGAAGTTGTGATTTTATTTACAGATGACAATAGGGATCCAGATGTTCAATTTACAAAGTAATCAAATGTCATATTTACATTAGGCTCCATTGTAAGCCTATAATAATAGTCCAAAGCAGACATAATCGTCGCCAGAACCCTTTCGTAAAAGAAATGTCAACTTCATTTAATTACCGATTTACAGACCACTCATTCACAATATTGGCATCCTGGCGGGAAGAACACGTATAAAGATTGTTGTTAGATAATGGGGGGTTTTACAGCCTGACGCTCGGTCCGAACATTAATAGACATGGCTTGTGGTACAGGTATTAAGCGCATAAGGACCTTATCTTTCATATCAGCGAGAAATAATAATAGAAAGGTTAAATTGATACCATTTTTAGGGTTAGGGTTCCCACACAGCCATATTTCCAATATACAATGTTAGGCTATAGGACGAAAAGAAAAACAAACAAAACAGTAGGCTCGAGATTCACAAAAAGGGTGATATAGCCTTCTGCTATTTCCAAAGTTCCAGTTGATTTAACTTACTGAAGGAGGTATTTGTGGCTCACCTGACATAATTCAAACAGTAAAAAATATTGAAACTCTCGCTTCCTCAACTTTACATGTAGACCCTGACCTGCCCTGTGTTGAAGAAGCACTAGGCAAGCATGTCTCTCCACTCGTGCCCTCTCCAAACTCCCAACAATTGAGAGCATTGAAAATGCATGAGGTTTTCACAAGTTAAACTAGATTTGTTAAATCTATATTGCATATTATCTAACAACAATTAGTTACACCATTCCCTTACCGTTTATTGCAACATGTTATACATTTGTTACATTTTGGTATGATATAGCTTTCGAAAACTCTAGACGGCATTCTGCCTTCTCCCTAAAGTTTTCAGCCATTAGCTTCATCCACGACTGGCTCATGTGATCTACAATCCTAAACTGCATTTTAACATTTAGAAATGACAATAATCATGCTTGCGAAACAGCTCTCGAAGCCTATGGCCTATATCTTTCATCATCGAGAAGGAATCCTTAAAAAAAAAACCTTACTGTAGCAGTTTTGCACATATCCATACAGCTATGGATGCCCACATCTGATGAAACTACACTTCCCGAGTTACGCTTAAACACAGGTGTTCGGAGCATGTTATATAGCTAATCAGCACAGGTGGTCGCCTGTCTTCCTGTTTTCCATAAACAAGAGCTGTAACATGGAGATATGGCAATGTGGGAACACAAACCCTTACCCTATAAAAGGTGTGTAGTATTTTAACATTTTTTAAAAATGCGTTATTTATAGCTTGCTGTATTGAAAGATATGTTCCTCATGTTTCCAAAACCTGTCACGACTTCCGCCGAATCGGTCCCTCTCCTTGTTCGGGCGGCGGTCGACGTCACCGGCCTTCGAGCCATCGCCGATCCACTTTTTATTTTTCGTTTGTTTTGTCCTTGTTTTACACAGCTGGTTTCAATCCCCCAATTACTTGTTCATTGTTTAACCCTCTGTTCCCCCATGTGTGTTTGTGAGTGATTGTTTATTGTATTGCGGCCCGTTATTGTGGCCTTGGATTTATTTGACGTGTATTGTGATTATTGTTGAGTAAAATTGCGTACATTACTCATACCTGCTGTCCTGCGCCTGAGTCATCTACACCAGCTACACACAGACGCATTACAAAACCGTACCGATGCGTGTAAGAGCAAGCGCTGTGGCTCTTAACACAATTCCTCAGGCCAGAAGATACATACTATCGTCAATAGGCGCTAAAAGTAGATCGAATCTATGTATACTGTGTAGGGTAATTTAGGCCTACCAAATATATGCATCTGTTCTTTCTTTTCAAGAATCAATCCAGTAATAATCTACACATAGCAAAAGGTCAATTGAAACCGATCATCACTGCACTGTTGTCATAATTTATGTACCGTAATATGTTATGAGTCTTGTTACAGTGAGAAATGTAAAAAAGAAGACATTTAATGATAGTTGGAGTAAGACACCCAGGCTTAAAAGGATTTTCACACTTACAACAAGTGTTGTGGCCTTTTTGTTGTGTAGTAGCATTTTGTTGCTGTTTTCCTTGCAATTGTGTCATAAAAGTGGGGTCATGTAATTCTGAGGAAATTGGTTATCTCTATTTAGGATAAATGTTATGATTACTGCTGTATTTAAAAAATATATTTATTTCACCTTTATTTAACCAGCTAGGCAAGTTGAGAACAAGTTCTCATTTACAATTGCGACCTGGCCAAGATAAAGCAAAGCAGTTCAACACATACAACAACACAGAGTTACACATGGAGTAAAACAAACATACAGTCAATAATACAATAGAAAAATAAGTCTATATACAATGTGAGCAAATGAGGTGAGATAAGGCAACAACAAAAAAAGGCCATGGTGGCGAAGTAAATACAATATAGCAAGTAAAACACTGGAATGGTAGATTTGCAGTGGAAGAATGTGCAAAGTAGAAATAGAAATAACGGGGTGCAAAGGAGCAAAATAAATAAATACAGTAGGGGAAGAGGTAGTTGTTTGGGCTAAATTATAGATGGGCTATG
The DNA here is from genome assembly GCF_036934945.1 of Oncorhynchus masou masou. Taxonomy (NCBI): domain Eukaryota; kingdom Metazoa; phylum Chordata; class Actinopteri; order Salmoniformes; family Salmonidae; genus Oncorhynchus; species Oncorhynchus masou. The sequence goes on along the minus strand of NC_088236.1, from coordinate 31,878,060 downwards.
TACAGGTGCAGTAATCTGTGAGCTGCTCTGACAGCTGGTGCTTAAAGCTAGTGAGGGAGATGTGTTTCCAGTTTCAGGGATTTTTGTAGTTCGTTTCAGTCAAGTAGTTGAGAAAATATGATTTCAGATGTTGTTTATTTAGTAGATAGAGAATAAATACACCTGTTCTCCTGCCTGTCTGTCAGTGATATTTTGTGTGTCAACGGCTAATTTGTGTTGGCTTAGAGTCTGACATAGCTGACAGTTATGATTTTAGGAGGAAAGCCGTCTATCCTTGCTGGCTTTGAACAATGTCTTCAGCCAGTTCTGCCTGTTTATATTGTGTCTGTAGAGATACAGTATGGTGGTCTCGCCAGCAGAGGGGGCTCCAAGGCCATATTATGTTTTTAAAACGTTCAGCTCCCCAGGCAAAAAGTTAATCAGTCACTGCATGAACGTATATACTGTAGACGGGAGTGAACATGGGGATCGATATGGATTACGCCTGGTTGGTTGTCATCTTGAAATTAGTTGCAGTGTTATGGCAGAAGGCTCCATTACAAATATATAAGTTGATTTGCACACTAAACCAAAGGAGGCTGGTGGGATGAGCTATAGGAGGAGGGCTCATTGTAATGGCTGGAACGGAATTAATGGAATGACGTCAAACATCCTGTTTCCATATGATTGATGTGTTTGATACCGTACCATTTATTCCATTCCAGCCATTACGATGAGCCTGTCCTCCTATAGCTCCTCCCACCAGCCTCCTCTACATTGAACTTTCTCACCTGAATTATCTTTCACATGGAATTTTGTTGGTATCTTTTACTGTTTTCTTATTGTAGCTAGATGGACAGGAAATCTGAAATGTACTGCCTGTATCACATCCTCATGGTGTGAATGTAGTCATCCTCATGAATGAACAGTGGTGTCTGTATCAAGCCATTTCCAATGTCCACATTCCATAGCGTTGCATTGTTCTCTGTATATCTATCATACTTTTATCCCAATAACAGATAACATTGAGATGGCATGCCTCTGTTTCAATTACATCTCTGGTCACGAACACTGTTGACATAGTTTTACAACTGTTATTCTATTCAACATAATTTTAATCCTATGACACAGATTTCAGTCATTGGTGGAATAGATGGAAGAGTATTGATTAAATAGAGAGAACTCCAAGTTATTTTCTAACTGTTTTCACAACAGCATCAAACAACTTATCAATACAAACAGCACACGAATGAGTTGTTTAAAGTTGTTGAGAATGTTGTCTTTCCAGTATTTCAGTAAGCTGCAGCACATCCTAGCCAGGGGACAAAAGAGTGTTTATGGATGGTAGACAGTTGAGTGATGTGTCTTGAGTAAGAACATGTCCATCTGCAGATGTTTAGATCTAGGCCATGAGGGGGAAGTGCTTATGTCCTGGTTTGATTTGGACAAACTGTTCTAAACATCGCTTGACAAACTGTTCTAAACATCGCTTGACAAACTGTTCTAAACATCGCTTGATATCACAGATGAAGATCATTTAAAGCAGGGATCATCAATTAGATTCAGTTGCGGGATCATTTTTTCTTGAGAGGATGGTTTGTAGACTGCAAATTGACTCCAAGAAGCCCAAACAGATATAATATTTGACTAAAACATAATAATTTCAAACTTTGCTTTCATTTGAATACGATCATACAGTATGTCTCTTTATTATGTGTAGGAATACTTGGGAAACGGTTTCCAAAGTTAAAATCACTTGAAGCTGATTTCCTAGTGTTTTTACATTCTTTTATCTCCAACTATACAGTTTTTCTTATTTAACACACACACACACACACACACACACACACACACACACACACACACACAATTTTTTCTGCAGTTCTACACATTTTGTCATGGAGCAGAGCGCAAACATTTAGCAATTTTATAACACCTTTAATGCAATTCTACTCATTTTGCAATGGGGCAGAGATGCAGTTTCAGTCAAAAGTTTGGACATACTCATTCAAGGGTTTTTGTTAATTTTTACTATTTTCTACATTGTAGAATAATAGTGAAGACAAAACTATGAAATAACACATATGGAATCATGTGGTAAACAAAAAAGTGTTAAACAAATCCAAATATATTTTAGATTTGAGATTCTTCGAAGTAGCCACCCTTAGCCTTCATGACAGCTTTGCACACTCTTGGTATTCTCTCAACCAGCTTCATGAGGTAGTCACCAGTAATGCATTTCAATTAACAGGTGTGGCTTGTTAATTTGTGGAATTTCTTTCTTTCTTAATGTGTTTTTGCCAGTTGTGTTGTGATAAGGTAGGGTGGTAAAGAGAAGAAAGCCCTATTTGGTAAAAGACCAAGTCCATATTATTACAAGAATAACTCAAATAAGCAAAGAGTAACAACAATCCATCATTGCTTTAAGACATGAAGGTCAGTCAATCCGGAAAATTTCAATAACTTTGAAAGTGCAGTCGCAAAAACCATCAAGAGCAATGATTAAACTGGCTCTCATGAAGACTGCCACAGGAAAGAAAGACCCAGAGTTACCTCTGCTGCAGAGGATACGTTAATTAGAGTTAACTGCACCTCAGATTGCAGCCCAAATACAGTGCCTTGCGAAAGTATTCGGCCCCCTTGAACTTTGCGACCTTTTGCCACATTTCAGGCTTCAAACATAAAGATATAAAACTGTATTTTTTTGTGAAGAATCAACAACAAGTGGGACACAATCATGAAGTGGAACGACATTTATTGGATATTTCAAACTTTTTTAACAAATCAAAAACGGAAAAATTGGGCGTGCAAAATTATTCAGCCCCCTTAAGTTAATACTTTGTAGTGCCACCTTTTGCTGCGATTACAGCTGTAAGTCGCTTGGGGTATGTCTCTATCAGTTTTGCACACCGAGAGACTGAAATTTTTTCCTATTCCTCCTTGCAAAACAGCTCGAGCTGTGAGGTTGGATGGAGAGCATTTGGGAACAGCAGTTTTCAGTTCTTTCCACAGATTCTCGATTGGATTCAGGTCTAGACTTTGACTTGGCCATTCTAACACCTGGATATGTTTATTTTTGAACCATTCCATTGTAGATTTTGCTTTATGTTTTGGATCATTGTCTTGTTGGAAGACAAATCTCCGTCCCAGTCTCAGGTCTTTTGCAGACTCCATCAGGTTCTTTCAGAATGGTCCTGTATTTGGCTCCATCCATCTTCCCATCAATTTTAACCATCTTCCCTGTCCCTGCTGAAGAAAAGCAGGCCCAAACCATGATGCTGCCACCACCATGTTTGACAGTGGGGATGGTGTGGTCAGGGTGATGAGCTGTGTTGCTTTTACGCCAAACATAGCGTTTTGCATTGTTGCCAAAAAGTTACATTTTGGTTTCATCTGACCAGAGCACTTCTTCCACATGTTTGGTGTGTCTCCCAGGTGGCTTGTGGCAAACTTTAAACTACACTTTTTATGGATATCTTTAAGAAATGGCTTTCTTCTTGCCACTCTTCCATAAAGGCCAGATTTGTGAAATATATGACTGATTGTTGTCTTATGGACAGAGTCTCCCACCTCAGCTGTAGATCTCTGCAGTTCATCCAGAGTGATCATGGGCCTCTTGGCTGCATCTCTGATCAGTCTTCTCCTTGTATGAGCTGAAAGTTTAGAGGGACGGCCAGGTCCGGCTTTAAACTTCTTCACAACAGTATCTCGGACCTGCCTGGTGTGTTCCTTGTTCTTCATGATGCTCTCTGCGCTTTTAAAGGACCTTAGACTATCACAGTGCAGTTGCATTTATACGGAGACTTGATTACACACAGGTGGATTGTATTTATCATCATTAGTCATTTAGGTCAACATTGGATCATTCAGAGATCCTCACTGAACTTCTGGAGAGAGTTTGCTGCACTGAAAGTAAAGGGGCTGAATAATTTTGCACGCCCAATTTTTCAGCTTTTGATTCGTTAAAAAAGTTTGAAATATCCAATAAATGTCGTTCCACTTCATGATTATGTCCCACTTGTTGATTCTTCACAAAAAAATACAGTTTTATATCTTTATGTTTGAAGCCTGAAATGTGGCAAAAGGTCGCAAAGTTCAAGGGGGCCGAATACTTTTGCAAGGCACTGTAAATGCTTCACAGAGTTCAAGTAACAGACACACCTCAACATCAACTGTTTAGAGGAGACTGCGTGAATCAGACCTTCATGTTCGAATTTCTGCAAAGAAACCACTACTAAAGGACACCAATAAGAAGAAGAGACTTGCTTAAACCAAGAAATACGAGCAATGGACATTCGACCGGTAGAAATCTGTCCTTTGGTCTGATGAGTCCAAATGTGAGATTTTTGGTTCCAACTGCTGTGTCTGCATTCTGCAGTGATACGTCATCCCATCTGGTTTGCGCTTAGTGGGACTATAATTTGTTTTTCAACAGGACAATGACCCAACACAACTCCAGGCTGTGTAGGGTCTATTTGACCAAAAAGGAGAGTGATGGAGTGCTGCATCAGATGACCTGGCCTCCACAATCACCCAACCTCAACCCAATTGAGATGGTTTGGGATGAGTTGGTCCGCAGAGTGACGAAAAAGCAGCCAACAAGTGCTCAGCATATGTGGGAACTCCTTCAAGACAGTTGGTAAAGCATTCCAGGTGACTACCTCATGAATCTGGTTGAGAGAATGCCAAGAATGTGCAAAGCTCTCATCAAGGCAAGGGTGGCAACTTTGAAGAATCTAAAATCTTAAATATTTTTTTAATTGCTTAACACTTTTTAGGTTACTACAATATTTCATCTGTGTTATTTCCTAGTTTTGATGTCTTCACTTTTATTCTACATTGTAAAAAATAGTACAAATAAAGAAAACCCCTTGAAGAGTAGGTTTGTCCAAACTTATGACTGGTGTTGTATACAATAATTATACATTTTTTGCTCAGAAAACTTCTGGGGGGGAAACAAAACCATCTGTGGGCAAAATTCTGCCCGCGGACTGCCAGTTGGGGATCTAGATTTAAAGGGATAGTTCACCCAAATTACAGTCCATGCGTTGGTGAAGTTTCCCTGTCACTGTTTCCACCTGCTAATGTTTTAGCATTTTAGGCACAAATTTCATTCAAGGCATGAGACCGATATTAGCATTTTTCATGCATCATGTCCAGATAATCCGAAAGTATGTCAAATGTATTGTGAAGCTCAACAAAATCTCTTATAGATGTTTGGAACGTGATGCGCGAAAAATGCTAATATCGGTCCCATGACTTGAATGGGATTTGTATCGCAAATGCTAAAACATTAGTATGTAGAAACGGTGCCAGTTGAAATTAAACTAAACCATGGATTGCTGTCTTACCTTGTCCATAGATTTCTATTCTGGCTGAAAACCATGTTAACGCATTGAACAGCTTAAAACATATGTCTGGCTTTAAACTCAAATTCTTATTGGTGTGTGGATGCATTATGTATTAATAGGTCATGTATTAAAAATGGTTGACCAATTCTTGCCGATTTGTACTTTTATTTTTTTGTACTACTAAATTGTCAACATTCTAGATTGTAAGTACATCCTCCGGTCACTACACACATTCTATTTTGTGTCTTTCTTAGACACATATACATTATGTCCTATATGGTATTTACATTCTTGAACTGACTGATCATGTGTTCTTTGAGATTACCTCAGGTTGATGACTCATACATTTCACTGTCTGATATCTTTGATATAAAGACTGGGTGGCAGAGCTGAATCTGTAAATCCCAATGACTACACCACTGTATGATGTTTTCCCTGGCTGAACCGTTTTGCTCCAGTCCAGTACAAAAGGATCTCTGTGACAGCATGGCTCACATTTTTGATCAGTGTGTAATGCCCTCACCTTATCAAAGTAAATGTGTTTTGTGTCCATTCAGTTAGAACAAGTTATTTTCATGGAGTTTGAATAATTTAGATTACAGCATACTGGTAACTAGTCTTCAATTCCAAAACAAATACCTCAATATAAATGACATTACTTCAGTGCAAATTGGGTATCTGATTTGTAATCAACATTGTGAAAGAAAATCTATTCATTTCAATCCTCAAAAGGGTGGACTTCTCTGTGATGACTACAGATCAGAGATGGTTACAGCATCTACCATTTATTGTCTGCTCTATTCTGTCCGTGATGTAAGCCCTAAGCCAGCTGATGAGCCCTGGTCTTTGAAAAGGGTATGTAATGCATCCCCATTCTCTGAGTCTCATCTCGCCCTTAACAAAGTGCCAACCTTATTCCATCTCCTCCTCAAACTGAGCTTCCGACACACACATCTTATCTGATCTTCTCAAGAGGTCTTGGTCTCCACGCTGTCTGCTGCTAAATTCTGCTCTGAGACACTCTCTCCCTTATCTCAGCTCTGATGTGCCTCAGCTCACCACTATATCTGCCCCACGGGGCTAAGGCAGGCAGCCACACAGGGAATCCACATTCACAGGTTGGCTACCAAATAAAATAACAATTTTAATTTGTTTAACTAGGCAAGTGAGTTAAGAACAAATTCTTATTTACAATGACGGCCTACCCCGGCCAAACCCTCCCCTAATCCGGATGACGCTAGGCCAATTGTGCACCACCCTATGGAACTCCCGATCACAGCTGGTTGTGATACAGCCTGGGATCAAACCCGGGACTGTAGTGACACCACTACGATGCAGTGCCTTAGAGCTGTGCCACTCAGGATCCCTGAATTATTAAATTGATGACACATAAATCAACCAACAAATAATTTTTACATTTTATAAAAATAGAATTATAGAGCTGTAATTGGATTTTAGGTAAGCAAAATATGAATACATAAGAAGTCATGCAGTAGGCTATATTTCGTTTAATCATGAAATCTGTTATTTTCAAGTCTTGACGTGAATGTGCAAATTTGGTGCACTTTAGGCTACGTTCACTGATAGTTATCTAAACTGTGCAATTCAGTTAGCACAAGTGGTGTTAGTATCTCCCTCCTATCGAAGGCTGACAGGTTAGATTGGAAGCTGTTTCCCTATTTGATTGAAAGTTAAGAGGAAAAGAGCCACTGTGTCTACGAGTTTGTTTACCTTTTCCCAAGGTCCATGACAGGACAGGCTCCTCGGCCTTATCGCGTGTGGCATTGTTCAGCGGCTTTGTCGACGGAACAATAATGACCATTTGGGCTGATAGCATTAAGATTGTGGAACCATTTAAATCGTTGGGCTTATGCCAGGTCATATGTCAATATAGAGATATCTTTAGCCACAATTTATATGGTCTAACAATATAAAACAAATATTTGAAAATCAAGAAAATTATATTTTACACTGCTATCAGTGAGGAAAAGTGAGCTTTGTTTTTTTTTTCGTTTTCAGGGTAAAGAAAAAATAACTTAATTCGTTAAGTGGAAAAAATACAGCAGTAGCGTGTTGATTGTAATTGTCGTTAATTGGATGAGCAATTAGTCCTAGTTCATTACAAATAGGCTATTTTAAGAAGCCCAATCTCAATTTGTGACGAGTATAGATTTAGGCTATTAATTGTCAACGTCAACTCAAGTCATACTTATATTCGTAAGTTAAATTTAGGCTCAACGATGAAAACCCTTTAATGGTTTCATAAAAAGATCAACGAACTATATGCTTCTAATAGAGATGAAGCAACGTTATAGCCTATTTGTTTTGGACCATTTATCCCCTGCATAGAGCGACCCCAAACATGTATTATCAATTTGGCCGTATAGTAATAATAATAAAACTATAATTGTATTATAAGACAAATAATACAATTATAATGCAATTTATAATACAACGTATAATACAATTATTCCCATTAGGCCTTGACTGTTGATGTTGTTTAAAAAAAAAAATTTAATCGTTTGTGTTATTTGTTGTAGATGTAGTTGTAGGTCTAATACAAGTCTAAATATAATATGATTGGGTTGCAGAGAGAGGATGGCGTGATCTCACAGCACAATAAAATATTAAATCAAGGTTTATTGTCATGTACAAAAATACCATGTCTTGAACAAAGTCCGTTAAAGCAATATTATCAACTTAGTTAAATAGCTAAACAAAACTAAATAGTTAAACAAGAAATTATAGTAGACCAATACACATAGTTAGAATAAAACACATATAGTCCAATATAAACGTGTTAAACAGTATATGCCTACACTTGGATTTGCCTATTGGCCTATTCGTTGATGTTTTCAACAAGTAACCTTGCAGCTGCATAGCCAAACCTAAACAAACACCTAAAGGAAAAAAACTTTATGAGAGTTGGGTGGTTGTTTTGGAATAGTTTCTCACCACGCTCTTATCCCCGGTAAAGTTGCCTGGAAGTGTCCTTGTTGGAATGGCCCCTCTACATTTTCCATGAGGTTCATGTCAACTATATGGTTGTTGGACATTTGCGTGGCACTTGGTATGGATGGCATACTCGGATAACTGCAACCATGTGAGTTATTACCATATCCATATAAGGTGTTGTAAGAGCCAATTGTCACGTTGTATGGCGCTAAATGTGGTCCTCCCATGCACGGCTTGCCATCTCGAACCAACACCGGCACTGCCACCCTTCGTGGTAGAGGCGGGTATCCAGCCAATTCCAGAGACTTGTCTTGTCTTTGCCGCTTGCACTTGTACCTCCTGTTTTGAAACCAGATTTTGACTTGAGTAGAAGTCAGCTTTAGAATATTGGCGAGGTGGTCCCTCTCTGGTGCAGAAAGATACCGCTGCTGTTTGAAGCGCCGTTCCAGCTCAAAAACCTGCGTTTGGGAAAATAGCACGCGTGGTTTTCTGCGCAATCTTTGCTTTGGCTTGCCTGAATAGGTATTGTCATTTTTCCCATCACAACCCATCGAATCGTCAAGAAGTATACCTGCAATAATTAGAAATAGCAATGTTAGACACATTCCTTCATTGGAAAACTGCCTAGTGAAAAACTTCCCACTGAGCAGAGACGTCAGTTCACCTTCAAGTTCTGATTTACATTTGGTGGAGTGGTCAGCTAACGTGAAATTAACAAACACATTCACCATGTCATTGGATTTAGGTTAAAAGTTGGGCAAAAAAATAGGAAATTACCTTACATTGATGACTTCTTGCAAATCCAATCAGTTTTCCACGTTGATTCAACATCATCCCATTGTTTTTGGGGGGTTGAAATGACGTGGAAACAACGTTGATTCACCCAGTTTTTGCACAGTGGGTTAGGCCTACTTTAATTGAAATTGCTGCGTCACATGCACTCCGTATGATTAACTGCATTAGGCATTATGCATATCAGCAATGTCACAATATAAAGCTCACACGGAGATTAATTTGAATGTGGTGAGAAGGTCAATTAATTACCCTTTACTAGCCTTTATTTTCTCCTATAGGTAGCCCTCGTTATTGCCATTCATTTATATTTGTAAAACATTTTCAAAATAGGAGGTTTAGCTAGTTTATATTGAAAAAATGTAATTTTGTGCATGCCTATTAAAATGGCAATCAGCAGGAGAAACAATAGCAAAGCATCGTACCCTCAGCTGTTTGGTTAACAAGCTGCGGGATGAGGCTGTAGAAATGTAACCATTCTCAAATTCATAGACAGAGCTATGGATGTAAGGACTGACAATCCATGAAATAAACATTACAGTTTGAACAATGTTTTGAGGCTATATAGTGTTTGCTTACTTTGTTCAGAGACATTGGAGTAAAACAAGCTTATATTTTTGGTTCTGATGGGGTACGACAGTTGAACCAAACTCATGAGGCACCAATATGTTATGTTCTTCAATAATCAATGGGCACATATCATTAATTTATAAGTACAAAAATTAATGTAGCAACTGCTCATTGCCCCCTTTAAAAAAAATTCATAATATTGTTCATGAAAATAGATTTTGGTGGGGCATGAGGTTGAGAGACAGGCTGTCATGCTGCATCAAGAGGCAGGATTGGGGGCCAATTCCATAAAGCTTCATTCAGGGTGTACTTCAGTTTGTTTCAAAATGATTCATGATTATTAAAAAAACAAACATTTTAATTCAGTTCATGTATTGACAGTGCCCAATCGAATATTTTTTTCTGAAATATCTGTCATTGGATGTCAGCGCTGCGTGTTTTAACGACACCGTTTTAATTTACCTGGGTCCCCATTTGTCTCCTCCTCAGCCGCTGAACTACAACTGCCCCTCAGGATGTCAATGTCCTCCGAACTCAGGATGCATTTCATCTGTGTTGCTCCCGAGAAGCACGATTTATCCTGACTGTCAAGTAAATCGAGGCTCCGAAGTGCACTGTGCATGCGTTGCAGAGACATCTGTGCGTCTTGATCTGGATAGAAGAAACCTTGGTGGGGGTGATGTTGCTGCTCCATCTTTAGAATATCCTTCACCGAGAATGGCGTTGAAGTCACTGGACTGGGAAGCATCACTAGTTTATACAGATGATTATTTTTATAAACAAACAAATGTGTAACTGCACAGTTTCAGCGTGGTCAAGTGAAATCAATCATACAACAGATAGTAGCGATGCTCTCCAAATGTTCTTCAAAAGGGATGTAATAATTCCTTAGATCTAGGTGAGTTGATAAGCACTGTCTGAAAGTCAACCTGGTCTCACTATCGTGTGTAGTATCATCAGGGCATACCTTTCAGCACTCCAAGAAACCGTCTCCAAACTGCCAATAGCCAAGTGTGTGATGCGCCTGTCTCATGCACTTTAACCACTCCTTTATCTCATCTTACACGGTGACACGAGACATCTCACTTTAACTGGGTAAGGATGGACAGAATGGGGGTGGGGTGCCAGGATGGGAAGTTATTACACCTACATTTTCTCCTAGCTATTGAGGATGATGATGACGAAGAAGAATGTTTGGCTGTTGGACACTCTTAGATAAAAAGGTTCCGGATAGAATCCAAAAAGGGTTATATTGCTTTCTTCATATATGGCACCCCTAAAGGTTCTATATATAACCCTTTTGTAGGGTTATTTGATCAGAACCCTAGGGATTCTTCTTCACTGAACCAACATTGGTTCCATATCGGGTTCTATATGCAATGTCGGCTCTATATAGAACCTTTAAGGCTTCAGTATGCTTCGGATCGGCTGGTGTCTAGCTGAACTCGGCTAGGCGAACCGAACGAGTGTGGTCGCATACTCCCTTATAAGACCTTCGCTAGAAAATTTAGAAAAAGTGGCAATAGTAGACTACTGTTTGTCCCATCTTGAGACACCATAGCCAGTATGCACTTCTTCAAAATAGTCAGAAGTAATCTAAAATAATTCAAGAAATCTGTCATTGATTTTGACGCTTTTGCCAATGAGATGCATAATTTTACATCAAACTAAGATTTTTGGTTCAGTATTTTTTATGTGAAAAAACAGGAATTGTCTATTGTTGAATGACAACAAACTCTTCATTGAATAATCTCTACTGTTGACCAATAACCGACGAAGGGCGTAGACCAGAACGTCTGCTTGCCTTGAGAAAACCTTTATTGTGCAAAAACCCTTGCCGAAGACCAAAACGAACAAAAACGTCACAAAATGTCGTCATAATATATGCATTAACTGACCCGAACTGTTTCGGATGGGAAGCATGCTGAATGAAGCCTTCAGGGGTGCCATATATGAAGCAAGACATGCATATAACAATTGTTTTCTAAGAGTGTATGATATAGACATCATAACTGAGATTATTGCAGAGGAGTTTAGGCTAATTGCGTTTTAAGACGATTTTACGATTCGAAGCAGATGTGCTTCTAATAGCAGCCGCAGCAAACTAAATTCAACACGCAACTGCGATAACTATCCATAACCAGATGGAGTGCATGATGCCAAACCAGTGGCTCTCTATTCATGAGCTTCTGTTGAGACAGGGTATGTTACTCAATTGTTGTTCAGGTCTTCGTGGTTGAGTGATCTTGCCCGGCAAGGTGGATGTCGCTCAGGTTTACACTGATGCTGACTTCCAACGACCTATTAGTATGCTTAGGCCACAACAAACAGTAACATTACACCTAATGTTGTGGAAGTGGAGAGGCCGCGGCGCCAGCCTGCAATGCTTGGCTAATGCTGAGACGCGCCGGAAGAGAAAAGAGACCAGGGTTTAACATTAATGAGCTCTTCTACTGCCCCAATGTAATAGACAGGTTAGGGTCTCAATTCAATTTCCATCTCATCTAATGCAGGGAAAGGGAAAAGTACATAATAACGACATTCATATATTTTAGCCGAATTCGTGAATGGGATATAAATTAGTTGACCCTAACGTCCAGAGGTTTTGCAATGCCTCCTAAAATGTTGCTAAATTAAGAAGAGCTTGCACACATGAGATCTTATGATTTTAAACCAAACTTTCCGTTTAAGTCCAACAAGAGGAATTAAAATAGGGTACCAGCAGTAGCATAGATGCCATACAGCCAACAGCTGCACATGTTTTTTTCATTTATTTATCAGTCATGACAATCGAAATCGTCAGTCATAAAATCGAAATGCTTACAGTATATTCAGAGTAAATAATTACTTATAATCCATACCCAATCTATTTCTCGACAATTTATCAAACGTAATAAATTGTTCCATGTAGGCCTTCCTGACCTTTATCAAAACAAGTTGGAAATGACTAGTACAAATAATCGAAAATACTACTTCATATGGTATGGATAGGGATTCTTCGGGATTCTCCTTCACTGAACCAACATTGGTTCCATATCGGGTTCTATATGCAACACTCATGATTCCTGCTGGGGCGACAGGTAGTCCAGTGATTCGAGCGCTGGGCCAGTAACCTGAAAGTTTGCTAGATCGAATGCCCGAGCTGACAAGGTAAAAATCTGTCGTTGTACCCACTGTTCCTAGGCCGTCATTGTAAATAGAAATTTGTTCTTAACTGACTTGCCTAGTTAAGGTTGAACACGATTTTATTAATACAATATAGAATTCGACCCAAGTCAAAGAATATTAGATGGTCGTGGAATATATGTGACCAATGCTTTTTTGTTGTCAATATTTTTAGACGATTTGTAGTGGTATCAGAAAATATGAATTTAACTGTTTTAAATCAGATTTATTGACCAGCTGCACCAGTTTATCAAAACACTCAATTCCTGTTTACTTGCAGGATTGTCTCCTCGTTTCACACGTCAGTGTCTTTTCTAAGAGGAATATAAACCTGTCAATGCATGTTTGAAATAAATGTCTGCGTGATCGAAGCACCGTGTGTTTTAAGGGAACTTTAAAAATTCACCTGTCATTCACTCAGATTTTAGGATCATTTTTCTATAACAAGAATACAATATGAAAAAGTGTAACCAACTTTATTATGAGGCACAGGGCTGGGAAATAATTGTGATGACACATTTTCGGGGTTGGATCATTTTAAATGAATGATATATACCCATTGATTCTTGTGGAATATAACTTATAAATGCTGCATGAGCTTAGTTCTACTATCATATCCCATCAGAAGCCAAAATATAAGACTGTTTTACTCCATTGTTTATAAACAATGAAATTGTAACCAAACACATGTTAAAAGTATTATTTTAATATGATGGTCTGTCAGTCCTTGCATCCATAGCTCAGTCTATGAGTCTGAGAGTTGTACATTTCTCCAACCTTATCCCTCCCTCATCTGCTTACCCAAACACAGTGGAGGGGTGTTCGCTTTGTTATTGTTTGAACTGTAGACTGTCCTTTTAAATTTAAAATAGCTGAAATCAAAATGAGGCATTCATAAATCAAATAACAAAATCCCCTTTTCTATTTAACCAATACAATTAGGTAAAAAGTTTTGTTTGACAAAAGTTGTTTATTTGGAAGATTATGGCACATTTCACATAATACACTGTAACTAGTTATAAACAAGCAAAAACTTCAAAGCTCCTATACTGCAATTCATGTAGCAACTCTATAGGCTTACATTTCAGCTGGGAATTGTTTGGAATGTTTCGAAGGCAGACGGTGTCCAGTTTGATGACTAAATGACTTAATGACACCCCACCTGTGTTCTGTGAACGCTTGGAGCTGATTAGCCTACAGAAGGCAGTGCTCTCTGAGTCTCTGCAGCTCCTCTTCTCTTACAGCACAGCCTCCCCTCTTAATCCCATCAATTGTCCCATCACTGTAACATAAGAAGCCAGTTAAGTAACGTTTACCACAAAATACCCTAATTAATCATACTCCAAAATAGGGAGATGATAGCAGCTGAAAGGAGAGCTCGACTCATCCTCCATTGACTTAAGCAGAATCCCCTCTCTCATGACCAATTTGTCACCAAAGATCTTCATCAAAATGTTACGTGAGATTCCCAAGAATTACTATTGGCACAGTTTACAGTAGGGCTTCTGACGTTCACTATGACAGGCTGTGACTCTCAGACTAATAGTTTAGGGCTGGTTAGTTTGGGTGTGTTGGATGGACCTCTGCTTTGTGAGATGGTGCAATGGTCTACTTTTGGTGTGGAGGTGGAAATGATTAATTTGCCAGTAGCAGACCAAGCTATACTCTTCTTGCTCCTCACAGGTGTTATGTTACGTACAACGCTTATTGTCTCAGGTTGAGTCTTGTACTGGAGGCAGGAATTCGCGATTTCCACTAGATGGGCCAGCTGCAAAGTCAAAATTGTCTATATTGTAAAACAAATTGGTGTTAATGTTATGGTTATGGTTAGGGTTAGGCATTTTGTTTAGCAGTGTGGTTAAGGTTATCTTTAAAATCAGATTGTATGACTCTGTGGCTGTGTGAGCTAGTGACCACTCTGCAGAGCTGCCTCCAGAACAAGAATCATGACAAAAACGCTAACCTGCATTATTTCACAACTTCTTTATAAAGAAGTTAAAGAAGTTAGAGGGTTTGGATTAGATTCATTTGTTGGAATATGTATACATGGTATATCTTTAGTTTCGGTGTCTCACAGACCTCTTCGAGACTTCCCTGGAGAGGAATATCATTGTAGCATTGGGAGATGGGGGAGGGGACAGAGGATACAGAGACCTGCTTCTCGTCAAGGAAACAGCCACTCTTCTCCATTGCTGCTAGGCAGGGGTCTCAACAGGCGCCAGCCCCAAACCTCCTTTAGTGCTGTCACTCACCATGGATCCCTTTCCCTTGTAGGGTTCCTCCTGCACTCAGTGCACTGTATATATACTACACGCTCTGCACCTGAGATGCGTCTGTCACTGGCCCCCTACACTGGCAGCCAGCCCTTATGGAGATTTATATCTGTATCTGGTCTGCAAACATAGGCTGCATTCACACAGGCAGTCCAATTCTGATATTCTTTTCACTAATTGGTATTTTGACCAATCAGATCATCTCTGAAAAATATCTGATGTGGTTAGTCAAAATACCAATGAGTGGAAAAAATATCAGAATTGTGCTGCATGTGTAAACGCAGCCATAGAAGCTTAAATGGGTGCAATTTATATGGCCATGCTTCTCTGTGCTCCAACATCAGATCTTCTCAATGTGTCTCAATAGTACTTCTTTTGATATTGATGTTAAGAATGTTGTGTTCATTTGATTAACCTCCATACTAAATGTATGAAACATATTTTTATGGTACATCAATTACGAGGTAGTTATTGAGAATGTACATGGTGAAATGGTAATTACACGTTAATAACCCAATCGTAGCACCACAAGACACCATTTGGTACCAGATAGTTACCAGTTGTGTAGATTCATTTGAAGCATAACAGAAAGTATTTGTTATCAAACCTTTTCCTTTTAGAGACTAATGGAAACAGTTGGATACATTATTAATTGTGCAACCACTAGATGTCTCTGCAAGACTGGCCTAATATGAACTACGTCTCCAAATTCTCTTGAGAGTACAGCAGTCCTATACCTACAGGATAATAAAGGAAACACTTGAGTAAATGAGGGATACAAAGTGAGGGATACAGGTGTGGTTCCTGAGTTAATTAAGCAATTAACTTCCCATCATGCTTAGGGTCATGCAATGTATATAAAACATTTCAGTTTCCCATTACTTAGAAGAAGAGAAGAAGAGATCTCAGTGACTTTGAAAGTGACGACTCAAAGGAGCGTAGTGGGTTTAAAATTGTGATCTCACCCAATTGAACACTTATGGGAGATTATTGAGTGGTGCCTGAGACAGCATTTCCCACCACCAGCAACAAAACACTATATGATGGAATTTCCCGTGGAAGAATGGTGTCTCATCTTTCCAATAGGGTTACAGACACCAATATAATCTATGCAGGGGAGCCTGGAATCTGTTCTGGAAGCTGGTGGTGGCCCATCGGCCTATTAAGCCACTTTATGTTGGTGCTTCCTTTATTTTGGCAGTTACCTGCATGTCAAATCTTTTTGATTTAGCTTGACTGATGTGCAGAGTGGGAACAATTTGCAATTTGGGACTTCAAGATGATTCGATGGTTAATTGTGTACAGGCAAGCTAAATCAAGCACACCTTAAAAATCTTAGGGCGAGGGCGCGCAATTCAAATAAATAATCATAAATATTATGGATTTTAAACATTTATGTACTAATAAGTGTCTTATATCGTCTGAAAGCTTAAATTATTGTTAATCTAATTGCACTGCCCGATTTACAGTAGCTATTACAGTGAAAACATGCCATGCGATTGTTTGAGGACGACGCCCCACATCAAAATATTTTTCCCCCGGCACAGGTTTCATACATTCACATATAACGATTAAATATTCACTTACTTTTTGAAAATCTTCCTCTGATTTGTCATCGAAAGGGTCCCAGCTATAACATGTAGTGTCGTTTTGTTAGATAAAATCCTTCTTTATAACCCAAGAAGTCAGTTTAGTTGTCGCCATCGATTTGAGTAATCCACTCATTCAACTTGCAGAGAAAGGAATCCTAAAATCTACCCCTAAACTTTATGTCAACAAGTCATAATACGTTTCTATTTACTCCTCAGATACCCTAAAATGTAATCAAACTATAATATTTATTTCAGAAAGAAGTATGTATGGAAACCAATTTTAGCATGTGCGTAATGTCTTCATGGTGCCCGCAAAAACTAATTTTCAAGACTGTGTCCTTTTACTAAAACTGATATTTCTTATTAGTTTTTGAAGTTACAATCCTGAAACCTTGAACAACAACTGCTGACCCCCTGTGGAAGCCATAGGAATTGCATCCAGAAGATTATTTTCAACATGACCTTTCTCTTGCATTTCTAAGAGGATGGTCTCTCTCCCCCAAAAAATTATGGGTTGGTTTTTCTTTGGATATTATCCTACCTTATCTATTGTGTTATATGCTCCTACATTATTTTAACATTTCTACAAACCTCAAAGGGTTTTCTTTCCAATGGTACCAATTATATGCATATCCTGGCTTCAGGGCCTGATCTATAGACAGTTTACTTTGGGCATGTCATTCAGACAGGAAGTGGAGAAAAAAGGGGCCTAGTCCTAAGAAGTTTTTAAGTATTTGGTAGTATTTGATATCAGAAAATAATTAAAGTAAGCACGAAAGTGATTTTCCATAACTGCATGTACAAGAGGAGGCTGGTGAAAGGAGCTATGGGAGAGTGGGCTCAATGTAATGGCTGGAATGGAATTAATGGAACAGAGTCAAACATGTGGTTTCCATATGTTTGATGTGCTTGATACCTTTCCATTTATTCCATTCAAGCCATTACAATGAGCCTGTCCTCCTATAGATCCTCCTACTACCCTCCACTAGCATGTACTATACTAGCCCCTTTTACAGTATGTTATTCCACTGGTAGTGCCCTGGTACAAGGTCTCAAGCAAGGCTTGGAAAACATCCCCATCTGGTGGTAGTGGTGAGACATCTGGCAGGTTCTACAGTTTTGTGTGGATGTAGACCTAAAAGACCTGGTCTTTCCCAACTGATCTTTCCCAACTTAAATCAACTGGATATTGTAGTTACTAAGCCAGCTGATTTTGATAATGGCTATGTCTGATTAAAACCTTGGGAATGCTGATAGTAATGTAGATGGATCCATGGTAACAGACCATGTTAGTTGACTCCATTGTTGTTAACCAAGGTAGGTTGTGCTTTACTGAAACCCAGAATATTCAAGAGCCTGCTGGTGTTGTACAGAGAGGGTACACAAATAGGCTATTGTTTACATATTATATTGAAACCTTGAGTTAATTTTCAAACTTAAAGGTATATGGGTGAAATCGTTTGATAGATTAGGATGTGCTATGTGTATTGTAATAATAATTACTATATAGTGCAGATTATGAAGACAGTGAAATTACACTTCAATGTTTGAAGGGAAACTGATTGGAATTCATCGATGTGTTCGATTACATCGACATCCTCATTCCTCTGAGAGAGAGGCCAAGGGCACAATTCATTCAAACCCTTTATAAATACAGTGTTTTGCAAAAGTATTCACCACCCTTGGCATTTTTCCTATCTTGTTGCATTACATGGTTGAATTAATTAGGACCCAAGTTTGTTGTATGGCATATATGATTACTTAACTATAGCACACTGTTCTCCATCCACTTTTTCTTCATCTGTCTTTAGTTCAATTCAATCTCATTCTCGTCCCTGGGTATTTCCCCAGTCAAATGAAGGGATTGTGGAGAGATTGCCTGTTGGATATAATCCTCCTCTGCTCTTCTCAGTCACACTCCATTTCACTGCACATCTGATTTGTCACGCTGCCGATGAATATGTCAAGTTTTATGGGAAGAGAAAGACATAATGAATATCTAATGCAGAGGGAGTAGCAGGATCTGCTTACCGCATTGATAATAGTGCAATGATCTTATCACATTGTTGACAGACGGTGTACAGATATTTTGGAGGCATGCTGGCCAGCCTAATGATGTTAACGAAGAGTAATTACATGTAGTTCTTCCAAGATAGATTCTATTTAATCTGCCACATTTCAGAACATCAAATCTGTGAGAATAAATTGGAAGGGTTGCAAGAGGGTTGAGCTAGATGATCTGGGACCTTCATCCATCATCTGTTTAAAGGCATGGTACAATAGGCCTCTAAGAAGACTTGCTTTTCTGTTTATGGCTTTGTCAAGCAAGTGCAGAATGCCCACTCATCTCACATGTTGAGTAAGGTGTGCAGAGCACCTCTAGACAAAATACATGTGCTTTATGTCCACTATGTATTTTTCTCCAGTGAAGAGAATGCCCCCTCTGTGGTCAGATGCAACCACACCAGTACATCTCTGCTTTGATTGTCTCCTCATAAACGCATGACGTGTTATCATAAATGACAAATAGAGAAGTACATTTTTGTTGCACTTGGATTCCTTTAAAGATATTTAAATGCCCAATGCAGTCAAAAACTAGATTGTCTTGAGTTTTATATCATATTGTAGAATAGCTGATGTAACTAACACTGTACATTTAGGAAAACATTTCCTGATAGTTGCTTGTTGAAAATGCAATCTACACAGTACATTCTAATCAGCAGGTTTGCATGAGTGGTAGTTTTAGCTTTCAATGGTGACATCACCATGTGGTACATTGGTTAATAGACCAATAACAAAGAGAGTTCCAAATCTCTCTGCCAATAATAGCTCAAACACACCGGTACGATTGTCAAACTTTTGCCTGCCGACAGTACTTAGCACCTCTGAACAGTGTTGGCAGTCCATCTCTTTTGTGTTCACACAGCAAAGACCTTGAAGTCATCAGCCACTCAGCCTTGTTAAAATACTCCAAACCAGAAGTTTGGAGTTAGAGTGCAGTATATCTGCAGATCAACTGCAGTACACTGCAGTTATTATGCAATTACTGCATTCAAAATACCACAGTTGACGGCATTTACTACACTTTTACTGCAGTTTAAAAACTGCAATATTTTTTTAAGGGCAGTTGCGTTGTTTGGTAGTGCATGTATGTCTGTGTTGCTTTATGGTATAGTCAATGCTATCTAGCTGCGCTCATTTTTAAAATTTAAAACCTCTTAAGGATCATTTAGTGTTGTGTGTATCGTGCTGCACTTGCCACCCCATTTGTGTCATATGAAGTGTGCGTGACTGCTTTGCTCAGTTAGCAAGCTAACAAAATAATCATTCTTCATGCACAAAACTCTGTAGTTAGACGTGAAAGATGTAGACTTGCTCTAGAAAAAAATTAGAACAATTCTGATAAAAAAGGGTGTGGATTAGACTGTAAAAAGTGTCACTATTTTTTACTTTTTCTTGTCACTCCTTTCGGCTCCCGGATGTGGAGATTAATGCTCTCTGATTGGCTCAAAGGCAAGTTGTTGGCCACTGAGGAGCATTTTGATTAGTAGAAACGTCAGGTTCATTGGTACCAAGTCGGTACGCAGCAGGTGAGTCTTAAGCTCTAGCAATAGAAGGAACTCTGAAAAGTACCTATCAGCAGTCAGATTCTCCTTGCAAAATTCTTGCTTGAGAAATATTTTTTTCCTAAAAGCAAATTTTTGTCCATTTTAATGGAAATCTATTACAGTAAGGTACTTAATTGATGCCCAGAATTGTTTTCATATTGATATTCAAAAACTGGTCTTCCGACTAGCTTGGAAAGGCAGTACCGTGCAGTATCGAAGAGCCCTCACTGCTGCTCGATCATCCTATTTTTCCAACTTAATTGAGGAAAATAAGAACAATCTGAAATTTATTTTTGATACTGTCGCAAAGCTAACTAAAAAGCAGCATTCCCCAAGTGAGGATGGCTTTCACTACAGCAGTAATACATTCATGAACCTCTTTGAGGAAAAGATCATGATCATTAGAAAGCAAATTACGGACTCCTCTTTAAATCTGCGTATTCCTTCAAAGCTCAGTTGTCCTGAGTCTGCACAACTCTGCCAGGACCTAGGATCAAGAGAGACACTCAAGTGTTTTAGTACTATATCTCTTGACACAATGATGAAAATAATCATGGCCTCTAAACCTTCAAGCTGCATACTGAACCCTATTCCAACTAAACTACTGAAAGAGCCTCTTCCTGTGCTTGGTCCTCCGATGTTGAACATAATAAACTGCTCTCTATCTACCGGATGTGTCCCAAACTCAATAAAAGTGGCAGTAATAAAGCCTCTCTTGAAAAAGCCAAACCTTGACCCAGAAAATATAAAAAACTATTGGCCTATCGAATCTTCGTTTCCTCTCAAAAATTTTAGAAAAAACTGTTGCACAGCAACTCACTGCCTTCCTGAAGACAAACAATGAATACGAAATGCTTCAGTCTGGTTGTAGACCCCATCATAGCACTGAGACTGCACTTGTGAAGGTGGTAAATTACCTTTTAATGGAATCAGACCAAGGCTCTGCATCTGTCCTCGTGCTCCTAGACCTTAGTGCTGCTTTTGATACCATCGATCACCACATACTTTTGGAGAGATTGGATACTCGGATTGGTCTACACGGACAAGTTCTGGCCTGATTTAGACCTTATCTGTCGGAAAGATATCAGTTTGTCTCTGTGAATGGTTTGTCCTCTGACAAATCAACTGTAGATTTCGGTGTTCCTCAAGGTTCCGTTTTAGGACCACTATTGTTTTCACTATATATTTTACCTGTTGGGGATGTCATTCGAAAACATAATGTTAACTTTCACTGCTATGTGGATGACACACAGCTGTACATTTCAATAAAACATGGGGAAGCCCCAAAATTGCCTTCGCTAGAAGCCTGTGTTTCAGACATAAGGAAGTGGATGGCTGCAAACTTTCTACTTTTAAACTCGGACAAAACAAAGATGCTTGTTCTAGGTCCCAAGAAACAAAGAGATCTTCTGTTGAATCTGACAATTAATCTTGATGGTTGTACAGTTGTCTCAAATAAATCTGTGAAGAACCTCTGCGTTACTCTGTACCCTGATCTCTCTTTTGACGAACATATCAAGTCTGTTTCAAGGACAGATTTACGTAACATTGCAATAATCAGAAACTTTCTGTTAAAAAATGATACAGAAAAATGAATCCATGCTTTTGTTACTTCTAGGTTAGACTACTGCAATGCTCTACTTTCCGGCTACCCGGATAAAGCACTAAATAAACTTCAGTTAGTGCTAAATACGCTGCTAGAATCCTGACTAGAACCAAACATTTTGATCATATTACTCCAGTGCTAGCCTCCCTACACTGGCTTCCTGTTAAGGCAAGGGCTGATTTCAAGGTTTTACTGCTAACCTACAAAGCATTACATGGGCTTGCTCCTACCTATCTTTCTGATTTGGTCCTGCTGTACATACCTACACATACGCTACGGTCACAAGACGCAGGCCTCCTAATTGTCCCTAGAATTTCGAAGAAAACAGCTGGAGGCAGGGCTTTCTCCTATAAAGCTAAATTTTTATGGAATGGTCTGCCTACCCATGTGAGAGACGCAGACTCGGTCTCAACCTTTAAGTCTTTACTGAAGACTCATCTCTTCAGTGGGTCATGTGATTGAGTGTAGTCTGGCCCAGGAGTGTGAAGGTGAACGGAAAGGCACTGGAGCAACGAACTGCCCTTGCTGTCTCTGCCTGGCCGGTTCCCCTCTCTCCACTGGGATTCTCTGCCTCTAACCCTATTACAGGGGCTGAGTCACTGGCTTACTGGTGCTCTTTCATGCCGTCCCTAGGAGGGGTGCGTCACTTGAGTGGGTTGAGTCACTGACGTGATCTTCCTGTCTGGGTTGGCGCCCCCCCTTGGGTTGTGCCGTGGAGGAGATCTTTGTGAGCTATACTTGGCCTTGTCTCAGGATGGTAAGTTGGTGGTTGAAGATATCCCTCTAGTGGTGTGGGGGCTGTGCTTTGGCAAAGTGGGTGGGGTCATATCCTTCCTGTTTGGCCCTGTCAGGGGGTATCATCGGATGGGGCCACAGTGTCTCAGCCTCCAGTATTTATGCTGCAGTAGTTTATGTGTCGGGGGGCTAGGGACAGTTTGTTATATCTGGAGTACTGTCTTATCCGGTGTCCTGTGTGAATTTAAGTATGCTCTCTCTAATTCTCTCTTTCTCTCTGAGGACCTGAACGCTAGGACCATGCCTCAGGACTACCTGGCATGATGACTCCTTGCTGTCCCCAGTCCACCTGGCCGTGCTGCTGCTCCAGTTTCAACTGTTCTGTCTGCGGCTATGGAATCCTGACCTGTTCACCGGACGTGCTACCTGTCTCAGACCTGCTGTTTTCAACCCTCTAGAGACAGCAGGAGTGGTAGAGGTACTCTTAATGATCGGCTAGGAAAAGCCAACTGACATTTACTCCTGAGGTGCTGACTTGCTGCACTTTCGACAACTACTGTGATTATTATTATTTGACCATGCTGGTCATTTATGAACATTTGAACATCTTGGCCATGTTCTGTTATAATCTCCACCCAGCACAGCCAGAAGAGGACTGGCCCCCCCTCATAGCCTGGTTCCTCTCTAGGTTTCTTCCTAGGTTTCTGCCTTTCTAGGGAGTTTTTCCTAGGTTTTAGGCTGGGTTTCTGTATAGCACTTTGAGATGTCAGCTGATGTACGAAGGGCTATATAAATACATTTGATTTGATTTGATATTAAAATGGCTGAATTGGGTCTTTAAACATCTATACTTGTTGTAAAAGAGGCTAGTGCTCTGCACTGTGCAAGAGAATGGGCTGATGACTTCCATGCGAGTGCCTCTTTAAAAGTAGAACATGTTGGAATCAATCTATGCAGAGAAGCTGCATCACCTATTCCTTGGGACTGGAGTGCTGCTGATGCGAAAGCCCTACAGGACTCTTCCAAATTGGCATGAAATGATATCTGCCTCTGACTGAGATAGCGGTCATGCAGCCACTTGCGTACCGCTCTCTCTTTCCCTGGGGCACTCCAATGATACAGGCACTTTGCAGTTTCAGCTCGTTTGTGCTCAAGTTTAAGAAAGTTCATTTTCATAAGGACATGCTCTATTTGTCCTTGTTTTCTACTTCATGGGTCCTAGCAGATTTGTCACAGCCAGAAAGCACTGAGGAGATATGGCTGGCTTGTGTAATATTCTATGGTATTGGTAGCAAGCTTCCCTATTCTGAATCAGACTGGAGATCAATATTGGCCATTGTGATATGCACATCTACTCTCAAGTGATGGAACTGCTTGTAATATCATCAGACAAATAACAACTCATTACAGTACAATTATTTATAGATATTCACTGCTAATAATTGCACTTCTTTTTCAGATTTGAAGTTTAGATGTACAGTATGTGTTAGCAGAACAAAGTTTACATGTTAGTAAAATGAACGCAGTCAACACATTTGATACCATATGCCAGATATGATAATAGTTTATTTCTAATCAGCAAAGACACACAGATGATACATTTGTATCTTTCATAAGTTTCAGCACAGAGAAAAACCCCATACATATCTACAGTATGGGTATATATGTAGATGAGTATGTATTAAAGTGCAAGTGATTTACAAGGATCAATCATGCTTAACATACAGTAGCTACTGTATTAGGAACTTCAGCAAGCAATCTCCTCAAATGTCTTACTGATTAATTTCATCTACGAATTTGAAAGTAAAGTAACTGTCACTACGATTAAGATGTAATTCTTATTAATCACTCCAGTAGTTTTAATTCTGGCAAAAGTATACATATACTGTATTTATATTGGTTTCAAGTCTTGAGAAGAACGAGTACCATGAAGTTCCAGAGTTCAGGGAGCCCAGTCCCCAACCTGCCCTAAACGTATAGTGTATCAAAAGAAACTGCTGCTGATGATTTCACTATGGATAGATTTAGCTATAGATCTAGCTAATAATGCAGTAGGCCTACCACCCAAAAATTCACCCTAATCTTGATTTGCAACAAATAGCGTAGCCCTTTCCTGCAGTCAAATGACCAACTGGGTGGAATTAGTGGCCTCATGGGTGGAATTATTCATATTTTTCATAAACATGTATTTTTTAACGCATGAAATCCGATGTTTCTTTGCAAAATGTTTTGTTATATTTCAGTGTTCTGTGATGTATACAAAGTGTAATATTGGGATGCAAACTCAAAATGGAATACATTTCAACTCTATATCTGACACGGTACAGGTGTCTTCATTGATCAAGCCCATAACCACGTATGTGAGGTGTATGCTTTTGTTTCAAAGGGTGCGTTCGTAAATCCACTCCGGCTATCGACGCCGATTTCCGGGCACTCTCGTCTGAGTGTGCAAAAGCACAGAATAACTGAGCAATTTATGACCGGTGTCAGTAAATGTTAGCAAAAAACGTAATTAAATTGTTGCCAGCAGCACGATTAGTCAACAACGCTCTACATAACATGAAAACCAGCTCTGCTGGGGCGAGTAAAATGGTCAGAGTGAGGTGTTCTGTCATTTGTGTCTGGAAGTAGCTAGCAAGCAAGCAAACTTCAGCCAGTTAGCTTGGGTGCTTAAGTGCAGTTGTGAGGTCAGGAAGCTTGGATCAACCCTACTCCTCGGCCAGAGCGTGCAGTGTGTGCTCTGAAAAAGCTATGAATTTACATACGCCCAGAGCACATTGGTACTTCAGAGTGAATTTATGAACACACCTGAAATAGATTTGTTTAAGACTACCAAGAAACATTGTGTGACCCTGATTTAGCCCACTGCAGTAAAAGGCTAATGAACAAAACATGTCTTGAAATAACAAAATATGACTTGTAAGTCTGTTAATTTAATTCTCAGACTTTCATACACCACCTTTAAACGAAACTCACATTCTAAAATACGTTAATGAACCATCTAGGTTTGGGCACATCCTCATCAGAACAGACATTCAATATAATATACATTCTCTGAAGTTACCCAGAACTTGGATGTATAAGCATAGTCTCAAGGGAGAGGAAATAAACAACACCATTGGCATATATTCACGGCAAGCAACATTCAAAGAAATGTACAAATTCCAGAAGAAGTGCCAAACTGAATGTAAAAGGCAAGTATACAGATTGATGCCAGGTTCTGTGAATGGGTTTTTACCAAAGATATCCAAGTAAATGTTTTAGGGGAAATTATAATCCATCATACAAGGGAGCAAGCTATTCTTTAGCAGCAACTGTTCTGGATTTTTCCAGCTATTACAGACACAGAGACATTAACAGTACAGAAAGGACGTAGCCCCAACCCATCACAAGTGTTGAACGATTCAGTGGCCCTTTAGTGGTCATAAGAGATGCAAAGTGCACATGTAACATAAGTAATACAGTCTTAACATTTCTGAGGGATTTTTTTCCTTACTTTTTTATTTTGAATATACACAATATTGCTACTAAAAGCAAGATATTATATCCCAAGAAAAATACTAAACAAAAAAAAACAATACAACAGAGACCACAGCAACAAAGTTGGCAACAGAAAGGGGGAGTCCAGGGGCACGTTGTCTGCTACTTCACTATAAGTATGGGAGCAAATCAGCTGCTGCCACATATATTCAGCATCAGCTGGCTTTGTTTGTGACAAAGGGCATGTTTGTGTGTTACTGTGAATCCTCCATATGAGAGATTATTGCATAGGTTTGTGAGTTAACATTTCAAATGATTTTGTATTGTAAAACCATCACATCTCTTTAACGATATTTCCCCCTATTGTACGTCTCCCTCAGCCAGGCATGTGCACTGTGAGAATACACTGCTCAAAATCTTATGAATTAATCTCCCCCTGTTGAAGCACTAATGGAGTTGTCACTAGGGTAAGCTTTCTGAGAGATACATTATTTTGCATGATGTTAAGAATAGATTCAGCAAATGCTTTGCAGTTCCGTCTTCAAGTTTAGCTGTTTGTTAAATGTACAATGAATGGCTTGACCACATCTACTTTTATAACATTATTAACTGGGTTTGGAAAATAAACACAAAGTCCCCTTGCAACAGTACATAAGTGACAATGTTGTTCCCCTATGTCCAGCACAGAGTCATACCATGAGTCCTATTCAGTCAGAGGGGAAAGTGTGGAGAGTGGCAGATACTATAGTATTTGATCACGAGCCCCCATTGAAATAGGAGCCATGACCAAACTGCACTTTAAAATTGTATATCTGTAACTAAAACTACAGCAACATCATAAAATAACAAGTTAAATATAGTAGGAAAATAAATATCAATGTTATACCAACAAGGCTTTTAAATAGTCAATATCAACACTGGAAGTCAGTGTGTATGATCCAACCCCTCCGTGTCATATTCACCAGGGAGAATATTGTTCATCAGTCCAAGGGGGTGACCTCTATCAATCTCAGGGGGTCACCTGCTCATAAGTTACCCTGCTGGTCCATACTTATTGTGAACTGAGTGTTTCAGGACAGAACATATGTCGTTGTATCTAACCAATGCTATATTCTCTGGTATTTGGCGTTAGCTAAACACCTTCCACCACATTTAAGTCTGGTTTGAATAACATTTTGGGTGGTTTCAAGTTATTTGGTCAGTTTAAAGTAGCTTCCTGCGCAAAGTTGATTAGGATTGCTCTCATCTGAGGGACATGTCTCTCTCACAGAGCTAGCTGTGGCCATCTGAGACTAATAATTAATAAATAAATAAATCCTGTTTGTGTCAGTGAATTCGTGACTACGACACTTATATAGCACACTCATTTGACTAATCTCATAATATAGAAATATCTCACATAAACTGTATGAAACGTCTATTAATAATTATCTATTGATGAAGATATTGTTGACTTATCAATTGATATTCTACTAATGGATGCACATTTGAATATTGCAACCAAAATTATTTGGGAACACTTGTGCTCTATAGATATGAACCATACCTGCAGGTCTATGCTTGAAATCCTAGACAGAAAACTTAGAGGGACATCATCCTCACTAGGCTCTCAGATGATACTTGGCTCTCAGATGATACTATATCAAGTATGGGAGGTGAACAGGAATGAACAGGGCCAAGTTGTGGTGCTACAATAACAACATGTTCAATGAACAAACAGTGTGAGTGATAAGAGTTAGGAAATAGTTTAGGGGAGGGGATCCTCTCAAACCTAAGGTACCTCACACAACTCAAACTTTGATGTTAAACATACTTGAAACACATTGGCTATTCTCTTAGAGGTGCATGTTATTTTCCAGTCTGGAGAGGAATGATTCTTAAATACCCAAGTGAAGAGACCACTGTTAGCTTGTTTATGTTTTTGAGGGGTGTGTGTAGTTTCCGGATCTGAGTGGGAGTTAGGAGCTGTCACCAGTGGCACGCTTCTTGCCTAAATGGCTGACAGAGTCTCTGTTGCGTAGACCAGGCTGGATCTTATACATGTGTGGACCCATGGACCACTGCAAGCTCCCACGGCCCTCCACTCCAGTTGGAATGGCAGCAGCAATGGCAGCAGCAGCCGAGGGGCAGGGCTTGTTCTGCAGCAGCTGGAAGAGAATAGTCATCTCTGGGCCGAGCCTGGACACCATACTGGCCCTCACCAGGTCCACAGTCTCCTCATCACAGTCCATCAGGCTCTGGAGGAGCTTACCGTAAAACCTACAAGAGGATGCAGCATGCATTTTTGTTGCTGTACAATTTCAAAGTATGTTTTGGGAGCCCATTGAAATGTATTTGCTTCAATAGAGTGAGTGTATCAAATGGATAGCTTTTGTTGTACTAAGATAAAGTTAAACAGAAATGGAACCCACGTTTTCTAGGAACTCACCTGTTGGGGAAGTGGCTTGGGAGCTGTGCCACCTCTCCAATGGCATCTGGGTTGATGCGGGCGATAGTGCAGATATCTAGCTTGCTGTAGCACTCCTCCTGAACCTCTGAGATCATTCTTTGGAAGGTGGAGCAGCGGCGGATGGTGGGGAACACCTTTGAGGTGATACCGTTGGCAATGCACTTGAGGCTCTCTTTAACAAAGGCTTTGCCCTGCACAAAACCACATATCATAGTCATACCACAGAACATGACTCAACTTCAGTTAACAGGTTCAATCTACTGCAACATATTGTGTCAGATTTGAAGAGAGGAATAATGATCATACCTGAGTGTCAAATTTAGCTGCACTGTAGAGAAAGGACTTGCAGATGTCGTGCATGCCGTCTGTGTCACACGTGGAGTTCTCCAGGCAGGCAAAAGCTCCACAGCCTACTTGGAGGGCACTGTTAAGACAGCGTGCCACATCAGCTGTAGACAGAGGGAAGGGATCATTGGCAGGGGGCAGGCTACCATGTACCTCTCAACAAGAATTGAAAGATAAGTCTGTATTGGTTGTGAACCAAACAAGGAAGTGATCTGATGAGAATTTACATGCATAGTTGATTCTATGCCGATATCATCAATATTCAGACAAATTACAACTTGACTGGTCACTGGACACGTCAAACCCTTTAAGACTGGGAGACAATTTAGGATAATTACATTTCCTCTTCCTGGGAAAGAATTTTATGGATATTCCAGCATTTTGTTTCTTGGAACAGACTTGTGACCAACTGCACCACAAATACCCAAAGGTCTCTTATGGAGTCATGGCATGTCACACCCACACACACTGGTGCGAGTGTTGCTTATTCAGGATCAGGTTCTGCTGACTTTCACTTTTGGCACCAGACCCCCTGTTTCCATTATCCTCATATGTGACAAGGCAATAATATTATGCTCAATTGGAAGGTGTGCCAAACCACCTCTGACACGCATCACCATGAACTGTGCACACTTAACAGTACAGTCAAGTACCCTGCCCACCATGGGTCACTGCCCCATTCCTCAGAAACAGATCTAATGTGCATGTGTCACATTAATATAGCCTCAGACTTAATATTAAAGAGCAAGCTGATATACACAGCTGTGTAAACTACTCTGACAAGGCAAAGATCTAAAGTATCCAGAAAACCCCCAAATGTCTTCCAATGAGTGCCTCTAATGTCCATTTCGTAAGACTGGGACAAGTTCATGGTAAGCATTCAGCAATTGTGACAATGAGCTGATGTACTGTATCACAAATGGATGCACTCTCATTCATTGAACCTTTTGGGTCCAGCCGAGCCCACACTAATTAACTAGCAAATCAGCAATGAATCGATATGGCTGTCAAGCAGATAAGTGATCTCTAAGTGGTACAACACTCTAATCACTAATCAAACTGTCCCTCCACCGTGTTTCTCTCAGGTCGTTAGATAATGTCCACATCCTGTGGATGCACGCATAGAAATATAGGAATGGTATTTCTAAAGATGCACACCCCCTCTGTATCTCTTATTGGTAGGACCAAGAAGGCCAATGCTGCAGATAC
This sequence comes from Oncorhynchus masou masou, assembly GCF_036934945.1. Lineage (NCBI taxonomy): Eukaryota > Metazoa > Chordata > Actinopteri > Salmoniformes > Salmonidae > Oncorhynchus > Oncorhynchus masou. The sequence continues at coordinate 31,847,951 of NC_088236.1, read as the reverse complement.
TTAGTCTGATGTAACCTCTGCATTGGTTTAAATAACAAATAAGGGCTTAATGATCACACCTAGATAACACCTCATATATTCCCTTATCTCCTAATTTAGGCATTTCACTGCTCTGCTCATTTTATGGGACTGTTAATACAACTGCCTTTCTGAGAATGTAGGCTATAGAAAAACATCTCATATACACATTTTTGGAAAGTGTGTGTGAGCACTTATTCCATCAACTAATATACCGGTAAACAGAATACATGGTGGTAGACAGTCCCCTGCAATGTAGACCTAGACCATTAATTTGTATTTTTTTTTTATTGCTGTACAATATCATCACTTTTAAGGGGCCGTGCTTAATTGAAATACTATGGGCAGTTTCAGTTGGAAAGCCATTGAAAAGGGACTTAAAGGGAGCCTAATGAATGAGCAACCTGGACTTCACATAGTAAATGTAAATCCAGGAGACTCCATTTTGTATGATACAGTATGTTACGAATTACAATTCATATGATATGTTACGAATTGTAATTTGTGCAATATGTTACAAATTTGAAAAACATATATTTTATGAATTTCAATTTGTTGTGGCTAACCTTAGCATTAGCCACCTAGCCACATAGCTAACATTTGCTAAGTGGCTAAAATTAGCTAGGCTAGGGGTTAGGGTTAGTGGTTTTGTTAATTCGGATCCCCATTAGCTTTAGTAGAAGCAGCAGCTACTCTTCCTGCAACCCACAAAAAAACACGACAAGTAACAAAACACTGATACACTGATAAACAAGGACAGTCACACAAATGTAAAATGCAATGATGCAACAATACAACTAAAAACGAATACAAATAATACAACTAAAAATCTGACTGTTAGAGTGTGTCTGCTTGTGTGTGTCCCTTCACAGTCCCCGCAGTTCCATGAGTTATTTAATCTGTTTTTAAAAGGAAATGTTGCTGTTTGCTTTACTATTGGAGATGGAGAGATCCATGCGATCATGGTTCTGTATAAAACTATGCGTTGCCGTGAATTCGTTTTGAACTTAGGGACTGTGAATAGACCCCTGGTGGCATGTCTTGTGGGGTATGTATGGGTGTCTAGTTAAATAAAGATTAAATAAATAAAATAAATGTATGGGTGTCTGAGCTGAATGTTATTTGATTATGCAGACAATCTAGAATTTTCATCACAGTAATATTTATCATAAAAACTAGACAAGATGCAGTACATTTCTTGTCAACCCTCAATCAGGAAAGACTGACATGCATGTTGTTGATGTTAGTTCTGCATGTGCAGTTAAGGGCAAGGGGTGCTGCTCTGTTAGGAGCAGTTAGGTTAAAGGGTTAATAAGTAGTTGCAAAGTAGTAAGTAGTTGCTAATTAGCTAAAGTTGTCCGTGATGAGATTCAAACACACAACCTTTGGGTTGTTGGAAGTTTGCATTACATGCCAACCGATCCACCCTGACAAGCGACCCTACTTTTGTTTTTGCCTTAAGTAACCTTCCTTGTTATATCATAAATAAGGGTCCTGGATTTACATTTACTGTTATATCTAGTCTATGAGACCAGACTGGAATGAGTGGGTGGGGACGAGCATCATGCCCAGTGGTGACACGTCATTCAGGGCAGGTTTGAGCCCCACCTGTTTAGCTAAATCAATTTTTTTTAAATGCCCGTTTTGCCTGCTATTTTGGAATTAATACATGTCATGTATCAGTTTGCAAACAATGTAAAAAAACAAACATCATTGACTTAATAAAGCCACGTACAAACATGGTCTATTTTTGCTTTCTTGAGTAAGGCACCTCCAAAATGTAGGTGTTTCAGCCTCGCTCAGTGCTTTCTGTGTCGGTGGGGCAGCTTGCGGACAATACGGAGCGTAGGTGTTGGTAATGTTCGCTAGTTGCGCCGTGATTGGCTCAGTGTTATGTCACTCATGGGGACACTATGTCACCGCAGAATCTACGGGTAGAGCTAAAACAAATGTAGGCCCCTTGTGTGCTGCCCTAGACTAACATTAGAAATGCCCATCCAAGAAGGCTCAATGTCATTGGCCACAGATAAAATGACATCAAACCACATTATATCTTCCTTAGATTTGATTGGACTGATCATGTCAACATCATACTTTCAAAATCTTAGCTAGCAAGCTAGACAAGCAGTCATGTTTCAAGTCAGCAATCTACTGGCAAATCCTTTTCAATTCTTGTCATATGAAGAGAAATTATAGATAAAACATATCGGTGCTCATTGGCCATAAACATTACACAAGTTGGAAATTGCAAATTCAACAATTAGTGTTAATGCGCCACTGCAGCCCCGGGTTCGATTACAGGCTGTTTGCCCCACCAAGATTTACATGCTAAAATCGCGACTGATCATGCCACACATTGCACACTGTGCTTCTTTGAGTCTGGATAGAACACCTGGTCAATGGCCAACATTACTTCCTTGAAGAAATGAACATCTCCACATAGAGAAGATATAGGCCTCTAGTGGCCAAACGGACATTTTAGCATGGGCAGCCCATTGAGCGCTTCCATTTTAATGTAGTCAAGGATGGCTACAGGCTGCCACTTTTTATTTTTTTATTTTATGAATCAGTCGGTGTCTCAACTTACCATTGAGAGTTAGAATAGTAAAATATACAGTTCGAAATTTGGTTGTGCATCAACAGTTCTTCTCTTGTTTAGTCAGTCACTGACAGTCAATCAGTTAGCTATGTCAGCTAACTATTTTTTTTATTGTTAAATTAGTCTAGCCAGTTATGTGAACTTGTAGTAATATTGACCGAATACCGACTGCACACGAAGGGCACGTGCCCAGGGGTCCTGACCTTCAGGTGGCCCACATTGATTTTGTTAGTCACGCTCACTCAAAATGTGTAGAATTGCAGGAAATTATCTTTAAAACTGTCAACATTTCTATCCACCCCATAGCTAAACGAGTAGAATTTCTGGAAATTAGATTTTTTTTAAAATGCTAAAGTGTTTAGGGCCCCCAAAAGGCTAAAAATGTCCCTGAATGTAGTCAACTCGGTGTGACTTCCAACTTCATTGGCTGATCCCTCCAAATCTCGCTTAGGGCCCCCAAAAGTAGAGAGCCAGCCCTTAATGTAGTCAACTGGGTGGGACTTCCAACTTCGTTGGTTGATCCTTCCATTAGGAGGTGGACAACTTCAAAATGGAGATTGTCTCAATGGCACTGCCCATGCTGTCACGGATGCTACAATGGCACAGATACAAAAAATGAGTACTCTATCTAGCTCTATGTGTTTCCACCCTCTTTGCTTTCACTTTGATAGGCCTATCCCCTTCAAGTTTGTTCTGGCATTAGGTGCTTCATTCATCCAGTCAAGACAGTAGCCAGTAGCCACAGGTGGGTGCAGTAGTCCGTATTATTTATCCTACAGCAATAGTATCTTCACTTTACACTGGTGACTGCTTTGAAGAATAGCAATACATTTCAAATGTGATGGGTACATAGTTGTTTCCAAACACTTGTAAATCATTTTTTTTTTTACAAAAAGCAACATTGCAGGTAGACTAATGTATGACATATGCAACACTGAAACGACATTACTTGTCGAGTATGTGACACAATCTATAAGCAAAACAGGTGTTTATAATACAGTCAAGGCAGTGACCAAATAACCATTGATGCATTGATCCACACGATACAAGTGGGCTCACCTGCATCAATGCATTTCCATATCTGTCCTAAAAGAAATATGAATATCTCTCATGTTCTCTTCTCCGGTCACTCATCGGGTTTAACCAACCCACACGACCATTAATACAAAGACATTTGTTCATAGACCATTTATTCAACAGCTGATGGTGGTATACAGCTTTCAAGCACAGGTGTCAGTCACTGCGAAACTCGCACTCATTTGTTGCCGGTAAAACACCGGTAACGGTGAGTAACCTATCCTTGTTCGAGCTATCCATTATTCTGTCGATCAAGGCGTTCGTTCACTTGGAAACAGAGCTGCATATCATGAAATGGCAAACATTTCCCCCCATACTGTGCAGTGCATACAAGGTAATATAGGATAAAAAAATATATATGTGCATGAGAACACCGCATCCGCTCAAAAATATGCAATATTGTAAAAGAGACTGTTTGTTACTTACAAGGGGTATTTGCTGAAAAGCGGGCTCTTCTGGGTGAATACGACTCGTTCTGATCCAGTTCATATGCAGATGCAATCAGCACCATTAGAAGAAAAAGTCCGGTCCTCAAAGGCATTATTCAATAATCACTGATAATCTAACAAAATACAAATAGTGTTTCTTGCTTGTTTGATATATAGTTCATACAGCTCTGAATATGTACAGTGCCGTGTTTTCAACAATGTAATTCTATTAGGTTACTAAGTAGGCTACCATCTACACAATGCGGCTTCCATGGACCGTACACTGATTTCTTTTGACGAGCATGACAGATAGAGCGCTGGTCTGCATGGGTTTATATCGGACTGCGCACATTACGAGTCTCCTGGTTAGCCCAATCAAAACACAGCATCCACGACCACGCTTTCTCTCTCCACGACCATGCTTTCTCTCTCCAGTCGCCTAATTGATTGATCATTTTACTGTAGCCTACATTGAAATTCAACTCATGTTGTCTTGGGCAGCCTATTACGCGACAATGATAGCCTACATACATTATTATTTGATTTGATAAAACAATGAAGCTTTAGTGCCTCTTGTCTTCTCAAGTCAAACTGAGTTCATTAGCCTATTTATTCAGTCAAAATTGACATTCATTTGTTTTAATAGTCAATGTCTTTCCGTGTATCTGTTCTCTTCAACCAACCGTTGACTGGCATATTCACTTGATTGATTGTTAATTAAGTTTCTGTGCGCCATATGCAAACTTCGGTAAGAGTGAAATATATTTAATGTTACCTGATGTTACCTGAACCCATGCAAACCAATATCATATAGTCATTTTCTGCAATTTCCATTTGCTAAAATAGACAGGACAGATTGGTGGCAACATTGACACTGGGTAAGTTCTCGACAACCAAATTTAGAAAAAATTGGTCCAGTCCAATTTATGTCAACACGAATGTATCAATTGCATCTTGAAACAATGCTCAATTACTTTATTATGTTTATTTATTGCCTGCCGGAATGAATAGATGACATAATGTGTATACGTTATACTGCTTAGGCTAATAGATGTGATTTAATAACCTGCGATTTTAGTCAAATGGAGTGCGCGCTTTGTCGTACATAAATGTCTTAGAAAAAATATCAACTGAAGTTATTCAAATGATTAGACTTTTATCGCATTGGCATTTTGCTGAACCATGCTCAATAATTGATACCATTGTTGGTTTAACGGATAGAATGTATTTAACATTGAGATAAACTACCTCATTATTGACATAAAGTATGTTATGTATGGATAACCATCATTGTTGACGTATTCCCTGCTTCGCGGCATGCCGGTGAGAGACTTAGCCAGGCACGGATCCAAACGAGTTGGAGCTACATGTGCCAAAGGGATGCCAATAAAGTGTCATCCATGTCTGAGCATAGTAACATCCTTGATCTATTCAAACATTAATCAATGGAAGGCAAACAAAGCCTAATAGAAACGTTTGGTTAACTGAATTCATGTACTTCAGTGTCAAATTGGTGATATTCCATATTACAGTGGCATTATGCCAAGGTGCAATGCTGGTATCTCCATGTCAGTACATCCATCCATCTACCCATTTGTAGATTTATGTATAGCCTATAATACTCTACTTAGAGTGACTTTGGTGTAAAGCCAATGTAATACCTGAGCTTGATCCTCACTTTCTGGTCTTGGAAGCCACTATGTGCAGGCTTTGGTTTCAGTCCAGCACTAACACACCTGATTCAACTTATTGTATTTTTGGACCAAACCTGCCCATTCTATTTCAACAAGAGAAATACATATTTATCTCTTATCAAGACATCTTCATATCTAGGCCATAATAGCATTAGATCTGGGAGACAAGGAATAGAACATCATCTTGTTTAGAATCAAAGCATTTGATCAGTTGAGTTGTCTTTCATGTGACACCACATACATAAATACACAACTCACATCTAACATCACAAATACACAACTCTCACACATATCTAAATTAATAGGACTATAATATCTCTACAATCTTATATTGGCGGAGTGCTTTTACATTAGTGAGCCCTCATTCACATTTTCATAGGCTACCTTGTGGAATATTATAATTACTTTTTTTTATTAATATATATATTTTACGGTTATGGTATTGGTATTTTCTTCATAGGCAGTCCCAGGAAACTTCCAAACGTAATAGAGGCCCAATATAGAATTCTCTCACTCCTGGAAGTCTGGTCCTCAGACACCATTTAGTAATTTACCTTGTTTCACTTTTTTTCATGACAGGAAAAGTAAACTGGAACATAGGAATGTGCCCTTGAGTGCTTAATATAAGAAATGTAGTGCCATTTTGGCTAAAGAAAGAATCCATATGTTTGCTCAGCATTTTACATTAAATTACTTGTTTTCTTTTCTGGTGTTTCAAAGAATAAATGTTCAAAGACTTTTATAAAAGCATCTCTCTCTCTCTTTGTTAGAATTGCTTTGGCGATGGTGATGCTTTAACCCTGATTGGTTTTACCCCAGAACACCGTTCAGAGCCAGGCACTTTGCCAAGTCTCCTCTTGGCAGCTTGTCTTTGCAGGGTAGTTCAAACATGGCAACATAGTCTCTGTTAGATATCTTTCATAGAAAACCCAAGGCTGTCCACTGTCGTACAGAGGCGTACCGCCCTGTGCTACAGTGCAATGGTCAAATGAGTTCATCAAAATGTAACATCCCAAATTAATTAAACATAGATCCTTAAATCTCAGGATTTATTGAGTGCCTATTCTTGGGACTCTCTAGAAGTTGGTAAAATCCCTCTTTATGAGTACTCTAGTAAAGAATCTTCCTTTGGGAACATAGCCATAACACAAACCTATTTCAGGAGACAATATCTGTGTCGTCTGGATAAGTGATAGTGAATCCCCTTGTCATGCTGAATTAGGTAATTCCCCTAATTTCCAGAACACAGCAGAGAGAATAGACTGGCATCATGCTAGTATTGAGAGCAGAGTTCAAAGACAGGACAAATCTGCCACAGAGAGTGAATACTCAATCACCTGGCATAGCACAACATGGCAGCTTTGCATTCATTTACATTGAGGTAGTATTAGCAGATTTTTAGATTACAAGGCACTTTGCATCCGGTCCTGTCTGTAGTCCATCACAGATACAGTGCCTTCAGAAAGTATTCATACCCCTTGACTTATTCCACATTTTGTTGTGTTACAGCCTGAATTCAAAATGGATTAAATATACTTTTTTCTCCTCACCCATCTAACACACAATACACCATAATGACAAAGTAAAAACATGTTTTTAGACATTTTTACACATTTATTGAAAATGAAATACAGAAATGTCTAATTTACATAAGTATTCACACCCCTGAGTCAATACATTGTAGAAGCACTTCTGGCAGTGCTGTGGGTCTTTCTGGTTAAGTCTCTAAGAGCTCTCCACACCTGGATTGTGGAACATTTGCCCATTATTCTTGAAAACATTCTTCAAGCTCTGTTAAATTGGTTGTTGGTCATTGCTAGACAACCATTTTCTGGTCTGGCCGTAGATTTTAAAGTATATTAACCTTTTACTGCAGTGGGATAAATCAGGGTCACACAGTGTTTCTTTGTAGTCTTAAACAAATCTACTTTGAAACAAAAGTATATAGCTCACACACATGGTTATGGGCTTATAAAAAAGAAGACACCTGTACCATGTCAGATATAGAGTTGAAATGTATTACATTTGGAGTTTGAATCGGCGTATTAGACTTTATATACATCACAGAAGACTGAAATACAACAAAACTGTTTGACATAGAAACACCGGGTGTTCGGACGTAAAAAAAAAAGTTTATTAGTTATGAAATTATGAAAAATATGAATAATATTCCACCCATGAAGACACTAGGTTATTTGACTGCAAGAAAGTGCTCCGTCAAAACTGTAACTCGGCCACTTGGGAACATTCACTGTCTTCTTGGTAAGCAACTCCAGTGTAGATTTGGCCTGTTGAAAGGTGAATTAATCTTTCAGTGTCGGCACTGTTAAAATTAAGTGCTTTGTAACACCAAAACTAGTGGCAACTGAGCTGCCACCAACTTGAAGGAGATGAAACCTTAACTTTGCTGAAGTATTCAAACAAAACATCCTGAGATGTTTTGAAACATTACATGGTGTGTTGTAACAGCACTTAATTAAGTGTTGTGCAACACCTTGCCAGGGACTGGGAACACTGACAGAAAAGTTTGAAAACACTATGTTGGTGTTTCGAGTTCTGTTTAGTGCAGAAGTAGATACCATCTCTATTGGTGTTGTGTCCTCTCTCTAAAGCTTCTAAACACCATTATGATGTTTTGAATCGTGTCTAGTACAGAATTAGATCCCTTTTTCTGAAGTTTGGATGTTTAACATTGTTTTATGTATTTGATCATTTGCCATTTTATACTGTTTTGGCAGGCATTGTCAAGCACAGTGTTCAAACCACCAGTAGTAATTAGAGGTTGAACTGTAAGAATTGAGGATTCGGTGCTTGCCTCTTCCATTGACAATCATGAATGTGGGAATGGTTGCTGTCCTCATAGAACGTCAGTTTGCCTCACGGTTTTGATATCCATTCATCATGATCCATTATACCTCATGGCACAACAAGCTAATACAAATATAGACATATACTTTTCTTTCTTCAAACATGCATACAACATTGTGTGAAAGAATCATAAAGCCCCCCCTCAAAAATGAATTCCCACAATCGTCTAAAACAGAGTTCCGTGGCAAGGGAGGAAATGCAAGGTGATTAAAACCAAAGACTGCAAATGAGTTTAATCACTAAATTTTCTCTCACTCTGGTTATCCTCATGAAAGATATTTAATTTTGAGCAATGTATTAAGTTGGATGTATTCTTATATTATTTTGGTAAAATGAAATGAACAAATAATTGAATGACTTACTCTGTGGCTGTGGGGTTGAGTGGGTAAAATTCCAATGTTTCTAATCTGTCTAAATTAAGCATTGAAAAATAAAGGTGGAATTCCATAAAAAAAACTCTCCATAGGCCCTTATCATCAATCAATATTTAGGCTATAAACCATTTGCATTTATAAACCATTGATTGTATTAAAAACACCGTTTTTGTGTTTTGATGCTGCCTTTTACATGCACTGAACAAACATCAATATTCAGGTACTTAATTACTGTTTTAAAACACATTACATTGGGTTTACATCCAAGCACCAGATGTCAGGTACATTACTTTTTATGGTTTCATTACAAAGTCATTGTGTTTTGAGATTTTCTATCTTTACAGTGTGGTGGAAAGCAGACAGCAAGCAGACAGCAAGCAGACAGCAAGCGGACAAAAAGCAGACAAAACACATGCTTAGCTCCATTCTGTTTATTTTGAATCCTGAGAAACTCCCCAGTCTTTAACAATTACAAGCATACCTATAACATGATGCAGCCACCACAATGCTTGAAAGTATTTAGAGTGCTACACCGTGATTAGTTGTATTGTATTTTGTTCAAACATAACCATTTGTTTTCAGGGCAAAAAGTTAATTTGCTTTTCCACATTCTTTGCAGTATTACTTTAGTGCCTTGTTACAAACATTATGCATCATCCAAAGTGTAGTTAATAACTTCACCACAATAACTTTATCTGTTTAAAAAAAATAAGTCATTTTTTATTTTAGGATGTAGCACATCAAAATATGGAAAAAGTCAAGGGGTGTCAATACTTTCTGAAGGCACTGTAGCTGCTCTGTCACTTCCCCATGGTTATTGCAATATTGCAAACATTTTCATACCACCACAGTAATACATGCCTTCCCTGATTAGGATATGTCACAAAATATTTTGCTCATAAACTCAGCACATACATATTTGCATAGTCTCATACATGAGTCCATCAAATGTACTTAATTAATCTCATATATGAGTAATACCATAATCAAATCCACTGCATGCCTTTATGCCAGTGCCTGTACAAAAATGTCAGTCATTGTCATAGAAGTTCCAATTATATGCCAGTCATAGTCCTGTAACTACAGTCCGGTACAGCATGATTTGGTGTTGGAGTATCTGCAGTGTAAACTGTCAAGAGTTACAATGCCACCTGAGGTTAACTGCAATTATGCTTGTGTCCACAAGAGGGAATTTGAGGAGGCAATATAACCGACAGGTGTGAGACATCAGTGACTTTGTCATCTTACTACGTGCCCACTGTACTGCATAAAGGTCTTACCTGTCATGTGGAATGCCAATTCAATGTTTATTGAATGGAAAACTGTACATTGAACTTGGCTACTGACTTTGTGGCTTCCTGGAAAAGCTCTGGGACTGTGTAGAAGTGTGACACCTCTGTGGGCTGTAGCTCCATGCAGGGAGAGAGGGAGGGAAGATTGCATCTGGCAGCACTGAGCAGGGACTGGGGCTCACCATCAGATATCGTTCACCACTGTCATTACCATCCCAATGATTGAGGGCTCTCAAATGCAGATGTGAGGGAACGAAAATATAACTATCATATACAGTGCATTCTGAAATTATTCAGACCCCTTGAAAGTATTCCGACCCCTTTTCCACATTTTGTTACACCCTAATTCTAAAATGGATTCAATAAATATGTTTCCTCATCAATCTACACACAATACCCCATCATGATGAAGCAAAAACATGTTTTTAGAAATTGTTGCAAATTTATAAAAACAAAACAAAAACAGAAATAACGTATTTACATAAATATTCAGAACCTTTGCTATGAGACTCAAAATTGAGCTAAGGTGCATCCTGTTTCCCATTGATCATCCTTGAGATGTTTCCACAACTTGATTCGAGTCCACCTGTGGTAAATTCAATTGATTGGACAAGATTTGGAAAGACACCCAACTGTCTATATAAGGATCAACATTTGAAAGTGCATGTCAGAGCAAAAACCAAGCCATGAGGTCAAAGGAATTGTCCGAAGAGCTCCGAGACAAGATTGTATCGATGCACAGATCTGGGGAAGGGTACCAAAAAATGTCTGCAGCATTGAAACTCCCCAAGAACACAGCGGCCTCCACCAATCTTAAATGGAAGAAGTTTGGAACCACCAAAACTCTTCCTAGATCTGGCCGCCCGTTCAAACTAAGCAATCGGGGTAGAAGGGCCTTAGTTAGGGAGGTGACCAAGAACCCAATGGTAACTCTGACAGAGCTCCAGAGTTCCTCTGTGGAGTTGGGGAAACCTTCCAGAAGGACAACCATCTCTGCAGCACTCCACCAATCTGGCCTTTATGGTAGCGTGGCCAGAAGGAAGCCACTCGTCAGTAAAATGCACAACAGCCCGCTTGGAGTGTACCCAAAGGCACCTAAAGGACTCTCAGACCATGAGAAACAAGATTCTCTGAAGTGTCACGTCTGTAGGAAACCTGGCACCATCCCCACAGTGAAGTATGGTGGTGGCAGCATCATACTGTGGGGATTTTTTTCAGCAGCAGAGACTGGGAGACAAGTCAGGATCGAGGGAAAGGTGAACAGAGCAAAGTACAGGGTGATCCTTGATGAAAACCTGTTCACCTTCCAACAGACCAATGGCCCTAAGCACACAACAAAGACAGCACAGGAGTGGCTTCAGGACAAGTCTCTGAATATCCTTGAGTGACCCAGCCAGAACCTGGACTTGAACCCAATCAAACATCTCTAGAGAGACCTGAAAATAGCTATTTAGCGACGCTCCTCATCCAACCTGACTGAGCTTGAGAGGATCTGCAGAGAAGAATGGGAGAAACTCCCCAAATACAGGTGTGCAAAGCTTGTAGCTTCATACCCAAGAAGACCTAACCTTAAGGCTGTAGTCGATGCCAAATGTGCTTCAACAAAGTACTGAGTAAAGGGTCTGAATTCTTACGTAAATGTGATATTTGAGTTATTTTTTTGCAACAACAAAAAAATACAACCAGTTTTTGTTTTGTCATTATGGGGTATTGTGTGTAGATTGATGAGGGAATTTATAAAAATGAAATTAGAATAAGGCTGTAACGTAACAACATGTGGAAAAATTCAGAAGTTCTGAATACTTTTCAAATGCACTGTAGCTTGGGCGAGGTTATCACTTTTAGCCATGGACATGTTCAGCTATGAATAACCTACTCAACCAAACAGGAGTAACCAACCAGAGTGTAGAGGGATATTCTAAAAACTATATTTCCTTATTGTAGCTCACAACTATTGTTACGGCCATTTAAAAAAAAGAAAAACATTTTGCCATTGTACTGTAAATATACCTTGTCAACCGGTACCTTGTCAACCACTCCTCTGAATGCGTTAATGTGTGCAAAGGAATTACTGAAGTGGGTGGCTTGCTCATCCTATGTCCTTCTTTTGAACAGTAAACCACACATAATGTGAAAATGGTCGATTGCTTTGAGAGAGATTAGAATCCCAATTCCTTTGTTTCATCCAATGCATGCCAAGTAATTTAATACAACGGTTCCTAAGGCAGCTTTGCAAAGCAGATACCAGTGTGAGCAGAGAATACACTGGCAATTTAGTTCAATCAATCTTTAGGGAATAGCGGATCTCTCTAGCATAATCTGCCTGCAGCAGATATACACAGTATCTGACATTATATCCACACATTGAATTTAAAAAACACTGCCATCAATTCCGGGGAATCTGAGTAATCAAGATGAACTGAGTGATCAAGTTAACAAATAACAGTTTTTACAACCTTTCAAAATTACTTTTGTAAATATTTCCAACATGTTTCCAAATATCAAGACCACAGTCAGACTCCTTTTGCAGATATAGCCTATCTAAGTAGCCACAATTGTAGTGTATATTTTCATTATGCCGAGGGTAGACTTGATACTGGTGTTGAGTAGGTTAGAGCCACTCCATTGGTAAATTATTATATATTCCGTAACGAGGACACAACCAAAGTAATCTCCATGCATTTGGCTTATTCCACTGAAGTGCCCTATGTCCAATCTGTGGAAGAGTATAATACAGTTACTTTGAACACTTTGTTAAAAGCAGTTGTGTTGCTAATTGTTATAGGTTTGGCCTGGGAAAATGGTGGGATGTCGTCCTCGATCATTTTAAAGGAAATTAAGAGATAAAAGCATAGGTGTACAGGTATGTATAATGAATACATGTATTTCTTGTTAGTCGTAAATTGACATTCAACATTGTTACATTAGTGCCATGCAAAAGGGACTTGGAATCTTTCAGTGAATAATACTGTCATGTAAATGCTGCCTCAGCATCATCCTGATGGACAGTGTTTGTCTCCAACAGTGTGTCAAAAACATAAAAATATCATAAACACACAGGGGATTTACATTCCAACAAAAGAAACATGGCAAGTTTATACAGCTGGTAGAAACCATAAAAACATATATATGGTCTCGAGAACATTACGTGATTCTCTATATGGATGCGGTAAAAATCAATGGAGGGCAGATAGAACAAGGACCCTGTCGTTGAGGCCATTCAAAAAAGCTGATTTAACAACGTGGATATCATAATAATCATAATATATATATTCTAACAGGCCCACACATTGTGGTTACTAAAATCAGATTTCAATATATTTGGCAGTTTTTGCTGCATAATATTTAGAAGTTGTCTTTTTTGGGTTTCGGGAAGAAAAAACTGGTAGCATAGCTAGCCATATATAAACCGGTCATGGTAGTTTCAGTCATTTTTAAGTGTAATGCAGTTGATTGGTGACGATGACATAAACATGTATTGGGGTTGACATCCGAACAAGCATGATAATTTCACGCCCTGGCCATAGAGAGGCTTTTTATTCTCTATTTTGGTTAGGCCAGGGTGTAACTAGGGTGGGCATTCTATGTTCTTTTTTCTATGTTTTTGTATTTTGTTTTACCTGTTTGTTTTTTGGTTGTTTCGGTTTCACTTTCATTAAAAGATGTGGAAGTACATGCATGCTGCGCCTTGGTCGATTTATGACAGGGAGTTTGAGGATAGCAAGCATGACAGAATTACCCACCACCACCTGTAGGTCTCCCCAGCCTGGTGGGTCCTGTGCCTGCTCCCAGAAGTCTCCCTCCAGTCCGGATCTGCCAGAGCCGCCCGTGTTCTGCCTTCCACCCAGGACAATGGATCGGATCCCAGCCGGCGACCCAAAACAACTACGTCGTAAAAGGGGCAAACGAAGCGGTCTTCTGGTCAGGCTCCGGAGACAGGCACATCGCGCACCACTCCCTAGCATACTACTCGCCAATGTCCAGTCTATTTAACTATTTAACCAATGTCCAGTTTATTTGACTCTATGTAAACTGGAAACCACATCCCGAGGCTGCAGTCATTGTAGCTGGGGATTTTTAAGGCTAATCTGAAAACAAGAATCCCTAAATTCTATCAGCATATCGATTGCGCAACCAGGGCTGGTAAAACCCTGGATCATTTTTATTCTAACTTCCGCGACGCATATAAGGCCCTCCCCCGCCCTCCTTTCGGAAAAGCTGACCACGACTCCATTTTGTTGCTTCCAGCCTACAGACAGAAACTAAAACAAGAAGCCCTCTCACTCAGGTCTGTTAAACGCTGGTCCGACCAATCCGATTCCACGCTCAAGACTGCTTCGATCACGTGGATTGGGATATGTTCCGCATTGCGTCCAACAACAACATTGACGAATACGCTGATTCGGTGAGCAAGTTCATTAGAAAGTGCATTGACGATGTTATACCCACAGCAACGATTAAAACACTCCCAAACCAGAAACCGTGGATTGATGGCAGCATTCGCGCGAAACTGAAAGCGCAAACCACTGCTTTTAACCAGGGCAAGGTGACCGGAAACATAAACGAATACAAGCAGTGTAGCTATTCCCTCCGCAAGGCAATCAAACAAGAGACAAAGTAGAGTCGCAATTCAACGGCTCAGACACAAGAGGTATGTGGCAGGGTCTACAGTCAATCACGGATTACAAAAAGAAAACCAGCCAAGTCGCGGACCAGGATGTCTTGCTCCCAGACAGACTAAAGAACGTTTTTGCTCGCTTTGAGGACAATACAGTGCCACTGACATGGCCCGCAACCAAAACCTGCGGACTCTCCTTCACTGCAGCCGACGTGAGTAAAACCAGTATGCTGTTCCCACATGCTTCAAGAAGGCCACCATTGTTCCTGTTCCCAAGAAAGTTAAGGTAACTGAGCTAAATGACTACCGGCCCGAAGCACTCACTTCCGTCATCATGAAGTGCTTTGAGAGACTCGTGAAGGACCATATCACCTCCACCCTACCTTACACCCTAGACCCACTCCAATTTGCTTACCGCCCCAATAGGTCCACAGATGACACAACCACACTGCACACTGCCCTAACCCATCTGGACAAGAGGAATACCTATGTGAGAAACCTGTTCATCGACTACAGCTCAGTATTTAACATCATAGTACCCTCCAAACTCGACCCTGGGTCTCGACCCCGCCCTGTGCAACTGGGTACTGGACTTCCTGACGGGCCGCCCCCAGGTGGTGAGGGTAGGTAACAACATCTCCACCCCGCTGATCCTCAACACTGGGGCAAGGGTGCATTCTGAGCCCTCTCCTGTACTCCCTGTTCACCCATGACTGCGTGGCCATGCAAGCCTCCAACTCAATCATCAAGTTTGCGGACGACATTACAGTGGTAGGCTTGATTACCAACAACGACAAGATGGCCTACAGGGAGGATTTGAGGGCCCTCAGAGTGTGGTGTCAGGAAAATAGCAATAAAAAGGAAAGAGCACCCCCCTATCCACATCGACCAGACAGTAGTGGAGAGGGTAGTAAGTTTTAAGTTCCTCGGTGTACACATCACGGACAAACTGAATTGGTCCACCCACACAGACGGCGTTGTGAAAATGGCGCAGCAGCGCCTCTTCAACCTCAGGAGGCTGAAGAAATTTGGCTTTTCACCAAAAGCACTCACAAACTTCTACAGATGCACAATCGAGAGCATACTGTCAGGCTGTATCACCGCCTGGTACGGCAACTGCTCCGCCCACAACCGTAAGGCTCTCCAGAGGGTAGTGAGATCTGCACAATGCATCACTGGGGGCAAACTACCTGCCCTCCAGGACACCTACACCACCCGATGTCACAGGAAGGCCATAAAGACCATAAAGATCATCAAGGACAACAACCACCCGAGCCACTGCCTGTTCACCCCGCTATACTCCAGAAGGCGAGGTCAGTGCAGGTGCATCAAAGCAGGGACCGAGAGACTGAAAAACAGCTTCTATCTCAAGGCCATCAGACTGTTAAACAGCCACCACTAACACTGAGTGGCTGCTGTCAACATACTGACTCAACTCCAGCCACTTTAGTAATGGAAATTGATGTAAAAAATGTATCACTAGCCACTTTAAACAATGCCACTTAATATAATGTTTACATACCCTACATTACTCATCTCATATGTATATGTATATACTGTACTCTACATCATCTACTGCATCTTTATGTAATACATGTATCACTAGCCACTTTAAACTATAATACTTTGTTTACATACCCTACATTACTCATCTCATATGTATATACTGTACTCAATACCATCTACTGCGTCTTGCCTCTGCCAGTCTGTACCATCACTCATTCATATATCTTTATGTACATATTCTTTATCCCTTTACACTTGTGTGTATAAGGTAGTAATTGTGGAATTGTTAGGTTAGATTACTTGTTGGTTATTACTGTATTGTCGGAACTAGAAGCACAAGCATTTCGCTACACTTGCATTAACATCTGCTAACCATGTGTATGTGACAAATAAAATTTGATTTGATGTAGCCTGTTCCCACCTGTGTTTGTGGGTAGTTGTTTTCTGTTTTTGTATTCTGTACCAGACAGAACTGTTTCGGTTTCGTTCATTCTTTTTTGTTGTTTTTCCATTCAGTGTTCAATTCATAATAAAAGATGAACACGTACCATGCTGCACCTTGGTCCTCACCTTCTTCAACCCACGACAGCCGTTACAGATACTCCATTTTTTACCCCAACATAGTGTAAAATAAACATCTAAAAATAGCCTAAATGTAGGCACATTTTGATGTGTGGAACTAAGGAGATTTTGGATCAAGTCAGTGCCTCCATTCCTCCAGCGCCATCTTCACCGCGAGGAGCTCCCAATTCCCTACATCATAATTCCTCTCCGTTGCGTTGAGACGGTGGAAGAAGAAGGCGCAGGGATGCAGCTTAAAGTCCCGGGCAGAACGTCCGACATCCGAAGCGTCGACCTCCACCACAAATTGATTGGAAGGGTTCGGAGCCGTGGTGAAGCAGTGTATAAGGTTCTGGAACATCCGGTCAGCGGCCGTGGACCACGTGAACGGAACCTTGGTAGAGGTGAGGGCAGACGGGGGAGGCCAGGGTGCTGTAACCCTGGATAAAGTGACAATAAAAGTTTGCGAACCCCAGGAAATATTGCAGCTGCACCCTGGACGTAGGCTGAGGCCAATCCACTACCACTTTCACCTTCTCAGGGTCCATCTGGACACTCCCAGCAGAGTTGATGTAGTCCAAAAAGGGAATGGTGGAGCGATGGAACTCACACTTTTCTGCCTTGATAAACAACTGGTTCTCCAGAAGGCGCTGGAGACCTGTCGGACATGGAGCACGTGTTCCAGGAGGGAGTGGGAGAAGACGAGGATGTCGTCAATGTAGACAAAAACAAAGCGGTTCAGCATGTCGTGGAGAGCATCGTTCACCAGAGCATGAAACACGGCAGGGACGTTGGTGAGGGCATGACCAGATATTCGTGTTGGCCGCTGGCCATGTTGAAGCTAGTCTTCCACTCGTCCACCCTCTCGTATCCGCAGCAGGTGGTTGGCGTTTCGTGGATCCAGCTTGGAGAAGACCGTGGCCCTCTGAAGCGGCTCGAAGGATGGATTAATCCTGTAGCTAAGGAGCTAATAAGCTAATATACAATGTAGTTCTCCGTAGCCTTGGTCTCTGGTCTGAACAGCGAGTACAGACGTCCCCGTGATGGTGTGGTGCCAGCGAGAAGGTAAATCCGGCAGTCATAGGGGCGGTGCGGTGGAAGGGAAGTGGTCCGGGCCTGGTACTCAGGAGTATTGACTCGGCCCCAGAGTCAATGATGACCTGAACAGTATTTCTGTTCATAGCTTAGGCAGCGTAGATCTTATACCTAAATAGCTTATTTCAGACAGATGTCCAAAAACAAGCTTGTGTAATAAATACATAGAAAGAAGTAAGAATAACTCCAAGAAATTACTCTGTAATGAACTGAACTAGGCTATGTCTTCATTGTAATTTGGCCATTCAGTTAGAGTTTTGAGGCTCTCAATGTCTTTGAGTACCCTGAGGAAAGTCCTGCTCTCTTGCTGTGCCTCTCACATTCTGTAAGGCCTTTATGCCCCGTGGCAGCTCATGTTTTTGATACAGTACCCGGCAAAGGTTTGGTCACACCTATGTAACTTTCGTCCTTCTCCTTGCCCCTACCTGGGCTTGAACCAGGAACCCTCTGCACACATCAACAACTGCCTCGTTACCCATCGCGCCACAAAAACTGCAGCCTTTGCAGAGCAAGGGGAACAACTACTCAAGGTCTCAGAGGGAGTGATGTCACCGGATTGAAACGCTATTAGCGCGCACCTAGCTAACTAGCTAGCCATTTCAAATCGGTTACACCTACTCATTCAAAGGTTTTTATTTTAATTTGATTATTTTCTACATTGTATAATAATATTGAAGACATCAAAACTACGAAATAACACATGGAATCATGTAGTAACTAAAAAAGTGTTAAACAAATCCAAATATACTTTATATTTGAGAATCAAATAGTAGCCACCCTAAAGTAGCCACCCCTTGCCTTGATGACAGCTTTGCATAAATACTGGAGGCTAACAACAATGTAGTCGAATTTTTTGTTAAAGAACCCCTTTCATTGTCACATTAGATTCAAGATTCTTAGAAAAAGCTGCATCGATCATGTAATAGACAAACATCTTCATATTCAAACTGCGCAACACAACGAGAAGGTAATTTAGAAGAAACAGGGTTTGGTTTTCATGATGAGAGGGAAAGTTCAGCTAACAAGGGCAACTACAAAGAGCTTGCAGAGGTAATTGCACACTAAGATGCTTTACTTGCTAAGCATATGGAAGTTTATACTGTCTTCTCTGGGATGTCAAAATCATTTCAAAATGATTTGATCACTTCCATTTCATCATCCATTAAAAGTTCAATTGAAAAGAGAGGTTGATGCAGCGGATCTTTTCGATCACACACTCAAGTGGGCTTTCAACTTTCCTCCGGTATTTATTTAGTAAAGGTGATAACACATGATCACTCCAGACAGACACAATCAAAAACTCATTACATAAATGCTGCACCAGCCTAGGCCGAACAGAAGAGATCTGACATGCTATATGGAATGAAAATCAGATGATTTTTCAATTTGATCAACTGTAGGTTGCTAATAATAGCAAGTGCATATAGCCTATTTTTGTTATTTATTTAACCTGGCTAGTCAGTTAAGAACACATTCTTATTTACAATGACAGCCTAGGAACAGTGGGTTAACTGCCTTGTTCAGGGGTAGAATGACAAATGTTTACCTTGTCAGCTCAGGGATTCAACCTAACCTTTGGTGACTGGCCCAACGCTCTAACCACTAGGGTACATGTCACCTATGAGCCTGACCATCTGGTCAGGGTAATGAAATTGGTAGTGTTAGGTATTTATAGTATTTGTTTGTCAGGAGAAAATGTGCATGTGATCAAATTTGGTTTATATTCAAACTTGGGCTGGCTATGCAGCCTATACCTTTTCATTCCAAAATTATTAACTGGTATTAATCAATCAAGATAATAGTGATGACATAGACTGTGAGTTACATTTTTATTAGGCCTGCAGTTGCATAGGCCTGCATGATGAAAGCATGCATAAAGCAAGCTCAGCCGCATCATTTCTATTGTCTATCAGTTGTTGTCTGGGTAGAGGAAACCTCTGTTAGTCTAGTCTAAATTTAATTCATATGAACAAGTATGAGGTTGCTGTAGTTTGACAGGGTTTTCATCCTTCCCAGGGTCAGGAGTTTTTTCCAGGAGTTTTTTAAAACCATGTGACCTGATTAGAAAAAATGACCCTACCTCTCTGCGACCTATTTGACTTTGTGAATTCTAAGATGTCTGAGTTTAACTTCATGGAGAAACTTGTTGCCCAAACCTTTGATGGCGCTCCTGTAATGGAAAATATCTGCTATTTGTATTTACATCTAAGTCCCCTCCTGTTCCCTGATTAAGAGGTGATGACCACTCCACTCCACTACCATTGTCAGCTCTGTCCTGACATGAACTGAAGCCACGTCTCCTGTTTTATTTTTTTATTTTTTATTTTTTTTATTTCACCTTTATTTAACCAGGTAGGCTAGTTGAGAACAAGTTCTCATTTGCAACTGCAACCTGGCCAAGATAAAGCATAGCAGTGTGAACAGACAACAACACAGATTTACACATGGAGTAAACCATTAACAAGTCAATAACACAGTAGAAAAATAAAAAAAGAGAGTCTATATACATTGTGTGCAAAAGGCATGAGGAGGTAGGTGAATAATTACAATTTAGCAGATTAATACTGGAGTGATAAATGATCAGATGGTCATGTACAGGTAGAGATATTGGTGTGCAAAAGAGCAGAAAAGTAAATAAATATAAACAGTATGGGGAAGAGGTAGGTAAAATTGGGTGGGCTATTTACCGATGGACTATGTACAGCTGCAGCGATCGGTTAGCTGCTCAGATAGCAGATGTTTGAAGTTGGTGAGGGAGATAAAAGTCTCCAACTTCAGCGATTTTTGCAATTCGTTCCAGTCACAGGCAGCAGAGAACTGGAACGAAAGGCGGCCAAATGAGGTGTTGGCTTGGATGACCGGGGGTGACCGTGTACCGTGTGCCTGCTCATCCACTGGCACATTGAATGCTTCCTCTCCAAGCAGTAAAGCTGTCAATTGTCTCTCATTACTGTATGTAGAGTCAATCAAATACACAAACAAAACCACATTATTACAGATCAGTGATTTTACTCCTTGCTTAGACTAAATAATTCTTAGCTCTTTTGTCTAACCCTGTAGTGTATTGTGTTATAGTTTTTTTGTCTTCCCAGTCAAACCCTGTCCTTCCCTCAGTGGAAGAGTTGACCTCTACAACACCATCCATACATAATGAGCATGTCCTGCAGTGAGGCCTATGAACACCTCAACCCCTGTCCTGCACTGAAGTCAAGCATCTGAACACATCAACTCATGCCTCATACCCTCATTATATCACTGCTGTGATCACTTCACAACACTGTGCAAATAGCCCCCTCATTCCCATTCGCCATAATATTGCACTATGAATGTCTTTATTAAATGCTTTAGGTTAAAATCATTTTTCTTTAATGATTTAAAAAAAACGCTTTGTCATTTCCGTGTGGTCCGCACCTATACCATGGGTCTCCCATCCTCATACATTTTTCAAGTCACCCCATTTGATTTTGCCATCCCAGAGAAGACAGTATCAACTTCCATATGCTTAACAAGTAAAGCATTGTAACGTGAAATTATCACTGTAAGCTCCTTGTAGTTGCCTTTATTAGCTGAACTTTCCCTCTCATCGTGCCTCTAAGTAAAAGCCAACTCTTGCTGATAAGCTGTTTGTGACTGTAACGTCTGCTTCCAACTCACACTCTCAAACACATAGATCCCCTGAACGCAGCTCACTCTCCAGATCCAAAACACCTGAATTCTGATCACCTGTTCACACCTACAGTGCCTTGCGAAAGTATTCGGCCCCCTTGAACTTTGCGACCTTTTGCCACATTTCAGGCTTCAAACATAAAGCGTCTGCAAAAGCGTCTGCTGAATGGGATATATTATTATTATTTATTATTATTATTATTATTATTATTATATTATATAAAACTGTATTTTTTTGTGAAGAATCAACAAGTGGGACATAATCATGAAGTGGAACGACATTTATTGGATATTTCAAACTTTTTTAACAAATCAAAAACTGAAAAATTGGGCATGCAAAATTATTCAGCCCCTTTACTTTCAGTGCAGCAAACTCTCTCCAGAAGTTCAGTGAGGATCTCTGAATGATCCAATGTTGACCTAAATGACTAATGATGATAAATACAATCCACCTGTGTGTAATCAAGTCTCCGTATAAATGCACCTGCACTGTGATAGTCTCAGAGGTCCGTTAAAAGCACAGAGAGCATCATGAAGAACAAGGAACACAGCAGGCAGGTCCGAGATACTGTTGTGAAGAAGTTTAAAGCCGGATTTGGATACAAAAAGATTTCCCAAGCTTTAAACATTCCAAGGAGCACTGTGCAAGCGATAATATTGAAATGGAAGGAGTATCAGACCACTGCAAATCTACCAAGACCTGGCCGTCCCTCTAAACTTTCAGCTCATACAAGGAGAAGACTGATCAGAGATGCAGCCAAGAGGCCCATGATCACTCTGGATGAACTGCAGAGATCTACAGCCGAGGTGGGAGACTCTGTCCATAGGACAACAATCAGTCGTATATTGCACAAATCTGGCCTTTATGGAAGAGTGGCAAGAAGAAGGCCATTTCTTAAAGATATCCATAAAAAGTGTTGTTTAAAGTTTGCCACAAGCCACCTGGGAGACACACCAAACATGTGGAAGAAGGTGCTCTGGTCAGATGAAACCAAAATTGAACTTTTTGGCAACAATGCAAAACGTTATGTTTGGCGTAAAAGCAACACAGCTCATCACCCTGAACACACCATAACCACTGTCAAACATGGTGGTGGCAGCATCATGGTTTGGGCCTGCTTTTCTTCAGCAGGGACAAGGAAGATGGTTAAAATTGATGGGAAGATGGATGGAGCCAAATACAGGACCATTCTGGAAGAAAACCTGATGGATTCTGCAAAAGACCTGAGACTGGGACGGAGATTTGTCTTCCAACAAGACAATGATCCAAAACATAAAGCAAAATCTACAAAGGAATGGTCAAAAAATAAACATATCCAGGTGTTAGAATGGCCAAGTCAAAGTCCAGACCTGAATCCAATCGAGAATCTGTGGAAAGAACTGAAAACTGCTGTTCACAAATGTTCTCCATCCAACCTCACTGAGCTCGAGCTGTTTTGCAAGGAGGAATGGGAAAAAATTTCAGTCTCTCGATGTGCAAAACTGATAGAGACATACCCCAAGCGACTTACAGCTGTAATCGCAGCAAAAGCTGGCTGTAACGGCGTTCTTCGTTTGTCGAAAGAGAGTCGGACCGAAATGCAGCGTGTTGGTTACTCATGTTTTTCATAGACAAATGACGATACATGAAATAACAAAAACAACAAACGGAACGTGACAAACCTATACAGCCTGTCTAGTGAACACTAACACAGAGACAGGAACAATCACCCACGAAATACAAAGCGAAACCCAGGCTACCTAAATACGGTTCCCAATCAGAGACAACGAGAATCACCTGACTCTGATTGAGAACCGCCTCAGGCAGCCAAACCTATGCAACACACACCCCTAATCAGCCACAATCCCACCCTGGCCTGACCAACTAATTAATAACTAAAACACAAAATACTAAGACCAAGGCGTGACACTGGCGCTACAAAGTATTAATTTAAGGGGGCTGAATAATTTTGCACGCCCAATTTTTCAGTTTTTGACTTGTTAAAAAAGTTTAAAATACACAATAAATGTTGTTCCACTTCATGATTGTGTCCCACTTGTTGTTGATTCTTCACAAAAAAATACAGTTTTATATCTTTATGTTTGAAGCCTGAAATGTGGCAAAAGGTCGCAAAGTTCAAGGGGGCCGAATACTTTCGCAAGGCACTGTATATGTCATTATCACACACTATGTAGTTCAGTTCTTTGCACCCCATCATTGTGAGGTATAGTTTGTTTTCTGACACAAATGCTATTCGGAGCTCTGTTTTTCCCATAATTTAATCCTCCCGTGTATGATAGTTTTTGCCTGCCTCAGTAACAACGCCTTTTGCCTATTCCCTGCCTGTACTTTAGCCTATCGGATTTCCTATTGCCAGGATCTCCTGGACGACGTTACTAGCCGTTTCCCTGCCTGTACTGTTTTCTCTGCTTCCGCACTGCAAGTGATACCAGAGCGCCAAGTCTAGGACCAACCAAAAGGCTCCTTAACAGCTTCTACCCCCAAGCCACAAGTCTGTTGAAAAATGTATCAAATGGCCACCAGACTTTTTACATTGACACCCCCCCAATTTGTTTTTTACACTGCTGCTACTGTCTGTTTATTATCTATGCATAGTCACTTCACCCTTACGTACATGTACAAATTACCTAGACTAACCTTTACCCCGCACATTGACTCGGTACCGATACTCCCTGTATATAGCCCCGTTATTGATATTTTATTGCATTACTTTTTATAATGTTTTACTTCAGTAAATTTGGTAAATATTTTCTTAACTATTTCTTGAGCTTCACTGTTGGCTAAGGACTTGTAAGTAAACATTTCACGATAAGGTCTACACCTGTCTTATTCGGCGCATATGACAAATAAAGTTTGTTTTGATTTTGAATGTCCACCAGAGCTGAGAATTGAATGTAATTTCTCTACCATAAGCCGCCTCCAATGTCCTTTTAGAGAATTTGGCAGTATGTCCAAGCGGCCTCACAACTGCAGACCGTGTATGGTGTTGTGTGGGCGAGCGGTTTGTTGATAGTAGTGAACAGAGTAACCAATGGTGGTGGGTTTATAGTATATACAAAAGTATGTGGACACCCCTTCAAATTTGTAGATTAGGCTATTTCAGCCACACCCGTTACTGACAGGTGTATAATATTGATCACACAACCATGCAATCTCCATAGACAAACATTGGCAGTAGAATGGCCTTACTGAAGAACTCAGTGACTTTCAACATGGCACCATCATTGGATGCCACCTTTCCAACAAGGTAGTTCGTCAAATGTATGCCCCTCTAGAGCTGCATCGGTCAACTGTATGTGCTGTTACTGGGAAGTGGAAAAGTCTCGGGGCACAACTGAAGCGCGCAGCGCATAAGAATCGTCTGTCCTCAGTTGCAAGACTCATTACCGAGTTCCAAACTGCCTTTGGAAGCAACATCATGGGTTTCCATGGCCGAGCAGCCACACACAAGCCTAAGATCACAATGCGCAATGCCAAGTGTAGGCTGGAGTGGTATAGTTTTTCAGGGTCAACAATTACCCGTCTGTATCAAGAATGTCCCAAAGGACATCCAACCAACTTAAGCATTGGAGTCAACATGGGCCAGTATCCCTGTGGAACGCTCTCGACACCTTGCAGAAATCCATCCCCTGACAAATTGAGGCTGCTCTGAGGTCAACAGTTTGGATTGGGGGAGGGGGGGGGGGGTACAACTCAATGTTAGGATGGTGTTCTTAATGTTTTGTAGAGAGTGTATAAATATACACTAGCGGTCAAAAGTTTTAGAACACCTACTCATTCAAGGGTTTTTCGTTATTTTTACTGTTTTCTACATTGTAGAATAATAGTGATGACATCAAAACACATGGAATCATGTAGTAACCAAAAAAGTGTTATTTTATGTGTGATTCTTCAAATAGCCACAATTTTCCTTGATGACAGCTTTGCACGTCTTGGCATTCTCTCAACCAGCTTCATGAGGTAGTTACCTGGACTGCATTTCAATTAACAGGTGTGCCTTGTATAAAGGTAATTTGTGGAATTTCCTTCCTGCTTAATGCGTTTGAGCCAATCAGTTGTGTTGTGACAAGGTAAGGGGGTATACAGAAGAAAGCCACGGTAAAAGACCAAGTCCATATTATGACAAGAACAGCTCAAATGAGCAAAGAGAAATGACAGTCCATCACTACTTTAAGACATGAAGGTCAGTCAATACGGAACACTTCAAGAACTTTGAAAGTTTCTTCAAGTGCTGTCGCAAAAACCATCAAGCACTATGATGAAACTGGCTATCATGAGGACCGCCACAGGAGAGTAAGACGTAGAGTTACCTCTGCTGCAGAGGATAACTTTATTCGAGTTATCAGCCTCAGAAATTGCAGCCCAAATAAATGCTTTACGGAGTAAAAGACACATCTCAACATCAACTGTTCAGAGGAGACTGTGTGAATCAAGCCTCCATGGTCAAATTGTTGCAAAGAAACAGCTACTAAAAGAAGAAGAAGAAACACAAGCAATGTACATTAGACCAGTGGAAATTTGTCCTTTGGTCTGGAGTCCAAATTGAAGATTTTTGGTTCTAACCACTATGAATCAAATCAAATCAAATGTATTTATATAGCCCTTCATACATCAGCTGATATCTCAAAGTGCTGTACAGAAACCCAGCCTAAAACCCCAAACAACAAGCAATGCAGGTGTTGAAGCACGTTGGCTAGGAAAAACTCCCTAGAAAGGCCAAAATCTAGGAAGAAACCTAGAGAGGAACCAGGCTATGAGGGGTGGCCAGTCCTCTTCTGGCTGTGCCGGGTGGAGATTATAACAGAACATGGCCAAGATGTTCAAATGTTCATAAATGACCAGCATGGTCAAATAATAGGTCTGGGACAGGTAGCACGTCCAGTGAACAGGTCAGGATTCCATAGCTGCAGGCAGAACAGTTGAAACTGGAGCAGCAGCACGGCCAGGTGGACTGGGGACAGTAAGGAGTCATCATGCCAGGCAGTCCTGAGGCATGGTCCAAGGGCTCAGGTCCTCCGAGAGAGAGAAAGAAGGAGAGAAAGAGAGACTATGTCTTTGTGAGATGCGGTGTGGGTGAACGGATGATCTCCACATGTGTATTTCCCACCGTAAAGCATGTAGCCTAGTCAGCCTATTATGTGTATTGACATTCATATTGCACTGTACAGCTTTACCTACGTAAGTGTTGGGAATCAATGAAATGGGGTAACAGTCTACTCAATACCCAATATTATTTATCCCAACGCAATCCTCAGAGTTATCAGACTCCAAAACATCCACCCAGTATTGTTTTTCTTCAGGAATAGTGTTCAATAGACATAGGTTGGCAATAAATGTGGCTCAATTCCCAGTTGTTTCAATAAGAGCTACGATGCTAATGTTCTCTGGGTGTCACGGAGTAGACTGATACCCCATGTCATTGATCCGCAATCCATAGGTAAGGCTGTGCAGTGAAATAAGTATGCCCCCAACGCAACTCTAAAGTATAATACATCCAGTGTGATTTCAACACATTTTTGTCAAATAAACAAATTATTGTCTTTTGTTGATTTTATATAACAACATTCCAACCTCATTTAGTGTGATCTATTAAATTATGGCATAATTCTACTATTTGTATTAATTTGCATCACTGCCAATGACATACTTTTATTTTGAAGGCTAACCGCAAAGTCCACTATTGTAGCTAATACTTATTGTGGCGAGTTTCACATAGATGGGCCCGACCACCATTCCTCAAATAATAACTGTCTTAAAAATTAGGGTTATTTTAGATGATGACACCTAGCTATAGCTACTGAAACAGATTATGTTGTTTTGCTATGTTTTTGGGGAAGAACATTATTTGCATCCATGCTAGCTAGCTTTTTTATTTGCATAAAAGCTAGCTAGCTTTTTTATGACCAGCCCTATAGGTGCGTGAGACAACTTTACCCACATCATAGCATATGTATCCATTTGTGTGTTAACTATTTTACTGTACTACAATGCTTAAAATGCCACAAAAATTGTAAATATCGGTTATCGATATCGGTAGAAAATATTGGATATTGGTATCGGCCAAAAATGACATATCGGTGCAACACTAATATATATGTTTAACTGAGTTGGACACAATTATAGTAAACAGTATAAACATTGAAGGAGTGTGATGTTATGAGGTCATCATCAACAAGTATATTTTATTATTACATTTGTTAAATTGCTAGTTAATTGTTAATTGCTTACACTCATGCATAAACTGAAACATGACCATACAAAGCAGTAACATTACACTACAAATATTATACAACAAACTAATACGTTTAGAATTAAATTAGAGTCGAAGTTATCTTGTTGACACAGCTCAGTGCAATTGTAATCAACAGTGGCTAAACTACTCTCAGGTTAAAATCTTATTGCCTAGTCCAACTTCAGGAAGTCCAGTAATATTATTGTATTTTGATTCCAGGAGGATTTCCTTGTGAGTAGCATTGTGCTTAAATTAGACCATGTATAACGACTGTGTCATCAGAAGGCCACATGCAAGCCCGGTTTGAGTCAGTGCCACTCCCTAACCTGAGCAGGAGTTTGTGAGCAGACAGACAGACTGTACCTAGTCCTGGACCTGCCCACTTCTGGAGATGTCTTGGTCCCATTCAGCCATCTGGTTTCAGTTCAGCCCCATCTTGATTTGTCTCTCCAGCTCAGAAATGTAAGGAATAGGTTTTTGGATCGGTGCCCACATACGTTCACACAGAAAAGTGTTTTAAATGAATGTCTAAATGTCTCTAAACCCCAAAGTGACTGTAATTTCTTTTAAGGCAATACCAGTGATGGTAAAATACTACTTGAAAAGATTAGCTTTAAATCAGAGAAGTGACTGAGAGCCATACTATAGTCTGACTTACATTCAGCATGTGTGGAGGTGAATTCAGAGCAATATGAATCCTTTCAGACCACTATCCTGAGAAACAAGAAACACACAGACGGTTCAAATACATCATGCCACAGCTTTCAGAGGACCATTCAATGGGAGTAGACATGAAGAATGGCAGCTGTGAGTTGGAATATTATTTCTACACTATCAATATCAGTTTACACTGTATTATACATCATGTTCTTGATCAGGTTTATGCTGATTGATTTCATGCAGATGCAACCATTGGTATTAAGTGATATATGATTCCAATGTACAGTTATGCTTCATAGCATACTCTCAACACTGTCATGACTTAGTCAATGTCCACGTGTCTCACGTGTAGGTTTATGTGTGTGTGTGTGTGTATGTGCATGTGTGCATTAGTGTGTGTGTGTGTGTGTGTTTGTATGTTTGTTTGCATGTGTGTGTGTGCACGTGAGTGTGTGTTTGTTTTTGTTTAATTGTTTGTTTGTTTGTGTATGCAAGTATGAAAGCGAGAGAGAAAGAGAGCGAGATAGAGAGAGAGAGCGCAAGAGATCAAGAAAGAGAGAGGTGGCCTTTTTCCCAGCTTAATTAAATATGCAGTTTCAGAGCACAGCCTGTACTGTATTACCTGAGACTATTTTAGGATATGACCCACAATGCCTCACATTTTTATGACTTGCATGACTAAACAAGAGTAGTCCTTATTCAAGATGCCCGTGGGCTTGTACTCATGCTGTTATTTCATGTGGTATGTGATAAGGGCTATACACTATCACAGACAGTAGCAGACAGTTAATCCTGAATAAACATGGTCCCTTTTTCCAATTTGCATGCTAATGCAGTTCATGATTTCATCTGATATGGGCTATGCAGAGTTATAACTCAAAGGTTAAGAGACAATTAGAGTGCTAAGAGTAACTCATAATTAATAAAAAGGTGGAAATAAATCTTCTCTTTTTTAAATGATCTGATGACACACACTCACTGACTTTGATACTGAAGCAGTGGGTTAATATCATACTGTATATAAAATGGAGGTAAAATCTATTCATCACATTTGAGTTATAATACAAATACAAAGCTTTCATAGTAGCAGTGGCGATTTTGGCACGTAAATCTTGGAAGGCAAACTCAAAAAACAGTTTTACATGCATGCCAGAAAAGCCACTACACAACACAACACAACACTAAACAATACATTCATTGCACTATAACAGTGACAAACAGTGCCCGCAAACTGTTAGGGCATACATAAAGCTGTCCCAACAGCAGAATCCCAACAGCAGAATCCCAACACCTTATCACTGCTTCACCTGGCTATCAGCAGAGCCTTGTCTGGCATCGAAACAGTTAATTCAGCCTCATTTACTTCTTTAGAAAAAAAACATAGCTGATATGGCTGACTTGCTTAAACAAATGTTGTTTCTACTGACAATTGAGATGTACAAACTATGCGGATAAGAGGCAATCTGTAATTTTGATTAAGACATTAGTGAGAGAGCTAGGATGGACATAGTCAATATAACTATTTGTTCAGCACTTTTGAAATGTACAGTGACAGAATTCCGAACATGGGCCGTTCTTACATTATTCTCCCTGTACACCAAGTCAGAATCGTAGAATAAATAAAGGGGGCATATCAGCAAAGAAAGCAATTACAATATTAAATTATGATGTTTCTCTAAAACAGGCTATAGGCTACATTTGCACCACCAGGTCAGAACAGTAGGCTAAGTTAGGAGGGGAAAAGGGGTCAAATTATTAGGGTGAAGCACATGGACTACCAACAGCTTACTACACAACATACACTTAGTATTATATTCTATTATATTCAGTATACATATTTCCCTGTCATATTTATGCAGAAGCATACATGACATTTGTGGCTCACAACCTGGATTTGGTGTTTTGTAGAAAAATATGAAATTGTGTTTTTTCATTGGATAAAAGTAGAGACTCAGAGCTACAAATGGTATATCATACACTGCATTTTTGGGGAACAATGGGAAAGTAATTCTGCTTTGAAAGTTGATTAACTTGTAAACTCATTTTTGAGAAAATTTGAATTCACCTTATTCTGCTGTGCTCACATAAACAGGAAGGTGGCGCGGCGGTCCTTAGTGGGCAAATTTGGTCATCAAAACATGACTAAAGAAGGCTTAAATTCCAAAATAATCTCTAAATGAAATCACTCTCAGCTCATGACCAGTGAGGACGGCTGTGGTTTATATATTATTTGAGTTAAGGCGGGCATGCTTCCCAATTGCCTAGTGGATTTTTGCCACATCTCTGCATAATCCTTAATCAAGGATCTGCAAAACACTCCATCAAAAAGCCTTCAACATTGGTCAAAGAATACTGACATGGTAATTGAACTTGAGCATGCCTTTTGATGGGAACACAAGCCAGATGTTGAGATGTTTACTGGGATGTTGTTCTGTGGGCACCACTGTACACAACCCTCTTCTCATTGTAGCAGGATTTTTCCAAGCTCTTCTGTTCATTAATTCTTCAGAAAAAAAGCTGAGTCCATGTAATGCAACAACATGGCACTGGGAGCTATTCCTTGCTACAGATTGTAATCACGATTTTCGCATTGTTCGTTGATTGTTATGGAAGCTGACTTGAATGAAACCGATGGAACTCTGATTTTTGGTGATGCTGGCACGTGTAATGTGATGACACATTACAGCACAACGTTTGTATCAGTCAGGTCACATGCAGGTGATTCATAATGGTTTAATTTCTTGTTTCTGCTAGATTGCGTCCCTCACATACAAATGGTTTTCAACTTCAGATTTATTTAAGGGAAATAAAGATATTATTGACACGACTGAATTTGAAGAATAGCCTCAACCTGTCCTCATTATGTTGCGTTTAAAGGAGATGCAACATGACTTAATTTGATTTACTAAAGCCACAGAGCAGACACCCTAACCACACAACCACTGAGATGAATAATGGAGAGCGCTGGGGTTTTGTAATGAAGCCATTGTACATCCTAACTCGAACACTGATCCATGTCTCACATACTGTAGCTTCAACTGCTCTGCTGTTCTGTGAGAGTGAATACAGATGGGATTGATGCCCAGCAGTGGAAAAGGGGAATAAACGGGTTTAATGAAACCATCATGGTGCAGTGAAAAGCCAGTCCAAGCCATCAGTGAGAATGCCCCCGGGGTAGGAAGATGGGCTTGTGTGCATGCTGGGGGATGGACGCATGCCCGCAGCCAGGAGCACACCTCCCCCTCCCCCTCCCTCTCCACACTACACCTCCTGGGAGCAGGCAGGAAACTGATATGCCAGGTTACAGGTTAAACCCTAAGGTAAGCACTATATCAGGGAATTTAGATGTACTTTGTTGAGAATGTTTGCTATTATAGTCTGTCTTTCACAGATGGATTTACAGTACCCTTGTACAGTCTTTGAGAGTAGCAGCAGTATTCTGTAACTGTAATCAGTTGTTACCAGCAAAAATATTGTAATCAGATTACAGATACTTTTGAAAAACTAGATGATTACTTCCTAGATTACATAATTGAAAAAAAAGTCATTCAATTCAGCATTAAAAAAATGTGTTTGATGGATAATTTTTGTCTTCTAATGCCTCTTAAGGGGGAATTAATCCAAAAGTAACTGAAAGTAATCAGATTACTTTACTGACTTTGGTTAATCCAAAAATTACGTTACTGATTACAATTTCGGACAGGTAACTAGTAACGTAACTGATTACAATTAGAAAGTAACCTACTCAACCCTGTCTATAGGCTTACACAATATATTCTGTGAATGAGCTGAACCAGTTTATAAAGAATATTCAGAGCTGCAGCTATAGAAGTTATCAACTGATGTACAGTTATCGTCCAGGCCAATGTTAAAAAGGAAATGTCAGACAGTGTATCTTAAAAGGGAATAAGTTAAATGGACAGTTCAAAATAGCTGTCTCTCAGCTGTTCAGAGTTGTGTGATGTGAGAAACGTGGAGAGCGCTTTTCACTTCAAAGCTATTACCCCCAGTCTGTCAGTCTGTGTTGGCAGTTTTAACATTACCTGTGGTAACACTAAAGTGGATTCCGCTTTGGTGAAATTTAGGAGCAACATCTTTCAGATGGGGTGGATGGCAAGAGAACCTTCCCTGAATGTCCAGGAAAAGGGAGGGATGGAGGAGGCCAAAACCAGCTGATAATTTACTGGAACCAGAGCTGGTTCCAGCTTTGATCTATTCAATTGGATTGTTTGACTCATCTTTACGGAATTGTAGAATTTTTATTAGAGCATGTTGCACTATCAGACCCTTGTTTGCCTGTGTGACTGCACATGTCACCTATAAGTGCTTTTCAAGGGAGACAAAGTAAGCATGTTCAACCAATGGTCCATGGCCTAACACTTGAGTACTGTGCTATCGTAACTATATTTATGAGCCCAATAAAACAAATTACCCCCTGCAGAATATACTTTAATATGCAGCAGTATATAATATATAATATATAATATATATATATATATAGTATATAATATGCAGCTCCATGACTCATCATCAGACGTCATTTTGGGTGATTCAACTTCCAGCAAGCGTTCCTGTATAGTGAAAGAGGATCTTACCTGTGATTCAAAACCCACAGTGTAATTACAACTGACATCTTTTGATTTTTTTGTCTGACCTCTTTTGAAGTCTATTGACTGAGGGTAAATTTCCTTGTTCTCTGTTCTCTCCTCAAAGACACTTTCTTAATTCTTTAAATATAGTGGACTTTTAAAGGCAACACTATCAATGGAAAGCATTATTTACTGTCCATGAATGCACCAAGGACAACCTTCATGATGAGGTTATCTTGTCTAAAGCATCTTATTGACAATGGTACCCATTCATAACCTGCTCTTGTCACACATAGACAGACGTCTTTATCTTTGTCTGCACTCACCACAACCCCCATTACCCATTGTCAGCGTTATGAAATCTGTGGTAAAATACAGCTTTGTGTGACTTGGTTTCAACTTGAAACCTTATCCATGGTTCTCTACATAAAAAGTTTAGATGCATACTGTACATGCCCTAATTGTGAAGTGAAAATGTAGTCTTGCTCATGTTCTCAAACCATTGCACACCGAGCATTTTTAAACATGCTAATTCATCCACGTATAATTACAAAGTCTACTAGTTTGTCATCCAATGGAGTTTTATGCACCTTTAGCCTAAATTAAGGAGGACATAGACTAAGTCTTACTTTTAGATCTAGTGACTCTGAATGTTCTTGTCATCCAGATGCCTCTTCATATTAACAAAGCCCCTCAGTGATGTGGTCAGATTATATTATATTAAGACTCACCAACAGCCTTGCCACACTTTGTGCATGTTTCAAACCCAAAAAGAAGAGATGGTTTCTATAATGACGCTTTTTTGTTGATCTATCCAGTGTTTATACCAGACAATGTATTTGCAGTCATGGTTCCTCACTAGTGCCCCTTTACAGTCAGGGTACAAAATACTAGAAATGCTCCCTTTCTCAATAATTTGTCTGTGAAAGCGGTTGCCGTCCGTGCACCTGCAGGCAGTATTGGGAGGTTTCCTTAGTGTTTATTTAGTGATGTCTACCCTAGTGACAGAAAAGCCATTTACAACTTCCAATTATAGCCTGCTGCAGCTCCGGACCAGACAATCAGGGAGAATTGGCCATGCATTTTCCACAGATCCATCATGCCCTGAACAAAACGGCACGGGTCCCTCTCAGGTGGAAACACCGGCTGACTGGGGCCCCTCTCTTTTGTCTTGCTCTTTTCATACCGGATATTAGATGTGATTTAGTACACAAAGGCGTGATTAGACAAATGAATTACAAGAGGACACCAAAGGGGAGAGAATGCTTTGAGACTCACAAGCTCCATTTTTTCCTTCTATCTCTCATCTCAGCTCTACAATTACACTGGGATGAGTTTGATATGTGTTGGGGGCACTGGAGGTGTTTTCCAGTGGATGACAATGATCCATCATTTCTATTCATCATCAATAGATGAGATGACAACTATTTGTTGTCATCAACGATGATGGAACAAACATGTCATTGACTTCTGACACATCATTGATTTATGGAAGTTCCTACAGGTGGAGTGATATGAGCAGGTGGAGTGATATCAGCAGTACTGTATCATTTCAATCATTTTAGTCAATAAGATTCTTGCTACGTAAGCTTAACTTTCTGAACATTCGAGACGTGTAGTCCACTTGTCATTCCAATCTCCTTTGCATTAGCGTAGCCTCTTCTGTAGCCTGTCAACTATGTGTCTATCTATCCCTGTTCTCTCCTCTCTGCACAGACCATACAAACGCTCCACACCGCGTGGCCGCGGCCACCCTAATCTGGTGGTCCCAGCGCGCACGACCCACGTGGAGTTCCAGGTCTCCGGTAGCCTCTGGAACTGCCGATCTGCGGCCAACAAGGCAGACTTCATCTCAGCCTATGCCTCCCTCCAGTCCCTCGACTTCTTGGCACTGACGGAAACATGGATCACCACAGATAACACTGCTACTCCTACTGCTCTCTCTTCGTCCGCCCACGTGTTCTCGCACACCCCGAGAGCTTCTGGTCAGCGGGGTGGTGGCACCGGGATCCTCATCTCTCCCAAGTGGTCATTCTCTCTTTCTCCCCTTACCCATCTGTCTATCGCCTCCTTTGAATTCCATGCTGTCACAGTTACCAGCCCTTTCAAGCTTAACATCCTTATCATTTATCGCCCTCCAGGTTCCCTCGGAGAGTTCATCAATGAGCTTGATGCCTTGATAAGCTCCTTTCCTGAGGACGGCTCACCTCTCACAGTCCTGGGCGACTTTAACCTCCCCACGTCTACCTTTGACTCATTCCTCTCTGCCTCCTTCTTTCCACTCCTCTCCTCTTTTGACCTCACCCTCTCACCTTCCCCCTACTCACAAGGCAGGCAATACGCTCGACCTCATCTTTACTAGATGCTGTTCTTCCACTAACCTCATTGCAACTCCCCTCCAAGTCTCCGACCACTACCTTGTATCATTTTCCCTCTCGCTCTCATCCAACACTTCCCACACTGCCCCTACTCGGATGGTATCGCGCCGTCCCAACCTTCGCTCTCTCTCCCCCGCTACTCTCTCCTCTTCCATCCTATCATCTCTTCCCTCTGCTCATACCTTCTCCAACCTATCTCCTGATTCTGCCTCCTCAACCCTCCTCTCTTCCCTTTCTGCATCCTTTGACTCTCTATGTCCCCTATCCTCCAGGCCGGCTCGGTCCTCCCCTCCCGCTCCGTGGCTCGACGACTCATTGCGAGCTCACAGAACAGTGCTCCGGGCAGCCGAGCGGAAATGGAGGAAAACTCGCCTCCCTGCGGACCTGGCATCCTTTCACTCCCTCCTCTCTACATTTTCCTCCTCTGTCTCTGCTGCTAAAGCCACTTTCTACCACTCTAAATTCCAAGCATCTGCCTCTAACCCTAGGAAGCTCTTTGCCACCTTCTCCTCCCTCCTGAATCCTCCCCCCCTCCTCCCTCTCTGCAGATGACTTCGTCAACCATTTTGAAAAGAAGGTCGACGACATCCGATCCTCGTTTGCTAAGTCAAACGACACCTCTGGTTCTGCTCATACTGCCCTACCCTGTGCTCTGACCTCTTTCTCCCCTCTCTCTCCAGATGAAATCTCGCTTCTTGTGACGGCCGGCCGCCCAACAACCTGCCCGCTTGACCCTATCCCCTCCTCTCTTCTCCAGACCATTTCCGGAGACCTTCTCCCTTACCTCACCTCGCTCATCAACTCATCCCTGACCGCTGGCTACGTCCCTTCCGTCTTCAAGAGAGCGAGAGTTGCACCCCTTCTGAAAAAACCTACACTCGATCCCTCCGATGTCAACAACTACAGACCAGTATCCCTTCTTTCTTTTCTCTCCAAAACTCTTGAACGTGCCGTCCTTGGCCAGCTCTCCCGCTATCTCTCTCAGAATGACCTTCTTGATCCAAATCAGTCAGGTTTCAAGACTAGTCATTCAACTGAGACTGCTCTTCTCTGTATCACGGAGGCGCTCCGCACTGCTAAAGCTAACTCTCTCCTCTGCTCTCATCCTTCTAGACCTATCGGCTGCCTTCGATACTGTGAACCATCAGATCCTCCTCTCCACCCTCTCCGAGTTGGGCATCTCCGGCGCGGCCCACGCTTGGATTGCGTCCTACCTGACAGGTCGCTCCTACCAGGTGGCGTGGCGAGAATCTGTCTCATCGCCACGCGCTCTCACCACTGGGGTCCCCCAGGGCTCTGTTCTAGGCCCTCTCCTATTCTCGCTATACACCAAGTCACTTGGCTCTGTCATAACCTCACATGGTCTCTCCTATCATTGCTATGCAGACGACACACAATTAATCTTCTCCTTTCCCCCTTCTGATGACCAGGTGGCGAATCGCATCTCTGCATGTCTGGCAGACATATCAGTGTGGATGACGGATCACCACCTCAAGCTGAACCTCGACAAGACGGAGCTGCTCCTCCTCCTGGGGAAGGACTGCCCGTTCCATGATCTCGCCATCACGGTTGACAACTCCATTGTGTCCTCCTCCCAGAGCGCTAAGAACCTTGGCGTGATCCTGGACAACACCCTGTCGTTCTCAACTAACATCAAGGCGGTGGCCCGTTCCTGTAGGTTCATGCTCTACAACATCCGCAGAGTACGACCCTGCCTCACACAGGAAGCGGCACAGGTCCTAATCCAGGCACTTGTCATCATTAAACCCCTACAACTCATCCAGAACGCCGCAGCCCATCTGGTGTTCAACCTTCCCAAGTTCTCTCACGTCACCCCGCTCCTCCGCTCTCTCCACTGGCTTCCAGTTGAAGCTCGCATCCGCTACAAGACCATGGTGCTTGCCTACGGAGCTGTGAGGGGAACGGCACCCCAGTACCTCCAGGCTCTGATCAGGCCCTACACCCAAACAAGGGCACTGCGTTCATCCACCTCTGGCCTGCTCGCCTCCCTACCACTGAGGAAGTACAGTTCCCGCTCAGCCCAGTCAAAACTGTTCGCTGCTCTGGCCCCCCACGACGCCAGGACAGCGGAGTCAATCACCACCTTCCGGAGACACCTGAAACCCCACCTCTTCAAGGAATACCTAGGATAGGATAGAGTAATCCTTTTCACCCCCCCCCCCCTTAAATGATTTAGATGCACTATTGTAAAGTGGCTGTTCCACTGGATGTCAGAAGGTGAATTCACCAATTTGTAAGTCGCTCTGGATAAGAGCGTCTGCTAAATGACTTAAATGTAAATGTAATGTACTGTGAGGCCAGGCATGTTAGGGAACCAGCATGCCGTCTCAGTGACTGGTCACATTTAGAATGTGAAACTAATGACTCAAAGGCAGATCCTCTTGAACTTTGAACTTGCTATAGAAACTAATCTGCTCCAGGGGCCTTTTGAATAAAACTCCCAATCCACATCAAAATAATCTCTATTCAGTTGATGAGAAAGGTGTAGGAGTAAATCCAACGGTATTTTGGTGTGGCTGGTGTGTGTTGGTCAAAGCCAAATAAATGAGTTCTGTCTTTACGACTCCTTTTGTAGCACTTTGGTCTTGTGGGTTTCAGTAAGTATGCAATATAAACCACATGGAACGCTCACAGTGACTGAGGCTAAAAAGGAAAACAAGAGGGATCGTTATAATCCTTCATGTGAGAATTCTTGGCAGTTCCATGTCAAATTCCCAAAGCCGTTTTAGATTTCTGCCTCCCTGTGAGAAAGGCTTTTCAAAGTACCGGGGCTATAATTCATTAATTGTCAGCTGTAAAGTTCAGGTGCGTCTGGTTTTGTACTGGCCTCCGAACATCCTTGATCATGGATCTGAGAGCACTTTGACTGTTGACCGCAGCTTTAAATAGACACACATAGACACACAGAGTGAGCCCACACTTTTTTCCCTCTCCCTGTTGGATGGGAGTCTTGCTCCCACAGATTGTGCCCCTAAAGGGTGTTGGGTGTGGTGGCATGATGAGTTGACCTCCACAATGAAATGGATGATCTTCCCTGTTAAATTGACAGGGTAAAATGGATGGTTCCTAATGTAATAAAAAAGGGCCAGATTCAGACTTAGGAAATGTATGTGATCTTGTATATTATATAGGGCTAGGAAAGTATTTATGAATAATTTAAAAAAAGAAGTTTGGAGAGCCTTTACGCACAAAATATATTGGCGACTCAAAAATAAAGTGGTTTGATTCATCTTGAAAGTTGCCATATTCAATCCATGAAATATTGGAAGGTGAGAAATGTACAGTGGGGGTTGAACAGTAGTCCTATAAATCTACCCTAATAATCACTAATCATGGATCTGTGATGACAATGGTCCAGTTGTCCTGAACTGTGCACCAGGCTCCAGGTTTAAACGGCTACGTATGGTCTGTATTCCATAATGATTCAAATATGCTGCATGTCCCAAACTATTGCACAACTTGTAATACGTTAGCCTAACATGATCCACTATTGTTAGCGATCCAACCACACGAATGTGACAGAGGAAAGAAAGGTAATGATGAAATGGAACGATGCAAAATATAAGGAAAAGGAACACTAAAGTGACAGTTACAAATGTATGTGGGTATAACTGACGGTGGCTGCTGATAGTAGCTGATAATTAACAACAAACAAATTGTTTTAAAAAAATACAGTGAAAAGTCTGGGCATATAATTAAAATATTATAGAAATCATAAATCAACTTGGTAGGTTTGGACTACAATGTCATATGTACATGGCTACAGAAGCCTATAGCTTGGGTCTCCAAATTTCCTCCCTGCAAGTTACAAGGCCAACATTTCATAAACTTCACTGTGGAAAAGTTGATATGTTTATATGCTTCAGTTTAAGGCCATATGATTGGCTTCACATTTGTCTCCAGTGATCGTGAAGTAAAATAGATCTACAGTGCATACAGAAAGTATTCAGACCCCTTGACTTTTTCCACATTTTGTTACATTACAGCCTTATTCTAAAATGGATTCAATAAATCAAAAATCCTCATCAATCTACATACAATACCCCATAATGACAAAGTGAAAACAGGTTTTTAGAAATGTTTGCAAATTTGTAAAAAAATTAAAACAGAAATTCCTTATTTACACAAGTATTCAGACCCTTTGCTATGAGACTCAAAATTGAGCTCCGATGCATCCTGTTTCCATTGACCATCCTTGATGTTTCTACAACTTGATTGGAGTCCACCATTTGGAAAGGCACACACCTGCCTATATAAGGTCCCACAGTTGACAGGGCATGTCAGAGCAAAAACCAAGCCATGAGGTCGAGGGAATTGTACTTAGAGCTCCGCGACAGGGCTGTGTCGAGTCACAGATCTGGGGAAGGGTACCAAATAATGCAGCTTTGAAGGTCCCCAAGAACACAGTGGCCTCCACCATTCCTAAATGGAAGAAGTTTGGAACTACCAAGACTCTTCTTGGAGTTGGCAGCCCGGCCAAATTGAGCAAAAAGGGAAGAAGGGCCTTGGTCAGGCAGGTGACCAAGAACCCGATGGTCACGCTGACAGAGCTCCAGAGTTCCTCTGTGGATCTGGGAGAACATTACAGAAGGACAACCATCTCTGCAGCACTCCACCAATCAGGCCTTCATAGTATAGTGGCCAGACGGAAGCCACTCCTCATTAAAAGGTACATGACAGCCTGCTTGGAGTTTGCCAAAAGGCACCTAAAGACTTTCAGACCATGAGAAACAAGATTCTCTGATCTGATGAAACCAAGATTGAACTCTTTGGCCTGAATGCCAAGTGTCACGTTTGGAGGAAACCTGGCACAATCCCTACTTTGAAGCATGGTGGTGGCAGCATCATTCTGCGGGGAGGTTTTTCAGCAGCAGGGACTGGGACACTAGTCAGGATCGAGGGAAAGATGAACGGAGCAAAGTACAGAGAGATCCTTGATGAAAACCTGCTCCAGAGCGCTCAGGGACTCAGACTGGGACAATGGTTCACCTTCCAACAGGACAACGACTCTAAGCACACAGCCAAGACAAAGCAGGAGTGACTTCATAACAAGTCTCTGAATGTCCTTGAGGGCCCCAACCAGAGCCTGGACTTGAACCCAATCAAACATCTCTGGAGAGACATGCAAATAGCAGTGACGCTCCCCATCCCACCTGACCGAGCTTGAGAGGATCTGTAGAGAAGAATGGGAGAAACACCCCAAATACAGGTGTGCCAAGCTTGTAGCGTCATACCCAGAAGACTTGAGTCTGTAATCGCTTCAACAAAATACTGAGTAAAGGGTCTGAGTACTTATGTAAATGTGCCATTTCATTTTTATTTTCTTTGCAAACATTTCTAAAAACCTGTTTTTGCTTCGTCATTATGGTGTATTGTGTGTAGTTTGAGTGAAAACAACGATTTAATCAATTTTAGAACGTGAAAAGTCAAGGGGTCTAAATACTTTCCAAATGCACTGTACAACAATTGTCATTTATATTGAAAATCCACTTATCCAAACGGCTTAGTCACACTCATTTACCTAGCTCTTATCCATTTGTAAATTACAGTGCATGGAGAATGGTGTTTATTTCTATCCAGAAAAAAATGAAATTAGATGTTGTTCCACTTGGAACTGACAGTTTGCTTGACCATATCCATTGCTTCATTGCACGTAAAGTTGATGGAATTAAGTCAAGGTCTGAATACAGCATATCTGTAGACACACCTTCATTTATTTGATCTCCACCTCAAACAAATACTGGGTCAATAGCATGCTATTCTCATGCTTAAGTTTGACGCGTAGAGAGAGAAGTGTATAGGAATTCCCACCTAAGAGCATATCTTTTTAAATTATTTTTAAATTTTTTATTTCACCTTTATTTAACCAGGTAGGCTAGTTGAGAACAAGTTCTCATTTGCAACTGCGACCTGGCCAAGATAAAGCATAGCAGTGTGAACAGACAACAACACAGATTTACACATGGAGTAAACAATTAACAAGTCAATAACACAGTAGAAAAAAAGTCTATATACATTGTGTGCAAAAGGAATGAATAATTACAATTTTACAGATTAACACTGGAGTGATAAATGATCAGATGGTCATGTACAGGTAGAGATATTGGTGTGCAAAAGAGCAGAAAAGTAAATAAATATAAACAGTATGGGGAAGAGGTAGGTAAATTGGGTGGGCTATTTACCGATGGACTATGTACAGCTGCAGCGATCGGTTAGCTGCTCAGATAGCAGATGTTTGAAGTTCGTGAGGGAGATAAAAGTCTCCAACTTCAGCGATTTTTGCAATTCGTTCCAGTCACAGGCAGCAGAGAACTGGAACGAAAGGCGGCCAAATGAGGTGTTGGCTTTAGGGATGATGAGTGAGATACACCTGCTGGAGCACGTGCTATTGGTGGGTGTTGCCATCGTGACCAGTGAACTGAGATAAGGCGGAGCTTTACCTAGCATGGACTTGTAGATGACCTGGAGCCAGTGGGTCTGGCAACGAATATGTAGCGAGGGCCAGCCGACTAGAGCATACAGGTCGCAGTGGTGGGTGGTATAAGGTGCTTTAGTAACAAAACGGATGGCACTGTGATAAACTGCATCCAGTTTGCTGAGTAAAGTGTTGGAAGCTATTTTGTAGATGACATCGCCGAAGTCGAGGATCGGTAGGCTAGTCAGCTTTACTAGGGTAAGTTTGGCGGCGTGAGTGAAGGAGGCTTTGTTGCGGAATGGAAAGTCGACTCTAGATTTGATTTTAGATTGGAGATGTTTAATATGAGTCTGGAAGGAGAGTTTACAGTCTAGGACACCTAGGTACTTATAGATGTCCACATATTCTAGGTCGGAACCATCCAGGGTGGAGATGCTAGTCGGGCGTGCGGGTGCAGGCAGCGAATCAGCTGTATTCATCAAGTTTGGATGCCCACATATCCACAACCTGCGGCATTATCTGGTACCTTGTTTCTATGTCATCCATGCCCCTAATACAACGTCACATGTCCTGTGGTTCAAAATTGACACCAACATTCACTTGTTTGAGTTACCTTAGTGTCTGGCTCACGAAATTG
Source organism: Oncorhynchus masou masou (assembly GCF_036934945.1). NCBI lineage: Eukaryota > Metazoa > Chordata > Actinopteri > Salmoniformes > Salmonidae > Oncorhynchus > Oncorhynchus masou. The sequence continues at coordinate 31,805,222 of NC_088236.1, read as the reverse complement.
GCTTCCTCCAAAATGGTCCAGTGTAGTCTACATAGAGTAGCCTCTTAATGGAGTTAATCTCTCTGTAATCAGCTTGTGACAATGTTTCAGGAAGCAGACATTCACGTGGCATTCCCGTCCTGGTATTTGTTAGTGAGCTTGTTTGCATTCCTGTTCTTGATGACAGATGACCCAGCAAACGGTCGCATGAAAAGCAGCACCAAAGTATGGGTTTCTGGACTGTAGGGAATGTAGAAATAGTGTCCTCATTGGACTCCTGTGGAGGCTGGACAGAGGGGTGTTTGCAGTCTCCAAAAGTGGTGGGTTTCTCATCACTCACCTCTAGCTATGCATGCTGCTACTTCTGTCAACTCTCATGTCACTTTGAGCCCACTACTCATGGATTCATTCACTGTTGATATCTCCAGTCAAGAATACGGGTTAGCAATTAGGGTTAGGATGGGTTGAACTGGCGTGTGGACATTAAGTTACAGTAGGGTTAGGGTTATGGCTAGTTTCATGGTTGAGCCGGGGTGTGGACAAGAAGCTAGGGTTAGGGTTGTCGCTTTTTTCAGGGTTCAATAATCCTAGATTAGCTGTCAACCACATCGGGATTACGAAATTCAATGGAGAGCCTCGTTGATTTTTCTGGGAACGATTTGTTTGTCAAAATCTATTTGCTGGCCAGAGAAAGGGCAGTTATTTGAAAATATATATTTCCATTATCATTTCTACATGTTTTCTATCTAGTTTTACTCTAACCTCCCACGGCCGGATTGAATGGGCTCATGGGGCTAAATCAAATTCTTTGCTCGAATGAATATTAGTCAGAACTTGCAGATTCTATGGTGTTAAAGGTACAATGCAGCTGTTTTATTTTTATTTTTTAACCTCAATATCAAATCATTTCTAGGTAAAAATGAAGTAATTTACTGGGATTCTTTCAATCAAAATGGACAAAAATAGCTTTTTAGCAAAGAGAAATTTCTCAAGTGAGTGGGGAAGGAAAACTAGCTGTTTTTGGCAGAGAGGTTTGGAACGTTCTTATTGGTCTATTAACTAATTTAGCGCCTGGTGATGTCACCAGGCAGGCCAAATCTCCATCCCACTAAAACAGGCTGAAATTTCAGGCATTTGTTTCAAACAGTGCTTACACTAAAACGGTATCATAATTTTCACAATTTCATAGTATTATTCAAAATTCATATTGTGGAAATACACTTGAGTGTGCAAAACACATGCTCTTTTCCAGCTATGATCCCTTTATTGATGTCACTTGTTAAATCCACTTCAATCAGTGTGGATGAAGGGGAGGAGACAGGTTAAAGAAGGATTTTTATGCCATGAGACAATTGAGACATGGATTGTGTATGTGTGCCATTTCAGAGAGTGAATGGGGAAGACAAAAGATTTATGTGCCTTTGAACGAGGTATGGTAGTAGGTGCAAGGTGCACCGGTTTGAGTGTGTCAAGAACTGTAACACGGCTTGGTTTTTCATGCACGCAGTTTCCAGTGTGTATCAAGAATGGTCCACCACACAAATGACATCTAGCCAACTTGACAACTGTGGGAAGCATTGGAGTCAACATGGGCCAGGATCCCTGAGGAACGCTTTCGACACCTTGTAGAGTCCAAGCCCAGACTAATTCAATCTGTTCTGAGGGTAAAATGGGGTGGAAACTCAATATTATGAATGTGTTCCTAATGTTTTGTACTGTGTACATAAAAAAAAACATAGGAAAATCACTTTTTGACTGTACTGGGCCTGTAAGTAAAGTCAAGCCTTTGTCACGTCCTGACCGTAGTTCCTTTTTTATGTCTCTATTTTAGTTTGGTCAGGGTGTGAGTTGGGGTGGGCATTCTATGTGTTGTTCTATGTTTTTGTATTTCTGTGTTTCGCCTGGTATTGTTCCCAATCAGAGGCAGCTGTTTATCGTTGTCTCTGATTGAGAACCATACGTAGGCAGCCTGTTTTCCCACTATGATTTGTAGGTAGTTTTCTGTTTTGTGTTGCTGCACCTTACAGGACTGTTTCATTTTCGGTTCACTCTCTTTGTTATTTTGTTTAGTGTTTCTGTTTGAATAAATAAATATAACATGAACACTTACCACGCTGCACATTGGTCCGATCTTTCCTACTCCTCCTCAGAAGAGGAGGAAAACCATTACAGCCTACGTCAGAGAAAAGTGGAAAATAGCCTGGCGTATAGAACTAACTATGCAAAAAAAACTTGTTCTTGGTGAAAAGATTAAAGCCACTTAATTAGTTAGGAAATGTAATTTTACATACAACTTCATTTCCTTTTAATTTGGGGTTTTACTTTAGATTTCTCAGTGAAATGTGAATTCCTTCAGAGGGCAGATTATATTGTGGAGCAGCGGTAGAGAATGGGAGTTTATAGCTGTATGTCTTTCATCACTAGCCCAGACAGTCATATGAATGGTAGAGCTATTTCAGCTTGGCCTTCACTTTAGTGGTGGCCTCTGTGATGGCAGCTTTCATGAAGAAAAGGATCGAGCAAATTTGGACTGGTCTGTTGATCCCATGAGAAGGCCACAGTCTTTCTGAAAGTGTGAATAACACTCTTTAAACCCTGTTGTCTCTGTCAAAGTTTCATAAAATGAAGCAATGAAAAGAGTAAAGTTTGGAACAGAAAAAAATGAAAGCACCCATTAAGGATAGTTATCTTTTTTTGCACTTGAAACAATGCATTCATTTACTTGATTTGTATTCATTAACTTTTTAAACATGCTTTATGAAATGTCACTTATTTTATTACATTTTTTACATAATAAAAACTGGAATAACTTAATTACATAATCTTAGCATTTAATACATTTAGCTACTGCATTATACTGGTTTGCTGCCGCTGGCACTAGCAGTGATAAAGGACTTGGAGACACAATGGCTTGAAGGAAGCTTTAATTTAAAATGGCACAAATGTAAAACAGTGGATTTATGTGGAAAAGGAGAGGTGTGCTTGCAGAAACAGACCCCTGCACTGGCTGGGACTTTATTTGGGCAAATATTTTCCATTAAGAAAATCACGAGCTTGTAAACACCTCTGTTCTGGAAAGCTTGCTGTGTCTGGGATGATAACCAGTCTGTTTGGAGAGAAATATCACTCATTTTATTTTAACTGCCATACTTTTCCCATTGTGTCCCCAAAGGGTCTGAATGCTTCTACCCCAAAGCCATAAGACTGCTGAACAGTTAATCAAATGGCTACCATGATTATTTACATTTACCTGCCTTTTTTTTGCACTGACATTCTTGCACTGGCTCTTTGCACACTCACTGGACTCTACCCACACACGCACACATACTACACTGACACTCCAACACACACTCACTGGACTCTACCCACACACTCACACATACTACACTGACACTCCCAACACACACACTCACTGGACTCTACCCACACACTCACACATACTACACTGACACTCCAACACACACACTCACTGGACTCTACCCACACACTCACACATACTACACTGACACTCCAACACACACACTCACTGGACTCTACCCACACACTCACACATACTACACTGACACTCCCAACACACACACTCACTGGACTCTACCCACACACTCACACATACTACACTGACACTCCCAACACACACACTCACTGGACTCTACCCACACACTCACACATACTACACTGACACTCCAACACACACACTCACTGGACTCTACCCACACACTCACAAAACACACACATGCATTTTAACACCACTCGCACTAAGAGCAAAGGTAACTGAACTAAATGACGTTCGCCCCGTAGCACTCACTTCTGTCATAGTGAAGTGTTTTGAAAGACGAGTTAAGGATCATATCACCTCTACCTTACCTGACACCCTAGATCCACTTCAATTTGCTTACTGCCCCAATAGATCCACAGATGATGCAATCGCCATTGCACTGCACACTGCCCTATCTGACCTGGACAAGAGGAATACCTATGTAAGAATGCTGTTAATTGACTCTAGATCAGCCTTCAACACCATAGTACCCTCCAAGCTCATCATTAAGCTCGGGGCCCTGGGTCTGAACCCCTCCCTGTGCAACTCCGTCCTGGACTTCCTGTCAGGGCGCCCCCAGGTGGTGAAGGTAGGATACAACACTTTCACTTCGCTGATCCTCAACACAGGGGCTCCACAAGGGTGCTTGCTCAAGTTCCTCGGCATACACATCACTGACAATCTGCAATGGTCCACCCACACAGACAGTGTGGTGAAGAAGGTGTAACAGTGCCTCTTCAACCTCATGAGGCTGAAGAAATTTGACATGGCCCCTAAGACCCTCACAAACGTTTACAGATGCACAATTGAAAGCATCCTGTCATCTGTATCACCGTCTGGTAATGCACTGATCAGGGTCAGGGGCAGGCTGAGTGGTCAGACAGGCAGGCTCAGTCAGACCAGGCAAGTGTCAAAACCAGGAGGGTGAGAAAAAGAGAGAATGGGAAAAGCAAAGCAGAGCTGAGAACAAAAATACTGGTTGACTTGACAAACAAGATGAACTGGCAACAGACAAACAGAGATAAATACACAGGGGATCATTGGGAAGATGGGTGACACCTGGAGGGGGGTGGAGACGATCACAAAGACAGGTGAAACAGATCAGGGTGTGATAGCCACGGCCTGTTGACCCTGCTATCATCCAGAAGGCGAGGTCAGTACAGGTGCATCAAAGCTGGGACCGAGAGACTGAAAAACAGCTTCTATCTCAAGGTCATCAGACTGTTAAATAGCCATCACTAGCCGGCTACCACCCAGTTACTTATCCCTGCACCTTAGAGGCTGCTGCCCTATGTAAATAGACATGGAATCACTAGCCACTTTAATAATGGAACAATAGTCACTTTAATAATGTTTACAAACTGCTTTACTCATTTCACATGTGTATACAGTGGGGCAAAAAGGTATTTAGTCAGCCACCAATTGTGCAAGTTCTCCCACTTAAAAAGATGAGAGAGGCCTGTAATTTTCATCATAGATACACTTCAACTATGACGGACAAAATAAGAAAAAAAAGTCCAGAAAATCACATTGTAGGATTTTCTATGAATTTATTTGCAAATTATGGTGGAAAATAAGTATTTGATCAATAACAAAGGTTTATCTCAATACTTTGCTATATACCCTTTGTTGGCAATGACAGAGGTCAAATGTTTTCTGTAAGTCTTCACAAGGTTTTCACACACTGTTGCTGGTATTTTGGCCCATTCCTCCATGCAGATCTCCTCTAGAGCAGTGATGTTTTTGGGCTGTTGCTGGGCAACAAAGACTTTCAACTCCCTCCCAAAATTTTCTATGGGGTTGAGATCTGGAGATTGGCTAGGCCACTCCAGGACCTTGAAATGCTTCTTACGAATCCACTCCGCGGTTTGTTTGGGTTCATTGTCATGCTGAAAGACCCAGCAACGTTTCATCTTCAATGCCCTTGCTGATGGAAGGAGATTTTCACTCAAAATCTCACGATACATGGCCCCATTCATTCTTTCTTTACATGGATCAGTCGTCCAGGTCCCTTTGCAGAAAAACAGCCCCAAAGCATGATGTTTCCACCCCCATGCTTCACAGTAGGTATGGTGTTCTTTGGATGCAACTCAGCATTCTTTGTCCTCCAAACACGACGAGTTGAGTTTTTACCAAAAAGTTATATTTTGGTTTCATCTGCCCATATGACATTCTCCCAATCTTCTTCTGGATCATCCAAATGCTCTCTAGCAAACTTCAGACGGGCCTGGACATGTACTGGTTTAAGCAGGGGGACACATCTGGCACTGCAGGATTTGAGTCCCTGGCGGCGTAGTGTGTTACTGATGGTAGGCTTTGTTACTTTGGTCCCAGCTCTCTGCAGGTCATTCACTAGGTCCCACCATGTGGTTCTGGGATTTTTGCTCACCGTTCTTGTGATCATTTTGACCCCACGGGGTGAGATCTTGCGTGGAGCCCCAGATCGAGAGAGATTGTAAGTGGTCTTGTATGTCTTCCATTTCCTAATAATTGCTCCCACAGTTGATTTCTTCAAACCAAGCTGCTTACCTATTGCAAATTCAGTCTTCCCAGCCTGGTGCAGGTCTACAATTTTGTTTCTGGTGTCCTTTGACAGCTCTTTGGTCTTGGCCATAGTGGAGTTTGGAGTGTGACTGTTTGAGGTTGTGGACAGGTGTCTTTTATACTGATAACAAGTTCAAACTGGTGCCATTAATACAGGTAATGAGGGGAGGACAGAGGAGCCTCCTAAAGAAGAAGCTACAGGTCTGTGAGATTCAGAAATCTTGCTTGTTTGTAGGCGAACAAATACTTATTTTCCACCATAATTTGCAAATAAATTCATTAAAAAAATCCTACAATGTGATTTTCAGGATTTTTTTTTCATTTTATCTGTCATAGTTGAAGTGTACCTATGATGAAAATTACAGGCCTCTCTCATCTTTTTAAGTGGGAGAACTTGCACAATTGGTGGCTGACTAAATAATTTTTTGCCCCACTTTATACTGTATTCTATTCCACTGTATGCCACTCTATGCCACTCTGACATTGCTCGTCCTAATATTATTTATTTCTTAATTCGATTCTTTTACTTTTAGATTTGTGTGTATTGTTGTGAATTGTTAGACACAGTATTACTGCACTGTTGGAGCTAGGAACACAAGCATTTCACTACACCCACAATAATATCTGATAAATCAATCAAATGTATTTATAAAGCCCTTATTACATCAGCTAAAGTCACAAAGTGCTGTACAGTCTAAAAGAAAAACTCCATAGAATGTCCGGAACATAGGAAGAAACCTAGAGAGGAACCAGGCTGTGAGGGGTGGCCAGTCCACTTCTTGCTGTGCCGGGTGGAGATTATAACAGTACATGGCCAAGATATTCAAACATTCATAGATGACCAGCAGGGTCAAATAATAATAATCACAGTGGTTGTAGAGGTTGAAACCGGTCACCACCTCAGGAGTAAATGTCAGTTGGCTTTTCATAGGCGATCATTCACCGTATCTCTACCGCTCTTCCTTTCTCTAGAGATTTGAAAACACCAGGTCTGGGACAAGGTAGCATATCTGGTGAAAAGGTCAGGGTTCCATAGCCACAGGCAGAACAGTTGAAACTGGACCAGTTGTACTGGGGACAGCAAGGAGTCATCAGGCCAGGTAGTCCTGAGACATGGTCCTAGGGCTCAGGTCCTCCACGAGAGAGATAAAGAAAGAGAGAATTAGAGAGAACATAGTTAAATTCCCACAGGACCCCGGATAAGACAGGAGAAATAGTCCAGATATTTCTCTGACCCTAGCCTGACCCTAGACTGACCCTAGCCCCCCATCACTATGGCAGCATAAATACTGGAGGCTGAGACAGGAGGGTTCGGGAGACACTGTGGCATGTCCGACGATACTCCCGGACAGGGACAAACAGGCAGGATATAACCCCACCCACTTTGCCAATGCACAGCCCGCACACCACTAGAGGGATATCTTCAACCACCAACTTACTATCCTGAGACAATGCCGAGTATAGCCCACGAAGATCTCCTCCAAGGCACGAACGCAAGGGGGGGCGCCAACCCGGACAGGAAAATCACGTCGGTTACCCAACCCACTCAAGTGACTCATCCCTCCTAGGGGCGGCATTGAAGAGCACCAGAAAGCCAGTGACTCAGACCCTGTAATAGGGTTTGAGACAGATAATCCCAGTGGAGAGAGGGGAACTGGCCAGGCAGAGACAGCAAGGGCAATTTGTTGCTCCAGTGGCTTTCCATTCACCTTCACACTCCTGGGCCAGACTACACTCAATCATAGGACCTACTGAAGAGATGAGTCTTCAATAAAGACTTAAAGTTCGAGGCCGAGTCTGCGTCTCTCACATGGATAGGCAGACCATTCTATAAAAAATTAGCTCTATAGGAGATAGCCCTGCCTCCAGCTGTTTGCTTAGAAATTCTAGGGACAGTAGGGAGGCCTGCGCCTTGTGACAGTAGCGTATGTGTAGGTATGTACGGCAGGACTAAATCAGAAAGATGGGTAGGAGCAAGCCCATGTCATGCTTTATAGGTTAGCAGTAAAACCATGAAATCAGCCCTAGCCTTAACAGGAAGCCAGTGTAGGGAGGCTAGCACTGGAGTAATATGATCAAATTGTGGGGTTCTAGTCAAGATTCTGGCAGCTGTGTTTAGCACTAACTGAAGTTCATTTAGTGATTTATCCGGGTAGCCGGAAGGTAGAGCATTGCAGTAGTCTAACCTAGAAGTGACAAAAGCATGGAATCATTTTTCTAACACATTTTTGGACAGAAAGTTTCTGATTTTTGGAACATTAGGTAGATGGCAAAAAGTTGTCCTTGAAACAGTCTTGATATGTTTGTCAGAAGAAAGATCAGGGTCCAGAGTAACGCCGAGGTCCTTCACCATTTTATTTGAGACGAATGTACAAAAATACATTTTATTTGACATAGACACACTTTCACACTCTTCACATGCTGCTGCTAGTCTGTTTATTATCTATCCTGAATGCCTAGTAACTTTTACCCATACCTACTTGTACACATTACCTCAGCTACTTTGTACCCCTGCACATGACAGAGTACCAGAACTCCTTGTATATAGCCTCATTATTGTTATTTACTGTATTACTATTTCCTTTTTCCACTTATTTCCTTTTTACCTCTGCATTGTTGGGAAAGGGCTCGTAAGTGAGCATTTCACAGTAAATGCTGCACCTGTTTGTATTCAAAGGATGTAACAAATTAAATTTGATTTTGATTTGTGTTTGCTCAAGAACAGCTCTCAAGCACCTACCTGTAAAAACATACTACTTCTAGCCACAACCTTACCTCCAACCCCACATTCTGTTGTATTGTTATTCCTATTGAAAAACTATACACTTGCCCTGGCTATACTAAGGTTGTAATTGGGGTTTGTATTACGCTGGTGAGCACTTGGGTAGGGTTGGTCTTCAGGTGCATATGGGGCCCTTGTCTGGTAAGGATGACTCGATACAATGTCACTTGTCAGCTTTGCACTTTTAGATAGATATTTGCTAACTTTAAAGTGCCTCCTGTGAGCACCCATACAGCTGCCATTGTGCCAATGAGTTGAGTCACACACTTTGTGTCACGTTCTGACCAGAGTTCTGTTATTTTATTATTTGTTTTATTATGGTCAGGGCGTGAGTTGGGGTGGGCAGTCTATGTTGGTTTTTCTATGTTGATTTTTGTGTTCAGCCTAGTATGGTTCTCAATCAGAGGCAGGTGTCGTTTAGTTGTCTCTGATTAAGAATCATACTTAGGTAGCCTGGGTTTCACTTTTGGTTTGTGGGTGTTTGTTTCTGTGTGTTTTGGCCACATGGTACTGTTTCAGTTTTGTAAATTCACGTTGTTATTTTCTGTTTCGTCTTCTGAGTTTGAATTAAAAATCATCATGAACACTTACCACGCTGAGCTTTGGTCCAATCCTTACTCCTCCTCAGACGAAGAGGAGGAAAGCCGTTACACTTTGACATACGGTTGGTTGCATTTTCCAACATTAACTGTCCTTTAACTATTTTCTGTGTTACTTTAATTTCTTCTCTCTTTCAAAATGAATTTTAAAAGCCTTGACTGGAGGTTTGCCTTTGTTTGCAGACCACTATGCTAAATGTGATGTGTTTTAATCAAAATGCCTTGGGTGAAGTTGTTACATTTTAGATTTTCTTGACTCTCTGCTATAATGTTTACTGTATTTCTAAACTATGTTCTGATTTCTGTTTGGCAGGAAAGGTTGTCAATTGTTTAGGTCTTTAATTTAAAACCAATCACAATGTGTTGTACTAACTCTGTAATACTTTCGTATTACAGAGTTTAAACAGAACATTATTTTTTCAGTTTACGGTATTCATTTCCTGTACCATGTTCCCTTTACAGGGTGTGAAAGTCTGGAATTCATTTTCTGTTCCCAATCAGAATGGTCCAATCCAAAGGTTATAGAACTTCACCTTACTGGAAAGCAAAGTTTTTTTTTATGTGTAAAATTGCTACATTATTATCTTTCAGCGAATGTCCTTGATTGTAAATATTAAGACCATAGTAACTTAATTATCTGTCTCATAAACATATCTTAGGTTTAGGTTGAATAAGTTATTTTTCTACAATGAAAATAAATATAAATACTAAATAACACATTTGAATTCTTTAATAGAGGCATATATTTTTATTAAAAATATCACATTTGCCTGGTTAACTTCAGTGCCTCACCCCTGATTGTAATAAGCAATGTGTGGCAACATCAAGGGTTTTGAATATTAGCCTTCAACTCTGAACATTAACTTTACGTGTCTGAATGCATTAGGACTGGGAGCTTACTCGGTTATGTTTTCTGTCTCATGACTATGTGTAGCCTCCCAGGCCTCCTTGCTTCTCATTTTGTGAATAATTTACAGTAGAAACTGTATTGGGTACAGTCAATATTTAAATGGCTGTGCTAATAGCAAGAAACTACTCCTATGAACACCTGCCCTCTGGAGCACTCAGTCATCAACACTAATCATCCACAGCTTGCACAGGAAGCTGCTGAACTTCCTGTTCACTTGACTTCATTTCCCCGCCTGTTGCTGTTGCCTCATTGTTTTCCCTTGTGTTTCCTCCTCCATAAGCTTATTTTCTGTTCACACGCATATTTATTCTGTCTTATGAGGCTGCTCAGCCCTCCTGATTGGGAATATTGATTGTGCAGCACCGTTTAAATGGCCGACCCCCTAATCTGTATTAAATCACCTTTCCCTTTCACACTTCACTTAATGGGTTCCCATGTGTTCGGAAAGCAGCTCAATCCTCACCTGCTCATATTTGGACCCATCAGAGGCTATTAGCACCCCAAAGGCTGTCTCTGTCTCCACTCTACCCAGGACATGCAGCTGCTTTCTGCACTCCACTTGACGATAACATTAGATTTAGCCCCTGTTTACTTAGTGCTGAAAACTGGACTATTATATCCAGAACAGTCAGGGCCTCTGGTGGTTCAGGGACAGTCTATAGATAGCATAGGGGGTTTAGGATTCCCTTAAGTAGATCATGGGGCAGTGGAATGGTGTGAACATGTGACAGTGGTGATGTGTTGGAGATGCAATATAGGAGATGTATGTTGCAACTGCTGGCTTATCAAGTACTGTATACAGGTAGTGGAAGTTCAGTCATTGTGAAGTTTCTCATTACTCACAGTAATGAATGATGAGTTGGGTTTGTTTGAAAGGAAATTCAACTGGGAGAAAAGTAATTACACATGCACTTTGACACAATGTCTCAGTAAAATGTTTGGAGTGAGTAACCAATGTGTCAGAGGCTCAGAGAACAATAGCCTGGCTATCATCTGGCCACTGTGGAGCCTCAGAGTCTTCTCTGTTTGATGTGCCAATTGGGATTAGCGACAGAATGAAAGTATACAGCTAAAACCCACATGAATCTACATTTCAACCTGGAAATCTTACAGGGCTAATACCTGCAACTTCTGAGGTGTTTTGGAAATATCACACCTACACTGACATGAACCATCAAAGGAGGCATGCAAAAACTCAATGGGTGCAGAGAACTACTGTAAAGGTAGAGGTGGACACACAACACATGGACTTTGTGCATTATACCAGAAGACTAAATGCACATTTGAATGCATATTTGCTGAGTCACTTGCTGCAGAATCAACGAAAATCCAAGGCCTCATGTTCATTCTCGGAGCCAGTGAATGTAGGTGTCTTTGACATCAAGATAGTGAGGGCTATTAAAAAATAGTGCAAGTAAAGAGTCTACAGCACAGTGGGAGCTGATGACATTTTTCCTTCAGAATGAAAAGTGGAGCCTCGGTCCTTCACCGCTGGTGGAAACGTCTGTCAGTGAGGCACAGCCAGGTCACATTAGCAACCAGTTTTCCCACAATCTGGCCTTTATTAGTGCAGCTAATAGCAACCTTAGAATCAGGTAGATCTGAACTGCTCCACAGAGAAAACACTGTACACTACCTCAATTCATTGAAACTAAAAACATATTTTTACCCTTGCTAGACATGCCAAAAGTAGCTTTTAATTATTTGGCTAACACAAATAATATTTTTAAATTGGGTTATAATAGTGTCTTGTCAAATTTGATAGAGGGTATTACTTAGAAAGTGATTTGCAAGTAAGGATTGCCAAAATGGAGAATACATTGTTGAGGACATCTGCAGGTCTGTTTTAAATAAATACATGTTCTTATTTTCGTTGGCCTAGCCCTCTATCAAAAACCCTTTACTATCAGAAATATAAGAAGCATTCCGAAATATCAGAAGTTTAGTGAAGTTCAATGGCCTTCAAATACAAAAGAGAGATTAATACCATTGTGTGTGAATGAGAGCGGGTATTGTTAAACGCACTTATACTTGCCAAACATCCTCACTCATGACTCGTAGGAAGTCACTCATCCATGTAGCCTTCCACCACATCCACCATAATGCAACATGAGAGATGTTGAGTCACAAGTGATGAAAGGAACCACAAGGAAGGATTGGCATCTTTCCCATTTACAAATTACTCATCATAGTTTTGTCGGAAGCACTGTTTGGCCAAGATAAAGTACAGTAAGCCCCGATCCTTTCCTGTTTCAACCCTAGAGCCTCTAATGTGTGTAAGAACAGTTGTCATCATACAGAACATATGCTCTCCTATACAGAACGCTTGCCAGTGGCCATTCTAGCTCGTGCTGCATCTAGTTAGACAATTTCCACCTTAATTACATTTCACCCTCTAATTAACATCCAGCTCTTTAGCTTAAAGCCTGAGACACAACAGGAGTGCCTACCTTGGAACATGCCGGCCTCCAACCCTCTCTAATGAAACAATCTTGTCTGCCTTGAGACCGTCTACTTCAAACTGCTGCCGAGCTACTGCGTGACGGGCAATTTAAAAAGGCCTTGCCCCTCACCCCTATGCCATAAAGCAACTCTCCCTCCAACCACTTTGCCAATGATTCCTGTTTTATCCCTTTGTCCATCAAAATCTAAAGAATCTAATTTGAACCATATTTCAGCAGCACAGAATCTAGTGAGAGACATTATTTTATTCATAATGAGAACAAAAATAGCTGTCAAATCCATTTGTGTCCCAGTGATTTTGAATGGCACCCTGCATGCTACATAGAAATGAGGCATGAGTCTCTTATCTAAGAGGGCATTTAGAATTGGGTTTGAACTGTCTGACCTTAACTGTCTTTCGTTTGAAAGAAGCAAAATTACAAGAAAATTGCAGTATACAGAAAAATGTCAGGAAGCTTAAACCCAAGGGAATTTCAAAATCTTAGTAGTTTTATGCGGGGTGGAGCAGTTGAACCCAAATGCAGACTCAGACGAGGAGACAGGGATACGTTAACCAAGGTATTTATTGAAAAGCAGGGGGAGATCGGGTGCAGGCCAGGGGGAGCTCAGGCGGGTAGCAGGGAACCAGGAACTGAGACTACGGCCAGAGCAAGGGGAGTAGGGGCAGAGTCAGCAGGTCCGGAGTGGAATCCAAGGAAGCAGTAGAGCGTACCAGGGATGGGAAGACGGACTGATGAGATGAGGGACTGGAGACAGGGACCAGAGTCAGAGCGGACAGAACTGTGGCAGTGAGAAACGCAGCATCAGGCTAGGGAAAACAGGCACCACAGGATAACAACCTCTAATGCAGGAACAAATGGCTTGCAATGCAGACTGACTGAGCAGAGGCTACAATCTGGCAGTGTGGAAGTGGCAGGCGCAAATATTTGTATAGGTCTTGATAATGGAACAGGTTGCAGCTGGTGGGGATCTGCTCTGACTCCAATACACATCTCCACTCACACAATCAGATACACCCACACACAGAGAGAGAGGGAGAGAGCACTGGGGGAGTGGCAGCAGATTAGGGAGACACGAGATGAGAAGTAGAGGGTGTGGCAGGGGTAGACGTAACACTTAGTTTCCAATACTAATATAACGCACTCCCTTCCTCTGAAAGCAATGGTTTTCATGTTGCAGTACCAAGGGACATTCATTTACTGTACTTTAATTCCAAATGAATAGTTGTGTCTTCAGTAAGCATGTTTGACTCCTTGTTAAAAATCTCTTTGGGCTGAGATCCCGCTAACGGGATCGATATGACAACAGCCATTGAAAGTGCAGGGCGCCAAATTCAAAACAACAGTCCCATAATTAAAATTCCTCAAACATACAAGTATTTTAAACCATTTTAAAGATACACTTCGTGTTAATCCCACCACAGTGTCCGATTTCAAAAAGGCTTTACAGCGAAAGCAAACCAAAAGATTATGTTAGGTCAGAGCCAAGTCACAGAAAAACACAGCCATTTTTCCAGCCAAAGAGAGGAGTCACAAAAAGCAGAAATAGAGATAAATGAATCACTAACCTTTGATGATCTTCATCAGATGACACTCATAGGACTTCATGTTACACAATACATGTATGTTTTGTTCGATAAAGTTCATATATATATATAAAAAATCTCAGTTTACTTTGGTGCGTTATGTTTAGTAGTTCCAAAACATGCAGTGATTTTGCAGAGAGCCACATCAATTAACAGAAATACTCATAATAAGCATTGATAAAAGATACAACTATTATGCACGGAATTAAAGATACACTTCTCCTTAATGCAACCGCTGTGTCAGATATTTAAAAAACCTTACGGAAAAAGCACACCATGCTATAATCTGAGTACGGTGCTCAGAGACCAAAACAACTCAAACAGATATCCGCCATGTTGTGTCGTCAACAGAAGTCAGAAATAGCATTATAAATATTCACTTACCTTTGATGATCTTCATCAGAATGCACTCCCAGGAATCCCAGTTCCAAAATAAATGTTTGTTTTGTTCGATAATGTCCATCATTTATGTCCAAATACCCCCTTTTTGTTTGCGCATTTAGTACAGTATTCCAAATTCATGACGCGCGATCACTAGGAGCAGATGAAAAGTTAAAAAAAGTTCCGTTACAGTCCGTAGAAACATGTCAAACGATGTACAGAATCAATCTTTAGGATGTTTTTAACATAAATCTTCAATAATGTTCCAACAGAATTCCTTTGTTTTCCGAATTGCAATGGAACTCAAGCTAACTCTCACGTGAACGAGTGTGACCAGCTCGTGGCTCTCTGGCAGACCTCTGACTCATTCCCCTCTCATTCGCCCCCACTTCAGAGTAGAAGCATCAAACAAGGTTCTAAAGACTGTTGACATCTAGTGGAAGCCTTAGGAAGGGCAACATGACCAATATCCCACTGTATCTTCGATAGGCAATGAGTTGAAAACCTACAAACCTCAGATTTCCCACTTCCTGGTTGGATTAGTTCTGTTATACTCACAGACATCATTCAAACAGTTTTAGAAACTTCAGAGTGTTTTCTATCCACATATACTAATAATATGCATATCTTAGCTTCTGGGACTGAGTAGCAGGCAGTTTACTCTGGGCACCTCTAGGCACCTTATTCATCCAAGCTACTCAATACTGCACCCAGCCATAAGAAGTTAAATATTCTGGAAGGTAACATGTTGCTACTCTTAAATCTCTTCTATGTCCCATGATCCACTACTTAGGGAGTTCATAGTGTAGCTGAGGCGCTTATTAGAGCTAGCATCTCAGCAGGACAATTTACTTTAGCGTAATATCAACAAAAGAGCATCTGCCTTTCACGCTACTGCATAGTCGACAACCTAGTTATAGTATGTGCTATAAATGGATCCATTTGAAATGGTTTGACTGGAATTCCAGAACAGATTGTTCTGTCGTTACTGCTGTTTTCACTCCTGTCGTTTTGCCCATCCCACAAATCTTGACAAATCATTTTCCATTGGAGTAAATTAGATAAATTGTCGGAAACAGATTTCTCCCGCATAGTGGATGAATGGAATTTGGGAGAGCTAGTTGAGTTTTGGATTTATGATGTAAAAAAAATAATTGAAATTTGCACACAGGTACACTGCTGTGTTAAGAGTATCTGTTCAGAGTAATTACATTTTATAGATCTTCTTTGCTTGAAGACTGGGGTTGGAAAGTGAAGATTCTGGCCCCTGCTGTGTGTGTGTGTGTGTGTGTGTGTGTGTGTGTGTGTGTGTGTGTGTGTGTGTGTGTGTGTGTGTGTGTGTGTGTGTGTGTGTGTGTGTGTGTGTGTGTGTGTGTGTGTGTGTGTGTGTGTGTGCGCGTGTGTGTGTGTGTGTGTGTGTGAGAGAGAGAGAGAGAGAGAGAGAGAGAGTTGGTGAGCAAGAGGAACAGGGAGAGGGAGGTGTAAATACCAAGCATGTTAACTTGTCTACTCATTTTACCATTAGGCCATTTTAAATTAGTGTGTAGAGTCTGGCCAGACACACTGTCTTAATATTACTGGACAATGGAGGATCATTTACAGAATTATTTTGGGAAAATTGTCTCATTAAAATGAGAACAATAAACATGAAAGTATGGGCTGCAGAATATCAGGCAAGGGGAGTGGTGTGGGATACACTGTGTGGAAGGCAAGAGTAAAATGCTGGAAGCCATAAATTAGGACACTTTATTTAGTGAGTGAGTCTCTTTAAGGAGTAAATGGGAGTTCTCTTTCTGTACATCACAATTTATTTCACTGAATAAAACTGGTTTGTGGACATCATTGTGGGAACTCTTTCTGCTTCAGGTTTTTTAAAGACCACCATTAAAGACCTCCATTAGCCAACAATGGCCACAGCTAGTCTTCCTCGGGTCCGGCACATAAATAAAAGATACAGTGCCTTCAGAAAGTAATCATAACCCTTGTCTTGAGTTATTCCACATTTTCTTGTGTTACAGCATGAATTCAAAAAGGAGTAAATATATGTTTTTCTCACCCATCTACACACAATACCTCACAATGATAATGTAAAAATATATTTAAATACAGAAATATGTCATTTACATAAATATTCAGAGTCAATACACGTGAGAATCACCTTTGGCAGCGATTAAAGCTGTGAGTCTTTCTGGGTAAGTCTCTAAGAGCATTGCACACCAGGATTGTACAATATTGTACAATAAATGTTTTCAAGCTCTGTCAAGTTGGTTGTTGATCATTGCTAGACAGCCATTTTCAAGTTTCACCATAGATTTTAAGAAGATAACTAGGCCACTCTGGAACATTCAATGCCATCTTGGTAAGCAACTCCAGTGTATATTTGGCCATGTGTTTTAGGTTATTGTACTGCTGAAAGGTACATTTTTCTCCCAGTGTCTATTGGAAAGCAGACTGAACCAAGTTATCATCTAGGATTTTGCCTGTTCTTAGCTCTTTTCAGTTTCTTTTTATCCCCCCAAAAAACCTATGCCGATGACAAGCATATCCATAACATGATGCAGCCATGGTTTGTGTTGGACTTGCCCTAAACATACTTTGTATGCAGGACATAAAATGTGTTATCTCTTTGTCACATTTTTGGGCAGTTTTACTTTAGTGCCTTACCGCAAACAGGATGCATGTTTTGGAATATTTTTATTCTGTACAGGCTTTCTTCTTTTCACTCTGTCATTTAGGTTAATATTGTGAAGTAACTAAAATGTTGTTGATCTATCCTCAGTGTTCTCCTAACAGTTTTCTCCTATCACAGCCACTAAACTCAAGTCACAATGGGCTCCATGGTGAAATCCCTGAGCAGTTTCCTTCCTCTCCGGCAACTGAGTTAGGAAGGATATCTTTGTAGTGACTGGGTGTATTGATAGACCATCCAAAGTGTAGTTAATAACTTAATTATTCTCAAAGAGATATTCAATGTCTGCTTTTTTACATTTTTTTACCCTCTACCAATAGGTGGCTTTCTTTGCGAGGATGGAAAACCTCCCTGTTCTTTGTGGTTGAATTCACATTGACATTATGGGGTGTGTAGGCCAGTGAAACCAAATCTCAATTTAATCTGTTTTGAAATTCAAGCTGTAAAAACATTTTTGGGGTAAAAAGTCAAAGGGTGTGAATTTATTGGCATTGTTTGTAACTTATTGTTTAAACTTATTTTGTACATAGTGTTGCCGCTGCCATCTCTTATGATGGAAATTACTTCTGGTCATCAGGACTGCAATTACTCACCACGGTCTGGCAGAATCCTTTTTATCCTTTAACGAGTCTGGCGAGCCTGACACAAATTATATACTGCTTTCTCGGGATCAGGCCCAGATCCTTGTGGTTTGTGTGAAGAGGAGGCAGAGAAAAAGGGTCCAGAGGGTGGGCTGCCTTCTGAGAATTCGTAGGTGATCAAATAAACCCCCACTTCCTGTCACGACTTCCGCCGACGTTGGTCCCTCTCTTTGTTCGGGCGGCGTTTGGCGGTCAAAGTCACCGACCTTCTAGCCATCGCTGATCTACTTTTCATTTTCCATTGGTTGTCTTTCATCACACCTGGTTCCAATTCTATCACTTACATGTCGTGTATTTAACCCTCTGTTCCCCCCCATGTCCATTGTCCAGACAATGGACCGCTGGGAGAGACAGGGAGTTCTTTCAACACCTCCACCAGCACAACAGGGGTCTCCCCTGAGCGCCCCTCTTCCTCCTGGTCCAAGTGGGATTCATCTCTCCCTGCCCCAGGAATACGACGGAAAGGCTGCGAACCATCCACCCGGCTCCGTCGGGCCATGAGAGGGTGTCTGCCCTCGTCTCGTGCCTCACCGGGAAAGCCCTGGAGTGGGCCAATGCCGTGTGGAGAGAGGGAGATGCGGCGTTGGACCAGTTTGAGGAGTTCACCCGCCATTTCCGGGCAGTCTTGGACCACCTGCCTGGTAGAGGGATGGGTGAACGCCTCTTCCATCTGAGGCAGGAGACGAGGAGCGCCCAGGAGTTTGCCCTGGAGTTTAGGACCCTGGCTGCCGGCGCGGGATGGAACAACAGGGCCTTGATCGACCATTACCGCTGGAGTCTGCGCAAGGACGTCTGTCGGGAGCTGGCCTGCAGAGACACCACCCTCACGTTCGACCAGCTGGTGGACCTGTCCATCCGGCTGGACAACCTGCTGGCTACCCGCGGACGTTCAGATCGGGGTCTGGTGGTTCCATCCTCCCGCACCCCCTCTCCGATACCCATGGAGCTGGGAGGGGCAGTGCACAGGGAGACCAGAGGGGGTTCCAGCTCGTGCACCATCTGTGGCCGCAGAGGTCACACTGCTGGTCGGTGCCGGGTTGGTACCTCTGGGGATCGAGGCAGCAGGCAGGGCGCTCTTGCGTCACTCCAGATGTTTGTGTATGTCACTTTCCCTGATTTTTCCCAGCATTCCCAGCATAAGGAGCTCGTCAATTCAGGTGTGGCTGGGAATTTTATTGATTGAGCGTTTACCCATAGTTTAGGGATCCCCATTGTTCCCAAAGCTGTGCCCTTCCTCATTCACACCTTAGATAGTCGACCATTAGGGTCAGGGTTAATTAGGGAGGTCACCGCTCATTTGGGCATGGTGACGCAAGGGAGTCACAATGAGAGGATTAGTGTCTTCCTTATTGATTCTCCTGCGTTTCCTGTGGTGCTTGGCCTACCCTGGTTAGCGTGTCATAACCCCACTGTTTCTTGGCCACAGAGGGCTCTCACTGGGTGGTCGCGGGAGTGCTCAGGTAGGTGTTTAGGGGTTTCCGTTGGTGCTACTATGGTGGAGAGTCCAGACCAGGTCTCCACTATGCGCATTCCCCTGAATATGCCGATTTGGCTCTCGCCTTCTCCAAAAGAAGGCGACTCAATTTATCACCCCATCGACGGGGCGATTGTGCGATAAATCTCCTGGTAGATGCTGCACTTCCCAGGAGTCACGTGTATCCCCTCTCACAGGCGGAGACGGAGGCTAAGGAAACATATGTCTCCGAATCCCTGCATCAGGGTTACATTCGGTCCTCCACTTCACTCTCCTCCTCGAGTTTCTTTTTTGTGAAGAAGGAGGGAGGTCTGTGCCCGTGTATTGACTATCGGGGTCTGAATCAGATCACTGTGAGGTATAGTTACCCGCTACCGCTCATAGCCACAGCGATTGAGTCAATGCGCGGGCACAGAGTCAACGCGCTTCTTCACCAAACTAGATCTCAGGAGCGCTAACAACCTGGTGCGTATCCGGAAGGGAGACGAGTGGAAGACGGCTTTCAGTACCACCTCAGGGCACTATGAGTACCTCGTCATGCCGTATGGGTTGATGAATGCGCCATCAGTCTTCCAAGCCTTTGTAGACAAGATTTTCAGGGACCTGCACGGGCAGGGTGTAGTGGTGTACAGTGCCTTGCGAAAGTATTCGCCCCCCTTGAACTTTGCGACCTTTTGCCACATTTCAGGCTTCAAACATAAAGATATAAAACTGTATTTTTTTGTGAAGAATCAGCAACAAGTGGGACACAATCATGAAGTGGAACAACATTTATTGGATATTTCAAACTTTTTTAACAAATCAAAAATGGAAAAATTGGGCATGCAAAATTATTCAGCCCCCTTAAGTTAATACTTTGTAGCGCCACCTTTTGCTGCGATTACAGCTGTAAGTCGCTTGGGGTATGTCTCTATCAGTTTTGCACATCGAGAGACTGAAATTTTTTCCCATTCCTCCTTGCAAAACAGCTCGAGCTCAGTGAGGTTGGATGGAGAGCATTTGTGAACAGCAGTTTTCAGTTCTTTCCACAGATTCTCGATTGGATTCAGGTCTGGACTTTGACTTGGCCATTCTAACACCTGGATATGTTTATTTTTTAATCATTCCATTGTAGATTTTGCTTTATGTTTTGGATCATTGTCCCAGTCTCAGGTCTTTTGCAGACTCCATCAGGTTTTCTTCCAGAATGGTCCTGTATTTGGCTCCATCCATCTTCCCATCAATTTTAATCATCTTCCCTGTCCCTGCTGAAGAAAAGCAGGCCCAAACCATGATGCTGCCACCACCATGTTTGACAGTGGGTATGGTGTGTTCAGGGTGATGAGCTGTGTTGCTTTTACGCCAAACATAACGTTTTGCATTGTTGCCAAAAATTTTGGTTTCATCTGACCAGAGCACCTTCTTCCACATGTTTGGTGTGTCTCCCAGGTGGCTTGTGGCAAACTTTAAACAACACTTTTTATGGATATCTTTAAGAAATGGCTTTCTTCTTGCCACTCTTCCATAAAGGCCAGATTTGTGCAATATACGACTGATTGTTGTCCTATGGACAGAGTCTCCCACCTCAGCTGTAGATCTCTGCAGTTCATCCAGAGTGATCATGGGCCTCTTGGCTGCATCTCTGATCAGTCTTCTCCTTGTATGAGCTGAAAGTTTAGAGGGACGGCGAGGTCTTGGTAGATTTGCAGTGGTCTGATACCCCTTCCATTTCAATATTATCGCTTGCACAGTGCTCCTTGGGATGTTTAAAGCTTGGGAAATCTTTTTGTATCCAAATCTGGCTTTAAACTTCTTCACAACAGTATCTCGGACCTGCCTGGTGTGTTCCTTGTTCTTCATGATGCTCTCTGTGCTTTTAACGGACCTCTGAGACTATCACAGTGCAGGTGCATTTATACGGAGACTTGATTACACACAGGTGGATTGTATTTATCATCATTAGTCATTTAGGTCAACATTGGATCATTCAGAGATCCTCACTGAACTTCTGGAGAGAGTTTGCTGCACTGAAAGTAAAGGGGCTGAATAATTTTGCACGCCCAATTTTTCCGTTTTTGATTTGTTAAAAAAGTTTGAAATATCCAATAAATGTCGTTCCACTTCATGATTGTGTCCCACTTGTTGATTCTTCACAAAAAAATACAGTTTTATATCTTTATGTTTGAAGCCTGAAATGTGGCAAAAGGTCGCAAAGTTCAAGGGGGCCAAATATTTTCGCAAGGCACTGTATATTGATGACATTTTGATATACTCCGCTGCACTCTCCGAGCATGTGTCCCTGGTGCGCAGGGTGCTTGGTCGCATGTTGGAGCATGACCTTTATGTCAAGGCTGAGAAATGCCTATTCTTCCAACAGTCCGTCTCCTTCCTAGGGTACCTTAGGGGTGGAGATGGAGAGTGACCGCATTTCAGCCATGCGTAATTGGCCAACTCCCACCACGGTAAAGGAGGTGCAGCGGTTCTTAGGGTTTGCCAACTACTACCAGTGCTTTATCTGGGGTTTTGGTCAGGTAGAGGCTCCCATTACCTCACCGCTGAAGGGGGACCCGGTGCGCTTGCAGTGGTCAGCTGAGGCGGACAGGGCTTTTAGTCACCTGAGGGCTCTGTTTACTTCGGCTCCCGTGCTGGCCCATCCGGATCCATCTTTGGCGTTCATAGTGGAGGTGGAACGTCCGAGGCTGGGATAGGAGCTGTGCTCTCTCACCACTCGGGTACGCCACCGAAGCTCTGCCCCTGTGCCTTCTTCTCTAAGAAGCTCAGCACGACGGAGCGAAACTATGACGTGGGGGACCGGAGTTGTTGGCTGTCGTCAAGGCCTTGAAGGCGTGGAGACATTGGCTTGAGGAGGCTAGACACCCTTTTCTCATCTGGACCGACCACCGCAATCTGGAGTACATCCGGGCAGCGAGGAGACTGAACCCTCGCCAGGCAAGGTGGGCCATGTTTTTCACCCGTTTTGTGTTTACCCTTTCCTACAGAACAGGCCCCAGAACGTGAAGGCAGACGCATTGTCCCGGCTGTATGACACAGAGGAGAGGCCCATAGATCCCACCCCCATTCTCCCCGCCTCCTGCCTGGTGGCGCCGGTAGTTTGGGAGCTGGACGAGGACATTGAGCAGGCGTTACGTGCAGAGCCCGCACCTGTCCAGTGTCACGCTGGCCGTCTGTATGTCCCATCTGCTGTTCGTGACCAGTTTATTTATTGGGCCCACACATCACCCTCCTCTGGTCATCCTGGGATCGGTCGGACAGTGCGCTGTTTGAGCGTGAGGTACTGGTGGCCTACCTTGGCTAAGGACGTGAGGGTTTATGTTGCCTCCTGCTTGGTGTGCGCCCAATGTAAGGCTCCTAGTCACCTGCCCAGAGGTAAGCTACACCCCTTACCGGTTCCACAGTGGCTGTGGTCGCACCTGTCGGTGGATTTTCTGACTGATCTTCCACTCTCACAGGGTAACACCACGATCCTGGTCGTTGTGGATCGTTTTTCTAAGTCCTGTCGTTTTCTCCCTCTGTCCGGCCTCCCTACGGCCCTACAGACTGCGGAGGCCTTGTTTACAGACGTCTTCCGGCACTACGGGGTGCCTGAGGATATAGTGTCTGATCGGGGTCCCCAGTTCACGTCTAGGGTCTGGAAGGCATTCATGGAACGTCTGGGGGTCTCGATCAGCCTTAATTCAGGGTTTCACCCTGAGAGTAATGGGCAGGCGGAGGGAGTGAACCAGGATTAATCGACCCATAGCACTCACGTCTGTAGCCATAAAGTACTTTGAAAGGCTGGTCATGGCTCACATCAACACCAATATAACAGAAACCCTAGACCCACTCCAATTTGCATACCGCACGAACAGATCCACAGATGATGCAATCTCTATTGTACTCCACACTGCCCTTTCCCACCTGGACAAAAGGAACACCAATGTGAGAATGCTATTCATTGACTACAGCTCAGCATTCAACACCATAGTGCCCTCAATGCTCATCAATAAACTAAGGACCCTGGGACTAAACACCTCCCTCTACAACTGGATCCTGGACTTCCTAATGGGCCGCCCCAAGGTGGTAAGGGTAGATAACAACACATCCGCCACGCTGATCCTCAACACAGGGGCCCCTCAGGGGTGCCATTTGGGTGCCATTTGGCAAATTCCAAGTGGACTATCGTCTGCCTTTTACTGTGGGGTGGCTTCTGTCTGGCCACTAAACCATAAAGGCCTGATTTGTGGAATGCTGCAGAGTTGGTTGTCCTTTTGGAAGGTTCTCTCATCTCCACAGAGGAACTCTGGAAATCTGTCTTAGTGACCATCAGGTTCTTGCACACCTTCCTGACCAATGCCCTTCTCCTCCGATTGCTCAGTTTGGCCAGCTCTAAGAAGAGTCTTGGTGGTTCCAAACTTCTTCCATTTGGGAATGAAGGAGACCATTGTGTTCTTGGGGACCTTCAATGCTGCAGACATTCTTTGGTGTGCTTCCCCAGATCTGTGCCTCGACACACCCTGCCTTGGAACTCTACGGACAAATCCTTCAACCTCATGGCTTGGCTTTTGCTCTGACTTGCATTGTCATCCGTGGGACCTTAGAGACAGGTGTGTGCCTTTCCAAATCACGTCCAATCAATTAAATTTACCACAGGTGGACTCCAATGAAATTGGAGAAACATCTCAAGGATGCCATTGATTAGCCTTGAGATGTTTCTCCAACTTCATTGGAGTCCACCTGTGGTAAATTAAATTGATTGGAAACACTTTAGCTCATTTTTTTGTCTCATAGCAAAGGGTCCGAATACTTATGTAAATAAGGTATTTAATTATTTTTTTTATATATACATTTGCAAACATTTCTATAAACATGTTTTCATTTTGTCATTATGGGGTATTGTGTGTAGAATGAGGATTTGCATTTATTGAATCCCTTTTAGAATAAAGCTGTAACATAACAAAATGTGGAAAAAGTCAAGGGGTCACAATACTTTCCAAATGCACTGTAATATTATTGGAAATCATTATTATTATTTTTATTGTACGCCTATTTAAAATCTAAATCTGTTTTTTAAATAGCCTATGAAAAAAGTGTTTTGTTAACATTTTTTTAAAACATTTTCGTTGGCTCAATTAAGTTCTAAATATCTTTAATTTTGTGCCCCCTATTCAGTTTAAGGTTAAAAGTAGTGTCACGCCCTGACCTTAATTATCTTTGTTTTCTTTATTATTTTGGTTAGGTCAGGGTGTGACGAGGGTGGTATGTGTGTTTTGGGCTTGTCTAGGGTTTTTTGTATATCTATGGGTTTTTGTTTGTCTAGGTAAATGTAGGTCTATGGTGGCCTGAATTGGTTCCCAATCAGAGGCAGCTGTTTATCGTTGTCTCTGATTGGGGATCCTATATAGGTTGCCATTTTCCATTTGGTTTTGTGGGTTATTGTTTATGTGTAGTTGCATGTCAGCACTCGTGGATTATAGCGGCACGGTTGGTTTTTGTTTAGTGTTCGTCGTTTAAATAAAGGAGAATGTATTCATCTCACACTGTGCCTTGGTCTCGTCGTTATGACGAATGTGACAAGTAGCCCTCTTTTGAAATAAATATCATAAAACCTATTTCTGTAATTTGTTGGGTAGGCCTATGGTAAGCAATCACCTTTGTTGGTAATTAATGTAATATATAGTAACCTGCAATATAATAACCTGTTCATATTTTCCCTATAAACAATAATGACTTGCTTCTAAAATTACCTAAGTAAATTGAATCCATTTTTGTGAATGTGTGGTATGGCGATTATTAGGCTTAGCTACTGCAGGCCTATGAAGGTAGTGTGCACCGGCAATCCAACTCTCTCTGACAGTTGAACTTGAGGGGAGGAAGAACGTTATAGGCCGACCAGAGTTACTTCTCTAATCTAACAACATAGTGCTTATCTTTATAAAATATATTCTGATCAAAAGTTAACGAATTAGCCTCCATCTGTATACCTATATCTTTATAGCTGTAGTAGCCTATCTGACAAGTATAAAGAAACGCATGTCAATTTCGGCCCTAAGCTTGTCTCATTTTTAAAATGACATTTTTTAACGTGAATATCTTACAGTGGACGCCAATACCTATAGACTTATATGCATGCAATACCCTGATGCATTTATCTCTCAAATCTCGGACTGAACCGTGATGTAGACAACTATTGTTTTAGGAAAGTAAAAAACAATAGACTATAACGTTTTGAATATGCTACACATCGAAACACAACAATATTTTTTTTCAATTTGTTATCAGCAGGTAAGGTCAATATCTCTTGTTTTTTCACTGCGCTGGCAGTGCCCAGTTGGAGGTTTCGTTCTCTCTCTCTCAGATCTGAAAGGGTCTCTCGGATTCAAACCAGCAGGTCCTTTTTGGAAGGGGTCTGACAGTCCTCGGTTCCATTCAAAATGGCTCTCCGTTTAATTTTATGTGGGTCGGGTAGGAAAGCCACCCAATTCAACTTTAAAGACCATTTAACATAGACAATACCGACATGTATACAGTACCAGTCAAAAGTTTGGAGACAGAATTCAAAGCACATTTAACCAGTTTGGATACCACATCATTTGTTTTCAACAGGTCAATGAACTAACACACATCCAGGCTGTGTAAGGGCTGTTTGATCAAGAAGGAAAGTGATGAATTGCTGCATCAGTTGACCTGGCCTCCACAATCACTCGACCTCAACCCAATTGAGATGGTTTGGGATAAGTTGGACCGCAGAGGGAAGGAAAAGCAGCCAACATGTACTCAGCATATGTGGGAACTCCGTCATGACTGTTGGAAAAGCATTCCAGGGGAAGCTGGTTGGGAGAATTCCAAGAGTGTGCAAAGCCGTCATCAAGGCAAAGGGTGGCAACTTTGAATAATCTAAAATCTAAAATATGTTTTGATTTGTATAACACTTTTTTGGTTACTAAATGATTCCATATGTTATTTCATAGTGTTGATGTCTTCACTATTATTCTACAATGTAAAAATTTAAGAAAAACCCTGTAATGAGTAGGTGTGTCCAAACTTTTGACTGGTACACTGTCATGAGCACAGCCAAGCTATATGCAGTAGGCCACAGATGGGTTGGGGAACTGTCAGACTTTAGGTTCGACATCAAGTACAGACCAGGCAAAGTCAATATAGACGCAGACACACTATCCCTTTTGCCTCTTGACATGTATGTAGCTCAGTGTACAGAAGAATTGTCAGGTGAAGCTGTTTGTGCAACATGGCAAAGGAGTTAGGCAGCGCAGGGAAAATATTTAGCATGGGCCGCAGTCTCGCACTTGTCACGACCACGTGAAGGAACTGTATACTCGTGGACCCCTGTCGACTATCGACCACAGCAAGCTAGAAAAAGACCAATGATATCATCAAGCCATTGGAGAACTAATGAGACTAAAAGGAAAAAAACACAGAATACTTACCAGTGAGGAAGATAAGGAGTAAATGCCCCTACCAAGAAACTGATGCATGAATGGGGAAAGACTACACATTGACAATTGACTGGTTTTTCGGTACAGGAGTCCAAGACGCCATGATGACACAGGTCATGTTGGAACAGAGAGAGTGCTCAGTCTGGCAAGGTTCAACTAGCCATTTATGAAGAGTGACATTGAGGAATATGTAACCAAGTGCTGCCACTGTATCAAGCAAAATAAGCCAGTCACACATTTAAGAGCACCGATGGACAGCATCACCACAAGTTCACCCCTTGAGGTAGTCTCTATCAACTACATGATTCTGGAGGCCAGCAGAGGTGGCTTCGAGTACATATGGGTTATAATAGACCATTTAACAAGATTCGCACAAGCGTATCCAACAAAGGACAAGTCTGAAAGAACAGCAGCTGAAAATGTATTCAATGACTTCATCCCAAGGTTTGGATATCACTCCAAGTTGCACCACGATCAAGGTCAAGTTTGAGAACAAACTCTTCAAAACACTGCAGCAAATGACAGGAGTGGGTCACTCATAGACATCTCCCTATCACCCTCAGGGTAACCTGACCGAAAGATTCAATAGGACCCTACTTCAGATGCTGAGAATGCTTGAGGAAAAGGAGATGGACAGGTGAAAAGAGCATCTTCCACAAGTTGTACATGCCTACAATTATACCAAACACAAAGTGAATGGTTACTCACATTTCTACCTACTGTACAGTGCCTTGCGAAAGCATTCGGCCCCCTTGAACTTTGTGACCTTTTGCCACATTTCAGGCTTCAAACATAAAGATATAAAACTGTATTTTTTTTGTGAAGTATCAACAACAAGTGGGACACAATCATGAAGTGGAATGATATTTATTGGATATTTCAAACTTTTTTAACAAATCAAAAACTGAAAAATTGGGCGTGCAAAATTATTCAGCCCCCTTAAGTTAATACTTTGTAGCGCCACCTTTTGCTGTGATTACAGCTGTAAGTCGCTTGGGGTATGTCTCTATCAGTTTTGCACATCGAGAGACTGAAATTTTTTCCCATTCCTCCTTGCAAAACAGCTCGAGCTCAGTGAGGCCATTCTAACACCTGGATATGTTTATTTTTGAACCATTCCATTGTAGATTTTGCTTTATGTTTTGGATCATTGTCTTGTTGGAAGACAAATCTCCGTCCCAGTCTCAGGTCTTTTGCAGACTCCATCGGGTTTTCTTCCAGAATGGTCCTGTATTTGGCTCCATCCATCTTCCCATCAATTTTAACCATCTTCCCTGTCCCTGCTGAAGAAAAGCAGGCCCAAACCATGATGCTGCCACCACCATGTTTGACAGTGGGGATGGTGTGTTCAGGGTGATGTGCGGTGTTGCTTTTACGCCAAACATAACGTTTTGCATTGTTGCCAAAAAGTTCAATTTTGGTTTCATCTGACCAGAGCACCTTCTTCCACATGTTTGGTGTGTCTCCCAGGTGGCGTGTGGCAAACTTTAAACAACACTTTTTATGGATATCTTTAAGAAATGGCTTTCTTCTTGCCACTCTTCCATAAAGGCCAGATTTGTGCAATATACGACTAATTGTTGACCTATGGACAGAGTCTCCCACCTCAGCTGCAGTTCATCCAGAGTGATCATGGGCCTCTTGGCTGCATCTCTGATCAGTCTTCTCCTTGTATGAGCTGAAAGTTTAGAGGGACGGCCAGGTCTTGGTAGATGTGCAGTGGTCTGATACTCCTTCCATTTCAATATTATCGCTTGCACAGTGCTCCTTGGGATGTTTAAAGCTTGGGAAATCTTTTTGTATCCAAATCCGGCTTTAAACTTCTTCACAACAGTATCTCGGACCTGCCTGGTGTGTTCCTTGATCTTCAGGATGCTCTCTGCGCTTTTAACGGACCTCTGAGACTATCACAGTGCAGGTGCATTTATACGGAGACTTGATTACACACAGGTGGATTGTATTTAGCATCATTAGTCATTTAGGTCGACATTGGATCATTCAGAGATCCTCACTGAACTTCTGGAGAGAGTTTGCTGCACTGAAAGTAAAGGGGCTGAATAATTTTGCACGCCCAATTTTTCAGTTTTTGATTTGTTAAAAAAGTTTGAAATATCCAATAAATGTCGTTCCACTTCATGATTGTGTCCCACTTGTTGTTGATTCTTCACAAAAAAATACAGTTTTTTATCTTTATGTTTGAAGCCTGAAATGTGGCAAAAGGTCGCAAAGTTCAAGGGGGCCGAATACTTTCGCAAGGCACTGAATATACTGTATATACAGTTGAAGTCAGAAGTTTACATACACCTTAGCAAATACATTTAAACTCAGTTTTTCACAATTCCTGACATTTAATCCTAGTAAAAATTCCCTGTCTTAGGTCAGTTAGGATCACCACTTTTATTTTAAGAATGTGAAATGTCAGAATAATAGTAGAGAGATTGATTTATTTCAGCTTTTATTTCTTCCATCACATTCCCTGTGGGTCAGTGGTTTACATACACTCAATTAGTATTTGGTTGCATTGCTTTTAAATTGTTTAACATTTTGGGTAGCCTTCCACAAGATTCCCACAATAAATTGGACAAATTCTAGCCCATTCCTCTTGACAGAGCTGGTGTAACTGGATCAGGTTTGTAGGCCTTCTTGCTCGCACATGCTTTTTCAGTTCTGCCAACACATTTTCTACAGGGTTGAGGTCAGGGATTTGTGATGGCCACTCCAATACCTTGACTTTGTTGTACTTAAGCCATTTTGCCACAACTTTGGAAGTATGCTTGGGGTCATTGTCCATTTGGAAGACCCATTTGCAACCAAGCTTTAACTTCCTGACTGATGTCTTGAGATGTTGCTTCAATATATCCACATAATTTCCCTTCCTCATCGTGCCATCTATTTTGTGAAGTGCATCAGTCCCTCCTGCAGCAAGTACCCCCACAACATGATGCTACCACCCCCGTGCTCCTTGGTTGGGATGGTGTTCTTCGGCTTGCAAGCCTCCCCCTTTTTCCTCCAAACATAACGATGGTCATTATGGCCAAACGGTTCTATTTTTGTTTCATCAGACCAGAGGACATTTCTCCAAAAAGTACGATCTTTGTCCGCATGTGCAGTTGCAAACCGTTGTCTGTCTTTTTTATGGCGGTTCTGGAGCAGTAGCTTCTTCCTTGCTGAGCGGCCTTTCAGGTTATGTCAATATAGGCCTTGTTTTACTGTGGATATAGATACTACTCCAGCATATTCACAAGGTTGATTTGCACTTTTCGCATCAAAGTACTTTGATTTCTAGGAGACAGAACGCGTAGCCTTCCTGAGCGGTATGACAGCTGCGTGGTCCCATGGTGTTTATACTTGCATACTATTGTTTGTACAGATTAACGTGGTACCTTCAGGCATTTGAACATTTCTTGGCTGATTTCTTTTGATTTTCCCATGATGTCAAGCAAAGAGGCACTGAGTTTGTAGGCCTTGAAATACATCCACAGGTACACCTCCAATTGACTTAAATTATGTTAATCAGAATCTTTTAAAGCCATGATATAATTTTCTGAATTTTTCCTAGCTAATTTTCCAAGCTTTTTACACAGTCAACTTCGTGTATGTAAACTTCTGACCCACTGGAATTGTGATACAGTGAATTCTAAGTGAAATAGTCTGTCTGTAAACAATAGTTGGGAAAATTACTTGTGTCATGTACAAAGTAGACGTCCTAACCAACTTGCCAAACTATAGTTTGTTAACAAGTAATTTGTGGAGTGGTTGAAAAACGAGTTTTAATGACTCCAACCTAAGTGTATGTAAACTTCCAACTTCAACTGTATGTGTGGGGTACAGCGATGAGGTAGTTAAAAATTGTTACACACTATTATTGCACACAAAGTGAGTCCATGCAATTTATTAGGTGAGTTGTTGAGCAGATATTTACTCTTGGATTTAACACAACAAAGGGGTTGAATACTTATTGACTGAAGACATTTCAGCTTTTCATTGATTTGTAAAAATGTCTAAACATAATTCTAGTTTCAAATTATGGGTATTGTGTGTAGGCACATATACACACTACCCCATAATGAAGAAGCAACAACAGGTTTTAACAATTTTCTGAAAATGTATTAAAATAAAAAACTGAAATACCACATTTACTCAAGTAATCAGAACCTTTTCTCAGTACATTGTTGAAGCACCTTTGGCAGCGATTACAGCCTTGAGTCTTCTTGGGTATTATGCTACAAGCTTGGTCCAACTGTATTTGGGGAGTTTCTCCCATTCTTCTCTGCAGATCCTCTCAAGCTCTGTCAGGTTGGATGGGGAGCATCGCTGCACAGCTATTTTCAGGTCTCTCCAGAGATGTTCGATCGGGTTCAAGTCCAGGCTCTGGCTGGGCCACTCAAGGACATTCATATACTTGTCCTAAAGCCACTCCTGTGTTGTCTTGGCTGTGTGCTTAGAGTCGTTTTCCTGTTGGAAGGTGAACCTTTGCCCCAATCTGAGGTCCTGAGCGCTCTGGAGCAGGTTTTCATCAAGGATCTCTGTTCTTTGCTTCGTTCGTCTTCCCCTCAAAGCATACCAAAAATGTCTGCAACATTGAAGGTCCCCGAGAAGCCTCCATAATTCTTAAATGGAAGAAGTTTGGAACCACCGAGTCTCCTCCTAGAGTTGGCCGCCAGGCCAAACTGAGCAATCGGAGGGGAAGGTCTTTGGTCAGGGAGGTGCCCACGAACCTGATGTTCACTCTGTGGAGATGGTAGAACCTTGCAGAAGGACAAACATCTCTGCAGTACTCCACCAATCAGGCCTTTATTGTAGAGAGCGGCCAGACAAGAAGCCCCTCAGTAAAAGGCAAATAACAGCCCGTTTTGAGTTTGCCAAAAGGCACCTAAAGAACTCACAGACCATGAGAAACAAGATTCTCTGGTCTGATGAAACCATGATTGAACTCTTTGGCCTGAAACAATGTAATCTATTTTAGAATAAAGCTGTAATGTAAAAAATGAGGAAAAAGTCAAGGGGCCTGAATACTTTCCGAATGCGCTATGTATAGATATATATAATGCATATCATGTCTGGGTGGCAAAGCCCCAGGTCAATTTCATTACTGGTCCAAATTTTGGACCCTGAAGACCTTTAGTCATGATAACAGATAAAAACTCCCTTGGAGGGTAGAAGGGTCGGCAAGACAGGGGAACAATGGGTCAAGATTTCCTAGAGTCTGCATGCCATCTGTTGTATATGAATAGACATTCCCCTCCCCTTTTGGATTTCCCTGAATCCCATGTCCTGTCCACTGAATGGAGAATCAATCGAGTTGGATAGCCATGGGAGGTATCTTGTCCAAAAGCCATGTTTCAGAAGAACAGAGAATATTGCAATTACAAAAGGCCAATTGATAGCAAATCCGAGATAAGAGCTCATCCATCTTATTGTCAAGTGACTGTAAATTGGCCAATAGAATGGAGGGAAGTGGTGGTTGGTTTTCCCTTCGCCGTAGTCTCAACACGATACCCACTCTTTTGCTTCTTTTTCACAAGTGTTTCGTCTTGGGTAGCCCGAAGATTGGATCGGAGGTACATTAGAGCCCAGGGCGGATGAGTCGAAGTTGAAACCGAAATTGAGGTTACTGCCGATCTGATGTTCAAAAGTTTTCTCAATTATAAAAAAGGATAGCGGACACATTTTGTGCAAAGAAAATGAAGATAAACTTCCATAAGTTGGGTCGGAGCTCTCAAGACGGCAGCCATAGAGTACGGCTCTATCTTGGCTTAACTTCAGTATTGAAGTAGTACTTCAGTTGGATTTCTCATATTCTCTCCTGCAAGATAATTTCTGTAACAATTTTGTAATATGCTTATAACATCACTGTGGTAAGTCACAATATATGGTTTCCAAATATAGGGACTTGTAAATTGCCTGGCATAATATTAGAGTTAGATTTTTCATTTGGTTGTGTTTGACCTGAGTGGAAGACATGTTTTGGCAGAATAGCAACTTAGAGTTCTCTGTAAATATTTTTTTACACCGGCACTACGTACTTAAATATACTTAAAAACTTTTTAGGGATAGGGGGCAGTATTTGGAAGTTTGGATGACTGAGGTGCCCAAAGTAAACTGCCTGTTACTCAGGCTCAGAAGCTAGGATATGCATATAATAAGTAGTATTGGATAGTAAACACTCTGAAGTTTCTAAAACTGTTCAAATAATGTCTGTGAGTATAACGGAACTGATATAGCAGGCAAAAACCCGAGGAGACTGTGCATTCATACTTTTTTTGTTGTTGAGGTCACCACTCATTGAAATGGCTGTCTATGGGAAGGAATACCTCCCAGATTGCAGTTCCTAGGGCTTTCAGTAGATGTCAACAGTTCCAGGCTTGTTTTTTGAAAAATAAGCTAGAATTTGTCATTTTTCTAGGTGGCTCTCATTTTGCCTGTGGTATTGTGGCTCGCATGGATGAGGGCGCGCATTTCGTTATTTATCTCCGGTAATGAACATACTATTCTCCGTCTTAAATTGTATTGTTTATTTACACAATAGGGTACCTGAGGATTGATTATAAACATTGTTTTACTTGTTTGGATGAAGTTTATTAGTAACTTTTGGAATTCCTTTATATGCATTTTGAACGAGGGAAACAAGTGGATTACTGAGTCAAGCGTGCCAACTAACCTAACTTTTTTGAACAAAACTACCATTTGTTATGTAGCTGGGACCCTTGGGATTGCACGCAAGGTCCCCCTGCTCAAGCCAGTGCATGTCCAGGCCCGTCTGAAGTTTGCCAATTACCATCTGGATGATCCAGAGGAGAAATGGGAGAAGGTAATGTGGTCTGATGAGACAAAAATAGAGCTTTTTGGTCTAAACTCCACTCGCTGTGTTTGGAGGAATAAGAAGGATGAGTACAACCCCAAGGACACCATCCCAACCGTGAAGCATGGAGGTGGAAACATCATTCTTTGGGGATGCTTTTCTGCAAAGGGGACAGGACGACTGCACCGTATTGAGGGGAGGATGGATGGAGCCATGTATCGCGAGATCTTGGCCAACAACCTCCTTCCCTCAGTAAGAGCATTGAAGATGGGTCATGGCTGGGTCTTCCAGCATGACAACGACCCAAAACACACAGCCAGGGCAACTAAGGAGTGGCTCCGTAAGAAGCATCTCAAGGTCCTGGAGTGGCCTAGCCAGTCTCCAGACCTGAACCCAATAGAACATCTTTGGAGGGAGCTGAAAGTCCTTATTGCCCAGTGACAGCACTGAAACCTGAAGGATCTGGAGAAGGTCTTTATGGAGGAGTGGGCCAAAATCACTGCTGCAGTGTGTGCAAACCTGGTCAAGAACTACAGGAAACTTATAATCTCTGTAATTGCAAACAAAGGTTTCTGTACCAAATATTAAGTTCTGCTTTTCTGATGTATCAAATACTTATGTCATACAATAAAATGCAAATAAATTACTTAAAAATCATACAATGTGATTTTCTGGATTTTTGTTTTAGATTCCGTCTCTCACGGTTGAAGTGTACCTATGATAAAAATTACAGACTTTGTAAGTAGGAAAACTTGCAAAATTGGCAGGGTATCAAATACTTGTTCTCCTCACTGTATGTGCTCCCCTTCTCAGGGTCTTCAGGGCTACAGTGTATCTGCAGTGCACTTCTCTAACATCCCCTTTTCCTGGTGTGTGCAGCCCATCCTCATCCTGCCGTGTCACGACGGACGTCCTGATACCCTGTGAGGAAGAGGAACGTTTTCCCAGGGAAGTTTGGGATGACCCCTGCGGCTTGTTCATACAATACCATCTCACTGTAGTTACACTCTAAAGAACCCATCCCTGACATAAATAAGACATCACTATGGATTAATGAGGTTTATCATTACCATGCAGAAAAGCTAACTGTACAGTGTGTCCTTACAGTGCACAATGTTCTTGACTGTGTGTGCACCACCATAGATGCCTTTTCTGTCTGTAGTTAGAATCACTCTCTCTCTCTCTCCTGTCCTAGGGTTTATTATCAAACCTTTCGTCACATATCGTCAATGCAATATATTACACTAAGCTATTATTTCAGTGATTTCTAGATTAATATACACTCAACAAAAATATAAACGCAACACATAACAATTTCAAACATTTTACTTACTTAGAGTTCATATAAGGAAATCAGTCAATTGAAATAAATGCATTATGCCCTAATCTATGGATTTCACATGACTGGAATACAGATATGCATCTGTTGGTCACATATACCTTCAAAAAAAAGCTAGGGGCGTGGATCAGAAAACCAGTCAGTATACAGTGTGACCACCATTTGCCTCATGCAGCGCAACACATCTCCTTTGCACAAGACTTCGCATCAGGCTGTTGATTGTGGCCTGTGGAATGTTGTCCCACTCCTCTTCAATGGCTGTGTGAAGTTGGTAGGAACTGGAACACGCAGTTTTGCACGGCAATCCAGAGCATCCCAAACATGCTCAAAGTATGCAGGCCATGGAAGAATGGATATGCTCAGCTTTCAGGAATTTTGTACAGATCCTAGTGACATGGGACGGTGCATTATCATGCTGAAACAGGAGGTGATGGCGGTGGATGAATGGCTCGACAATGGTCCTCGGGATCTCATCACGATGTCTCTGTGCATTGAAATTGCCATCGATAAAATGCAATTGTGTTCATTGTCCATAGCTTATGTCTGCCCATACCATAACCCCACTACCACCATGGAGCACTCTCTTCACAACGTTGACATCAGCAAACCACTTGCCCTCACAACGCCATACACGCTGTCTACCATCTTCCCGGTAGCGTGCCAGTGGCCATCGAAGGTGAGCATTTGCCCACTGAAGTCGGTTAGGACGACAAGCGTGCAAAGGAGCTTACTGTAGAAGGTTTCTGACAGTTTTTGCACAAATTCTTCAGTTGTGCAAACCCACAGTTTCATCAGCTTTCCTCGTGGCTGGTCTCAGACGATCCCACAGGTGAAGAAACCGGATGTGGAGGTCCTGGCCTGGCGTGGTTACATGGTTGTGTGGTTGTGAGGCTGGTTGAGAGTACTGCCAAATTCTCTAAAACGACATTGGAGACAGCTTATGGTAGAGAAATGTACATTCAAATCTTTGGCACAGCTTTGGTGGACAATCCTGTAGTCAGCATGCCAATTGCACACTCCCTCAACATGAGACATCTGTGGCATTGTATTGTGTGACAAAACTAAATATTTTAGAGTGGCTTTTATTGTCCCCATGTGATCAGGCTGTTTAATCAGCTTCTTGACTTGCCACACCTGTCAGGTGTATGGATTATCTTGGCAAAGGAGAAATGCTCACTAACAGGGATGTAAATAAATTTGTGCAAAGAATTTAAGAGAAATAAAGTTGTTGTGGATAAGAAACATTCCTGGGGTCATTTATTTCAGCTCATGAAAAACTGGACCAACACTTTAAATGTTGCTTTTATGTTTTTGTATATTTTTTATAGTTAAGTCTTGTATAAATGGGCCACAGCTCTAAACAGATGTCACTCAACCTGAAGTGCAGCCGCAACATGACTTGGTTTGGAATAGGCAGGTGTTTAAACACAGCCTAATGTTGATAGATATCTCTGGTTCTTGAGTGTTTGCAAATTCATTACCCCCGCAGATGATTGGTATTTATCTTCGATTACGTACTGTGTAATCTACCCATTTTCTACCCTATCTCACAGTCATGCTCTCCATATCAAGCTATGCATCTTTTAGTGTCTCTGTGTGTACAATACTAGTAGGCGTGTGGGGGCGTGTGAGAGAGAGAGAACGAGAGAGACAGTGAGATATCGGAGAGATGAACATTCCCTCTCAATGCTGGAGAGCCCCCAGGAGCTTCCTGTAAGTTTGTTAAAAACCCGGATGAGAAGCTTTTGATAACATAATTGTGTGGGCGCCAGCAGGGAAGGTGACATTAGGTGCAACCTTTAGTGGAAGAGGAAGTCAATCAGTGGAGCAGGAGGGAGGTGGACAGGCAGCAGTAAAACGAGTGATGGGACAGAGGAGGAAGTTCAGTGGGGTTGCACATGGGAATCTCTGGCTATAGGTCAGACAGAGCACCATGCAGGTAGTCACAGGTGTTATGACTAGAGCGTCATGTGACTGTGTGTGTGTGGGAGGAGGGGGGGTAGTGTTTGTGTGTGTTTAACTGTGTGTGTTGCTGGTGGGGTGGGGTCGACGAGCTTCATTAGCCATGGGTTTTTTTTATGACAGGAAATTAGCTTTAAAACTGCACAATTTTCTCCCAACCTGGTAAAATTGTGTGGAATAGCAGGAAATTAGTTCAGGGATTCTTGAAAGTCGTGATAATCCTTGTCCGGCAGAGAAATTTCATTTTTTATAGTATAAATTTTGTATTTTGTTGCATTATTTGACTTTAAGGAACAGATTGGTACAAAAAATGACAATATTTGATATTAACTGAAAAATTCTCATGTGTACTTTCTTGCAATAGCCCTCTGTGATTTTAAATAATATTTATCTCAAAACTGTCTACTATCTCAAAAAATTCCTAAAAGATGTGTCCGGAGATTGGATCAACACCATCATATTTCTCTAAAATCCTAAATTAATATTAAGCAAACATTTGTGGGAAAAAAGAGGTGAGATTGTCCTGTCTTTCAAGATTAACTGAACTATAAAACAGCAAAAACAAATCCCATCCTCATGGCAAAATTTGTAAAATAGCATGAGATTAGCTATAAACCTGATTTCGCAAAAAAATAAACGATATGTGAAACTGTGCTAGGCTACTGGTGTGTGTGTGTGTGTGTGTGTTCATGACTATGCATGTGTGTGTGAGAATATTGGCACTGTCTTTGTTCCACACCTGGTAAGTGAGTCACTAGTGGTGTCAGTGTGAGCCACTATGCTTGTCACTCTGGTGACGAGCATATTCAGACAAAAGGCCCTGACGTGCTCAGGCTCCTTACCCAATTGTGGGGAGTCGCCTTGAATGTCATGTATTCAACTCCCTTCCCAGGGTGACTCATTTTATAACGACTGGAAAAAAACCTATTGGGAAACGTTTCATCAACTCCGAAGGTGAATTGTGAAAACATTTTTGATTTCTTGTATGTAATTAACAGATTACGTAACAGATTACGAAAGTTTTCTGGTTTTGATAAACTTCTTAGGGCTGAAATCCCGTTAACGGGATCGATATGACAACAGCCAGTGAAAGTGCAGGGCGCCAAATTCAAAACAAAACATTCAAAATCTCATAATTAAAATTCCTCAAACATACATGTATTTTAAAACCATTTTAAAGGTAATCTTGTTTTTAATCCCACCACAGTGTCCGATTTCAAATAGGCTTTACACCGGAAGCACCACAAACGATTATGTTAGGTTAGAGCCAAGTCACAAAAACACACACAGCCATTTTTCCAGCCAGAGAGTGGAGTCACAAAAAGCAGAAATGGAGATAGAGTTAATCACTAACCTTTGATGATCTTCATCTGATGACAGTCATTGTCACGCCTTGGTCTTAGTATTTTGTGTTTTAGTTTATTAGTTAGTCAGACCAGGGTGTGACATGGGGTTATTATGTATTGTGTTTTCGTATTGGGGTTTGTAGTGTCTGGGATTGTAGCTGATTAGGGGTGTGTGTGTTTAATAGGTTTGGCTGCCTGAGGCGGTTCTCAATCAGAGTCAGGTGATTCTCGTTGTCGCTGATTGGGAACCGTATTTAGGTAGCCTGGTTTTCGCTTTGCATTTCGTGGGTGATTGTTCCTGTCTCTGTGTAGTGTGCACCAGTCAGGCTGTAATTGGTTTCACGTTCTGTTTGTTATTTTTGTATTTATTAGTTATTCGTGTATAGTTTGTTCGTTTGTCTTCACTAAATAAACATGAGTAACTTACACGCTGCATTTCGGTCCGACTCTCTTTCAACTAAAGTAGAACGCCGTTACAGTCATAGGACTTCATGTTACACAATACATGTATGTTTTGTTCGGTAAAGTTCATATTTATATAAAAAACTCTCAGTATACATTGGGTGCGTTATGTTCAGTAGTTCCAAAAACATCCGGTCATTTTGCAGAGAGCCACATCAATTTACAGAAATACTCATCATAAATGTTGATGAAAATACAAGTGTTATACATGGAATTAAAGATATACTTCTCCTTAATGCAACCGCTGTGTCAGATTTCAAAAAAGCTTTATGGAAAAAGTAAACCATGCTATAATCTGAGAACGGTGCTCAGAGAACAAATACATATTTCCACCATAATGGAGTCAACAGAAGTCAGAAATAACGTTATAAATATTCACTTACCTTTGATGATCTTCATCAGAATGCACTCCCAAGAATCCCAGTTCCACAATAAATGTTTGTTTTGTTTGATAATGTCCATCATTAATGTTCAAATAGTTACTTTTGTTAGCGCGTTTGGTAAACAAATCAAAACGCGTTCACTAGTTCACTAGTTCCAGACAAAATGTCAAAAAGTTCTGTTACAGACCGTAGAAACTTGTCAAACGATGTATGGAATCAATTTTTAGGATGTTTTTAACATAAATCTTCAATAATATTCCAACCGGAGAATTCCTTTGTCTTCAGAAAAGCAAAGGAACGGGAGATACCTCTCATGTGAAATGCGCATGACCAGCGCGTGACTGCTACCAGACCTCTGACCCATTTCCCTCTCACTCGGCCCCACTTCACAGTAGAAGCATCAAACAAGTTTCTAAAGACGGTTGACATCTAGTGGAAGCCTTAGGAAGTGCAAGATGACCAATATCCCACTGTAACTTCAATAGGGGCTGAGTTGAAAATCGACCAACCTCAGATTTCCCACTTCCTGGTAGTATTTTGCCTGCCATATGAGTTCTGTTATACTCACAGACATAATTCAAACATACTAACATACAAATATACTAATAATATGCATATATTAGCAACTGGGACTGAGGAGCAGGCAGTTTAGCCTGGGCACCTTATTCATCCAAGCTACTCAATACTGCCCCCCAGCCATAAGAAGTTTTAAGGGAAGTGCAATACAGTTTTCACTGTCTTTAACAGCAGTTTTTACTAATTGTATATTATCTTATGGAGGAAAGACTACTCTTAAAGGGATTTGTAGCAACAATACAGCATGAGGAAAAACACAAGTGAAGCCCCCAGCCCTTGGTTGACTTCCACGGCCACAGGTAAAAAGTTGAAAATGTGGTTTCACCATTTACGTTTTTTATCATCGTGATCACAAATGGATACAATGGACTCACCTTCAATGAACAACATATGAAAGAATAAAGGGTGTGTGTATGTTTTTGTGTGTTTGTGTCTCACGTCCCCCGAAACCAGACACTGTTGTAAGATCCTCTGAACCCTCTCCCACATGGCAGACAGGCCCAACAGGCCCAATCACACAATGAACACATCCTTAGTGATTGCCAGTGTTTACTGGCGGGTTGTCAGGGACTCCTCTGCTCTGAGGTAATAAGGAAGGGGATTATTTGCTTTGGCTGCAGAGGAGGGCTCTATAATCAAATCACAGTGACATATGAGTGCAGTGTTTGTACTTTTTTGCCACCCAGTGCTCTCCCTCTCTTCTTATTCTCTACTCTCCTTTCCCTCCCTCCTTCGTCTGCCTCCCTGTCATG
This sequence comes from Oncorhynchus masou masou, assembly GCF_036934945.1. Taxonomy (NCBI): domain Eukaryota; kingdom Metazoa; phylum Chordata; class Actinopteri; order Salmoniformes; family Salmonidae; genus Oncorhynchus; species Oncorhynchus masou. The sequence goes on along the minus strand of NC_088236.1, from coordinate 31,764,585 downwards.
TTTAACACTCAGTTTCTCAGATAGTAAAAGAGGTATGCATGAGTAAGAACAGGAACTCTTTCCTTCTGTTTTGCTTGTTTAGTGAATAGAACTGGTTCGAATACAGCCTCTAAAATCATGGCTTTTTGAGACAGATAGCTGAGATCAATTTCCTCACAATGAAAATCTCTTGTTTTTGTATGTCCTCCCTATTCAGTATATGTGAGAAGAGAGTGGATAAGATAGATCGGTCAGGTTTGTGGAATTGGATTTCCATGGCAGATTGCCACACATCACCAGTCTTATCTGATGGTGCAAGTCTGTTATTGTAATGAAACACCAATGGAGGCGAGCCAGGAAAGGTGAAGATGATACAGCACACAGGCCATTCATGGCACAATCAAGCTCTTTATTTCTCTGTGTTTTCCATGCTCTATCACTCCAGGAAGTGATAGCTAGGGCATGTAGGGGGTGTATGTGGGCAGAAGGAACGATGGTCTGTAGGAGTGAAGAAATCTCTGATAACTGATGGAGCTTCAATCCACTGCATTGTGCATTGTGCTCTGAAATAACTCTGATGGAGATAGAACACCTTTATATAGAGGACTGAAAATGGCAGTTTATATCCACTGTGCTAAAAAGGTCAGTGCCCTACTTGGACCTACTTTAAGAATAAGCCTGTTCCTGAACACTTGTCTCCTTTCCTTGAACTTTGCTAGGCATGTCTCTAATATAATTTGACGTTATCTTTTTTTCATCCCATTATTCTAATACCTCTCTAAAATAAGATGAAAACAAAAAACAGTGAATGTCTTAGGAGCACACATGCCTCACCGGGACCAAGTGGCAGATAATGGAAGGTGTGGACTGTCCATTTCCTCAGTTGTCTATTATGTAAAATGTAAATAGCCAGTTCTCACCCTCCCCTCTGTTGCCAATCTCTCTCTCTCTCTCCCTCTCTCCCTCTCTCTCTCTCTCTCTCTCTCTCTCTCTCTCTCCTGTCACCAGAGGGCGACAGAGACTGTTGTCATAACTATCCTGTGACGATCTGAAGGATCAGGTTACAGTAGGTTCACTCTACAGCGTGTTCTCTCTCGTGGAGGGGGAGAGCGGGAAGACTGCTGTTTTATGGAGGTCATAAAATACGCTGCCTCTATGATCTGTAGAGTGCGAGATTGGAATGTAAACTGTGGAACACAGAGAGGCCCTTGGACATCAAAAGTTTGAATGATTAAACAATATTTATATTTTTGAGAATGTGGGAGTGGTCCGTGGACACTTAAGGGACAGTCATGATGAAGTTGTTTCATTTGGTGACCTCATGAATGACAGGAGACCCACATTACTGTATCTCTGTTTGTGTACAATAATCAGATTTACATCTATATGTGGGATAAAATGAATGAGTAAATATGAAATTATTTGTGAAAAGATGTAATGTGATGTTAGCCTTTTCATATTTCATATAAAGCTTAATTAGTCAGTGGCCACACCCCCGTGAGCCAGACAGTACACCAGGCATCATGGAACTGCCTTTTTCTACTCCAGAGTATAAAACCACCCGTGATAAAATGTACATTTCATGCCAAAGAGACCCGTGGTAAGCCAGATGTCTCAAATGGTTAATTAAGAAGACCAGAAAATATGGAGCTGACGCTACATGTTGAAATGGTTAAGAACTACAACTGGGGAAGTTAACCAGAGACTCTCTGATGAACTGACTCTCCAGCAGACGGGCCGGCGATTCCAACAGAGAAGACAACAACGACATACGAGCATAAAGATATACGTTGCAATTATTTTCAAATGAGCGGCCGTTCATGTGCAAAGGATTAGCATTTCAATAAATATAAAGTGCCTTGCGGAAGTATTCGGCCCCCTTGAACTTTGCGACCTTTTGCCACATTTCAGGCTTCAAACATAAAGATATAAAACTGTATTTTTTTGGGAAGAATCAACAACAAGTGGGACACAATCATGAAGTGGAACGACATTTATTGGATATTTCAAACTTTTTTAACAAATCAAAAACTGAAAAATTGGGCGTGCAAAATTATTCAGCCCCTTTACTTTCAGTGCAGCAAACTCTCTCCAGAAGTTCAGTGAGGATCTCTGAATGATCCAATGTTGACTTAAATGACTAATGATGATAAATACAATCCACCTGTGTGTAATCAAGTCTCCGTATAAATGCACCTACACTGTGATAGTCTCAGAGGTCCGTTAAAAGCGCAGAGAGCATCATGAAGAACAAGGAACAAACCAGGCAGGTCCGAGATACTGTTGTGAAGAAGTTTAAAGCCAGATTTGGATACAAAAAGATTTCCCAAGCTTTAAACATCCCAAGGAGCACTGTGCAAGCGATAATATTGAAATGGAAGGAGTATCAGACCACTGCAAATCTACCAAGACCTGGCCGTCCCTCTAAACCTTCAGCTCATACAAGGAGAAGACTGATCAGAGATGCAGCCAAGAGGCCCATGATCACTCTGGATGAACTGCAGAGATCTACAGCTGAGGTGGGAGACTCTGTCCATAGGACAACAATCAGTCGTATATTGCACAAATCTGGCCTTTATGGAAGAGTGGCAAGAAGAAAGCCATTTCTTAAAGATATCCATAAAAAGTGTAATTTAAAGTTTGCCACAAGCCACCTGGGAGACACACCAAACATGTGGAAGAAGGTGCTCTGGTCAGATGAAACCAAAATTGAACTTTTTGGCAACAATGCAAAACGTTATATTTGGCGTAAAAGCAACACAACTCATCACCCTGACCACACCATCCCCACTGTCAAACATGGTGGTGGCAGCATCATGGTTTGGGCTTGATTTTCTTCAGCAGGGACAGGGAAGATGGTTAAAATTGATGGGAAGATGGATGGAGCCAAATACAGGACCATTCTGGAAGAAAACCTGATGGAGTCTGCAAAAGACCTGAGACTGGGACGGAGATTTGTCTTCCAACAAGACAATGATCCAAAACATAAAGCAAAATCTACAATGGAATGGTTCAAAAATAAACATATCCAGGTGTTAGAATGGCCAAGTCAAAGTCCAGACCTGAATCCAATTGAGAATCTGTGGAAAGAACTGAAAACTGCTGTTCACAAATGCTCTCCATCCAACCTCACCGAGCTCGAGCTGTTTTGCAAGGAGGAATGGAAAAAATTTCAGACTCTCGATGTGCAAAAATGATAGAGACATACCCCAAGCGACTTACAGCTGTAATCACAGCAAAAGGTGGCGCTACAAAGTATTAACTTTGAATAATTTGCACGCCCAATTTTTCATTTTTTATTTGTTAAAAAAGTTTGAAATATCCAATAAATGTTGTTCCACTTCATGATTGTGTCCCACTTGTTGTTGATTCTTCACAAAAAAATACAGTTTTATGTCTTTATGTTTGAAGCGTGAAATGTGGCAAAAGGTCGCAAAGTTCAAGGGGGCCGAATACTTTCGCAAGGCACTGTAATTATAAACTGTGTGTAGTGAATCCTTTTTGTCTCTCCCGCTCTTTATCTGTCCCCACCCCTTTCCATTGTCTATCAAGCCGTCATACCGGTTTATCTTCTGCAGGGTAGGGGGCAGCATTCGGAATTTTGGATGAAAAGCATGCCCAATTTAAACGGCCTGCTACTCGGGCCCAGAAGATATGATATGCATATTGGTAGATTTCGATAGAAAACACTCTATAGTTTCCAAAACTGTTAAAATTGTGTCTGTGAGTATAACAGAACTGATTTGTCAGGCTAAAACCTGAGAAAAATCCATTCAGGAAGTGTTTTTTTTTTGGGGGGGGGGTGTAGTTTTCTATTCAATGCCATTACAGTATCCATTGACTTAGTACTCAATTTGCAGTTCTTATGCCTTCCACTAGATGTCAACAGTCTTTAGAAATTGTTTCTCTTGGCTCTCTGCCATCTCACTGGATGTTGGCCAGATGGGACGCTAGCGTCCCACATACCCTAGAGAGGTTAACCCCACTAGGGACTAATCAATAAATTGTGTTAGTAACCAATAACTATATTGTTTATGTTTCTGTTTTTTGTTTAGTAAGTTAGTAAATAAATAATTAAGCCAATTTGTATATCGCTGATTCATTATGGAGGCTAGGTTTCTTGCAGATATCCAAGAGGTTGCGACATTCCGTAAAGAGAACTGATGAGGTAATAATAATAATACATTAATACAAGACTGTACTGTATAAGATGTGAAAATATATGAAGAGTCGATTCCGGAAATAGAGACTATAAACATTTTCCTGTGGTGCCCCAACTTCCTTGTTAATTAAGTTTATATGATTAGTTTAATCATATAATAATACACTGGGGCCCCACGAGGATGCGTTCTCAGCCCTCTCCTGTACTCCCTGTTCACCCATGACTGCGTGGCCATGCCTGATTACCAACAATGATGAGACTGCCTACAGGGAGGAGGTGAGGGCCCTTGGAGTGTGGTGTCAGGAAAATTACCTCTCACTCAACGTCAACAAAACAAAGGAGATGATCGTGGACCACAGGAAACAGCAGAGAGAGCAACCCCCCCCCCATCCATGACGGGACTCCAGTGGAGAAGGTGGAAAGATTTAAGTTCCTTGGCATACACATCAAGGACAAACTGAAATGGTCCACCCACAGACAGCGTGGTGAAGAAGGTGCAACAGCGCCTCTTCAACCTCAGGAGGATGAAGAATTTGGCTTGTCACCTAAAACACTTATAAACTTTTACAGATGCACAATCGAGAGCATCCTGTCGGGCTGTATCACCGCCTGGTAAGGCAATTACACCGCCCTCAACCGCAAGGCTCTCCAGAGGGTAATGCGGTCTGCACAACGCATCACCGGGGGCAAACTACCTGCCCTCCAGGACACCTACAGCACCCGATGTCACGGGAAGGCCAAAATGATCACAGGCAACAATGACCCGAGCCACTGCCTGTTCACCCCGCTATCATCCGGAAAGTGAAGTCAGTACAGGTGCATCAAAGCTGAGAGACTGAAAAACAGCTTCTATCTCAAGTCCATCAGACTGTTAAACAGCCATCACTAACACACAGAGGCTGCTGCCAACATAGAGACTCAATCTCTGGACACCATAATTTGCAAATAAATTCATTAAAAATCCTACAATATGATTTTCTGGATTTATTTTCTCATTTTGTCTGTCATATTTGAAGTGTATTTGAAGTGATGAAAATTACAGGCCTCTCTTTTTAAGTGGGCGAACTTGCACAATTGGTGGCTGACTAAATACTTTTTTGCCCCACTGTATTTTTTGTTTGATAAAGTTCATATTTATATCCAAAAATCTGTTTACATTGGCGCTTTATGGTCAGTAATGTTGTGCCTCAAAAACATCCGGTGAATTTTCAGAGAGCCACATCAATTTACAGATATACACATAATAAACTTTGATTGAAGATACAAGTATTATGCACAGAATTATAGATATACTTCTCCTTGATGCAACCGCTGTATCAGATTTCAAAAAAGCTTTACAGAAAAAGCAAACCATGCAATAATCTGAGTACGGCGCTCAGACACAAAAACAAGCCATGCAGATACCCGCCATGTTGTGGAGTCAGTAAAAATCAGAAATAGCGTTATAAATATTCACTTACCTTTGATGATCTTCTTCAGAATGCACTCCCAGGAATCCCAGTTTGTTTTGTTTGATAAAGTCCATCATTTATGTCCAAATACCTCCTTTTTTTAGCGCGTTTGGTAAACAAATCCAAATTCACGAGGCGCGGGAAAGTCCAGGCGAAAGTTCAGACGAAAAGTTCAAAAAGCTATATTACAGTTCGTAGAAACATGTCAAACGATGTATAGAATCAATCTATAGGATGTTTTTAACATCAATCTTCAATAATGGTCCAACCGGAGAATTCCTTTGTCTTTAGAATTGCAATGGAACGCAGGTTGCTCTCACGTGGGCACGCATGATCAGCTCATGCCACTCTGGCAGACCTCTGGTTGAATCAGCTCTCATTCGCCCCCACTTTACAGCAGAAGCCTCAAACCACATTCTGAAGAGTGTTGACATCTAGTGGAAGCCTTAGGAAGTGCAATATGACCCCATAGACACTGTATATTCGATAGACAATGAGATGAAAAACTACAAATCTCAGATTTCCCACTTCCTGGTTGTATTTTTCTCAGGTTTTTGCCTGCGATATGTTATACTCACAGACATCATTCAAACAGTTTTAGAAACTTCAGAGTGTTTTCTATCCAATACTACTGATAATATGCATATATTAGCTTCTGGGCCTGAGTAGCAGGAAGTTTACTCTGGGCACGCTTTTCATCCGAACGTGAAAATGCTGCCCCCTATCCCAAACAGGTTTTAATAATGTTTACATATCCTACATTACTCATCTCATATGTATATACTGTATTCTATACCGTCTACTGCATCTTGCCTATGCCAAACGGTGTCGCTCATCCATTGATATGTACATATTCTATTCATCCCTTTACATTTGTGTGTATTTGTTTGTATAAGGTAGTTGTTGTGAATTTGTTAGATTACTTGCTAGATATGACTGCATAGTCGGAACTAGAAGTATTTTGCTACACTCGCATTAACATCTGCTAACCATGTGTATGTGACAAATACATTTTGATTTGGTTTGAATTACACAGAGAATTGATTTGATAAAGTAACAGTCTTCACATTTAGTGATAGTCACAGACACGACACTGTCCTAGAGACATCAACGACACTCAGGTGTGTCCAATTTACTCATTATGATTTCCCTCTTAAAAGAGGTGTGTTTCGGGCCTCCCGACTGGTGCAGTGGTCTAAGGCACTGCATCACAGTGCTAGCTGTTCCACTAGAGATCCTGGTTAGAGTGCAGGCTCTGTCGCTGACAGCTGCGACCAGGAGACCCATGGGGCCGCACACAATTGGCCCAGCCTCGTCCAGGTTGGGGATGCCCTTGTCCCATCGCACTCTAGCGATTCCTGTTGCGGGCCGGGCACATGCACGCTGACATGGTTGCCAGGTGTACGATGTCTCCTCCGACACATTCGTGTGGCTGGCTTCTGGTTTAAGCAGGCATTGTGTCAAGAAGCAGTGCGGCTTGGCTGGGTTGTGTTTGATAAGACACACGGCTCTCGACCTTCGCCTCTCCCGAGTCCGTACGGAAGTTGCAGCAATGGGATAAGACTGTAACTACTATTTGGGGAGAAAAAGGAGAAGAAAAAAAAGCTTGAATTGTTTACCGTGTGTGGTCGTTTCCTGAGTGAGTTTGCGAGACTTAGTGTTTGTTGTTTTTCCAAGTGTACTGTTATCCTGCAGCTAATGTTTCTCAGTAAAGTATTAAGTTTATCCTTAATCACTGATTCTTCGTTTGGTCTTTTTTCTGCAGCTGAGTCCAACCTTACCATGTCACAGCTCTCTCTATCTCTCTCCCTCTCTCTGTCTGTGAGCCATGCTGTTTGAGTCAGTGCCCTACTCTGGTGTCTCTGGGCTCTGCAGTTTTTTGTGGGACACCTGCTCTTTGCTGACAGTGGAGGTTGTATTGCAATGTGTTTATATTAGTCATCATGATGATAAACTGCAGGGACCTTCAATTACTTCTTTAGCAAAAACTCCAAAACAGGACATGTAGGATAGGTTGCATAAAATACGGAAAACCCCTGACTATACTGTCCGTGATGACATATGAAATCAGTACTCAGATTACGGTTAAGTATCACTCTGGTTGTATGTATTAACTGTCAGGTCAGGATAAGCTAACTTTCAAACTTTCCTCAGCCTGCCCTGGGGATCAGTGCGAGTTTTCTGATCAGTGCGGATCAGTGCGAGTTTCAGTCTGGACTAGTCATCCAATATATAGTTTACATTCTATTTTAGATTGAATAAAGAGATTAGTGGTTGCATTTAACGGAAACGAACACTGATGGTTTAAATTAAGGTTTGAACTGAAAGAGTGGCATCATTTATACAGAGCATGTCAATAACACCGGGACTCATTTAGTCAGACATCAAACCTTGTCATGCACAAACCTCTCATATGTACAAGTCATTTCATTAATTTATTAAACACACTGTAGGTATAAAATTGTCTCTAAAATGTGTTAGATTGCAGATGTGTTTGATGAGTTGTGTATTGTGTGTTTTGAGGTTGTGCTCCATTTGTGCTCTTCTGCATGGCCCTGTTGTCCAGCGACAGGGAGACGTCCCGTGTGCGGTCCCTCACAGTCTTCAGGAAGCTCATGATGCCCGAGCCGCCAGTACCCGTCTCTTCCAGAGCCGTGGGCGCCCTGCTGACAGTCTCCTCCTGGGAACTGTTGCCCTGTCTTCGCAGCTGGCGGGCACGGGCAGCGGGAACGGTGATAAAGCAGCTGACCACGTTGATGTGGTAGCTGCGGAGGGCCATTAGCTTGGTCACACATAGTTGAAATGCTGCAGTCAGAAGCACACTGGCCTCCTGCTGGACAAAGCCTCGCAGGGAGGGCTGCAGAGATATGTCCTGGATTAGATGCTTGTGGGAAGAGGGCATGTAGTTTCTCATACGGGTCAGAAAGGCTCCTGTACAAGTAGAAAGCATATTCACCCTCAGTGGAAATAACATCTTCAGGAGACCTTTGTGTTAAAAAACATGCCTATGTAAAATATAATGCCATGCCAAAACGTTGTATGCCTTCAGCCACATACAGTATGTATGACACAACTCAATAACTCTTTATGTTTTTAAGTGAACACTTCCTTATTGCCAAAGAAAACATCTGTTAAGATTGTACTTGTTAACACAACTATTTGTTTCTCTGCAAAACATTTATTAATTATTGTGTGGTATTATTGACTCCTCTGGACCTGTCTAATTTTGCTTTCTTACCACAATTGTCCTCATGTTTGACTCCTAGCAGCTCATCAAAGCAGTGCAGCAGACTGCTCTGGGCAGCACTCCCACCAGAATACTCCATAGGCTCTGCCTGGATGCCTTCATACACCAAACCATCTGGCATGGATGAGTTATCTTTCCACCTGATCCACACACATACAGCCATACATTTTGAATACAGTCATATTTTATGTGTCATTAACTTCTGTCAGACAACTTAGACAATTAACTTCTGTCAGACTCATTTTGTATCGTTTAGGCGTACTAGGGGTGTTCAGTACTTACCCAGACAGATAGATCCTTATAATGCCATAGAAGACATCTGGCTTGACATATGCTGGAACAACATAAGATACGCTGAGAATGCAGGTGAACTGGACTGAATATCAACACAGTAAAACATCTGTTTCAGTTGTAGTACCATGCATCAGTTTGAGTGCATCTGTCATGCCCTCCATCGCCTGGCTGATTTCCTCTAGTGCACTTGTAACAGTCTCAGCATCACCACACTGGACCCCATTAATAACCAGGGGAATACTCTGAAACACACCCACATTAACAATGTCACTCAGAATTGGGCATCTCATTTTACAGCTCTGTGGGTTTCAGAAGAGACCTTCACCTTGATGGCTGGCACTGCAGCCAGCTCCACTAGTAGAGTGACCATGAAGAACCCCCTCACACTGTCCCCACCAGGCAGAGTGACAAGCAGCTCCAAGTTCCTGGGAGAGCGATGAAAACAACAACTATCACCATGGCCACAATGACAGTGTCATGCCCTGGTCTAAGTATTTTGTGTTTTTCTTCATTTATTTGGTCAGGCCAGGGTGTGGCATGGGTTTTTGTATGTGGTGTGTTTTGTCTTGGGGGTTTTTCATAGGTATTGGGATTGTAGCTTAGTGGGATGTTCTAGATAAGTCTATGGCTGTCTGAAGTGGTTCTCAATCAGAGGCAGGTGTTTATCGTTGTCTCTGATTGGGAACCATATTTAGGCAGCCATATTCTTTGAGTGTTCCGTGGGTGATTGTCCTTATGTCTGTCGTGTATTAGTTTGCACCAGTATTAGGCTGTTTTCGTTACGTTCATTGTTTTTGTAGTGTTTGTGTTTAGTCTGTTTTTCATTAAACATGGATCGCAATCTACACGCCTCATTTTGGTCCGACTCTCCTTCACACATAGAACACCGTAACAGACAGCTGGTAGAAGAAGTTAAAGTTCCTGCAAACATTTCAGGAGATTGTTAGATGGCAATAATATGATTTCAAATGTCAGCGAGAGCCAAAGAGCAAAGACTATTGGAATGTGTGGAATCTACAAATACAGCTGGTTGGAATCAATTATTCAAGGCAATACTTACTCCATGTCAAATGGTCTGGTACGGGAGATGATGTGACATGAAAAAGAAACACATTTCCTTTAAATATCACTGAGACAAAAAGAGAACAGTAGAGGCAGACAATAATAATTTGGGGGGGTGCTTATCTTTGTCCTATTTCACACAGGTAATGTGTTTTTTGCATATCCCACTCTCCCTGAGAAACACACAGAGAGTGGGGTCATGGCTAGGGTCTAATATTCAACAGCGAACCTGTAGCAGTTAGGGTTAAGTGCCTTGCTCAAGGGCACATCGACAGATTTTTTTACCTTCTCAGCTTGGGGATTCAAACCAGCAACTTTTCAGTTACTTGCCCAACTCTCTAACCGCTAGGCTACCTGCTGCCCCGGAGAATCTTGATTATTCCAAACATACCCATGTGGATCCCTCTTCTTCCAGTTAGCCAGTACTGCGTCTGCATGGGTAAGGATGGGAGGAAGGCCTAGACGCTGAGACACCTTCCAGTATGGAACGGCCAGGTTGCGGGGGAGTATCTTATGGGAGATAAAAGTTCATATCAGAGGGACATGCAATTATTTTCATGATGATACTCTTGGTGCATTGCATGATGCCTGGGGTTATGTTTACAGATATTCAAGTCCTGGATGTGTTTGCATCCAGGAACTATTTGTTGGTGTTCCATGTCTCAAACCTGAAGGTGCCAAAGTTACTGGATAATTTCACAATTTGATTTACAGTAGGACGATATTACAGTTTTTATCAATCGCGTTCAAGCATTCTTTGGAACAATGTTTTTGATTTTCAAAATAGAGTTGACAAGTCACAGAACTGTGGCCTTTTATAAAACAGTAAATGCATTTTCAAAATGTAGTTGCATTTTAAAAACATAAATACATTCCTCAAAATTATACACGGTCAAAATTGCAAAATTATACTTCTCTTGAATCCATGCAGACAAAACAGAAAGTTAGCCTAAAAAAATCACAATACATTTTCTTTGCAGTCATTAAATCAATGCAATCATTTTTCCAACAATTGTTTACAGACAGATTATTTCACTGTATCACAATTCCAGTGGGTCAGAAGTTTACATACACTAAATTGACTGTGCCTTTAAATAGCTTGGAAAATTCCAGAAAATTGTGTTGTGGCTGTAGTAGCTTCTGATAGGCTAATTGACATAATTTGAGTCAATTGGAGGTGTACCTGTGGATGTATTTCAAGGCCTACCTTCAAACTCGGTGCCTCTTTGCTTGACATCATGGAAAAATCAAAAGAAATCAGCCAAGACCTCAGGAAAAAAAATTGTAGACCTCCACAAGTCTGGTTCATCCTTGGGAGCAATTTTCAAATGCCTGAAGATACCACGTTCATCTGTACAAACAATATATTGCAAGTATAAACACCATGGGACTACGCAGACGTCATACCCCTCAGCAAGGAGACGCGTTCTGTACTTTGGTTCAGAAAGTGCAAATCAATCCCAGAACAACAGCAAAGGACCTTGTGAAGATGCTGTAGGAAACAGGTAAAGGTATAGATATCCACAGTAAAACAAGTCCTATATCGACATAACCTGAAAGGCCGCTCAACAAGGAAGAAGCCACTGCTTCAAAACCGCAATGAAAAATAGCCAGACTACGGTTTGAAACTGCACATGTAGACAAAGGTACTTTTTGGACCAATGTCCTCTGGTCTGATGAAACAATAATAGAACTGTTTGGCCATAATGTTCATCGTTATGTTTGGAGGATAAAGGGGAGGCTTGCAAACCGTGACATTGCAACTGCACATGTGGACAAAGAAGGCACTTTTTGGACAAATGTCCTCTGGTCTGATGAAACAAAAATAGAACTGTTTGGCCATAATGTCCATCGTCATGTTTGGAGGATGAAGGGGAGGCTTGCAAACCGTGACAGTAACCCCCCCCCCCCTCCCAAAGGTGTGGACTCCAGCCGCAAAACCTGACTCTAAAGGGGAGGGTCCGGGTGGGCATCCTCTACCGCGGCGGCTCCGGTGCGGGACGTAGACCACCCTCCGCCCGCAGATCCCTCCACTTTGGCGGCGGCCCTGGTACATGGAACTTCACTTGGAGGAACTGGGCCGCAGATCATCGCCAGAGGAACCAGACCACCGATCATCGCCGGAGGCTGGGGAGACACACTGCAGGCCTGGTGCGTGGAGCAGGCACAGGACTCACCAGGCTGGGGAGACACACGGGAGGCCTGGTCCGTGGAGCAGGCACATGACTCACTGGGCTGGAGAGACACACTGGAGGCCTGGTTCGTGGAGCAGGCACAACCCGTCCTGGCTGGATACCCACTTCAATCCAGCAAGTGCGTGGCACCAGCACAGGACGCACTGGGGACACCTTGCGCAGAGCCGGTGCTGGATATCCAGGGTCCGAGGAGGCGCACTGGAGACCAGGAGCGCTGAGCCGGCACCACCCCTCCTGGCTGGTTACCCCTCTTTATGTGGCAGATATGGAGAGCATGTACTGCATGCACCGGGCTGTGACTTTGCACTGAAGGTGCATAAAACCGGAAAACATGGCACTGGAACCGTGACCAACTCCGCTTGCCCCGCTCACCAACCCGTGTGCCCCACCCAAAAATGGGGTTGCCTCTCGTGCTCCTGTCTCTGCCGTAACTCCTGATCTCTCCCCTCCTCACTATCTGCCTCCGCCTGTTTCCATGGCAGGCTTTTGTCACCTGCCATGATCTCATCCCATGTCCACGATGTCCTAAACTCCCTTTACCCCGTGCCCAGGATCCCTTCTCCTCCTGGCCATGCTGCTTGGTCCTTTTGTGGTGGGTTCTTCTGTCACGATAGTCATGGGAAGAAGTGGACCAAAGCGCAGCGTGGTACGAGTTCATTCTATTTATTTATTAACTGAACACCGAAAACAACATAACAAAATACGAACGGGACGTTCTGCAGGGCAAAATAACAACCAGTGCAAAAATAAGAACCCACAAATGAAAGAGGGAAAAAGGACTGCCGAAGTATGATTTCCAATCAGAGCCAACGATAGACAGCTGCCTCTGATTGGGAACCACCCTCGGCCAAAAACAAAGAAATAGAAAACATAGAAATAAAGAAACTAGAATGCCCTCCCTAGTCACATCCTGGTCTAACCAAAATAGAAAATAAAAACCTCTCCCAAAACACCATCCCAACCTTGAAGCACGGGGGGGTGGCAGCATCATGCTGTGGGGGTGCTTTGCTGCAGGAGAGACTGGTGCACTTCACAAAATAGATGGCACGATGAGGAAGGAAAATTATGTGGATTTATTGAAGCAACATCTCAAGACATCAGTCAACTTCCAAAGTTGTGACAAAATGTCTTAAGGACAACAAAGTCAAGGTATTGGAGAGGCCATCACAAAGCCCTGACCTCAATCCCATAGAACATTTGTGGGCAGAACTGAAAAAGCGTGTGCGAGCAAGGAGGCCTACAAACCTGACTCAGTTGCACCAGCTCTGTTAGGTGGAACGGGCCAAAATTCATCCAATTTATTGTGGGAAGCTTGTGGAAGGCTACCCAAAATGTTTGATCCATTGATCCATGTTAAACTATTTAAAGGCAATGCTCCCAAATACTGAGTGTATGTAAACTTCTGACCCACTGGGAATGTGATGAAAGAAATAAAAGCTGAAATAAATAATTATCTCTACTATTATTCTGACATTTCACATTCTTAAAATAAAGTGGTCATCCTAACTGACCTTAAGACATGGAGTTTTTACTAGGATTACATGTCAGGAATTGTGAAAAACTGAGTTTAAATGTATTTGGCTACGGTGTATGTAAACTTCTGACTTCAAATGTAACTATCAAAAGGTGCAGAATTATGGGTAATGACTCTCCTCTTATACATATTTCACCAAACACTTTCATACACATTGTCACGCGGAGCGGAACAGGTGAACCCAAGAGCAGACTCAGATGGGGAGACTGGGATAAGTTAACCAAGGTATTTATTGAAACAAGGGGGGAAAGATTGAATGCAGGCCAGGGGAAGCTTGGGCGGGTTGCTGGAAACCAGGTGCGAAGGCTGAGGCGAGAGGTGTGGGAACAGGGTAAGCAGATCCGGAGGGGAATCCAAAGGAGTGTAGAGTGGGGAATTGAGGACCGAGTAGCAGGACAGATGAGAAGTCGGACTGGAGACAGGGACCAGAGTCAGAGCGTGCAGAACTGTAGCGGAGAGGAAAACAGCGTCAGGCAAGGGAAAACAGGCACAACAGGAACAAACAGCTAGAGACATGGACTGACTGGGAACAGATTACGTTCTGGTAGTTTTGAAGTGGCAGGACTGAGTATTTGTAGAGGTCTTGGTTATGGAACAGGTTGCAGCTGGTGGGGATCTGCTCTGACTCCAGCACACCTGTCTCTGCCCACACAATCACACACACACAGAGAGAGGGAGAGAGCACTGGGGTAGTGGCTGCAGGTCAAGGAGACACCGGATGAGCATTGGAGGGCGTGGCCGGAGCAGATGTGACACACGTTAAATCAAATAGGATTCCTGATCAAGAAGAAAATGGAAAACAAGCACATTGTGTGCAGGATTTATTCAAATACAATTGTATTTGTCACATGCGCCAAATACTACAGGTGTAGATCATGCAATATTTATTAACGAGCCCTTTCCCAACAATGAGTTATAATACAAATTTAATTATGAGAATATATACACAGTGTACCGGTACAGTGTCTATGGGCATGGATAGAAGGTAGTCGAGGTAATATGTACATGACAAGGGTAGGTGAAAACACATCCGCCATGCTGATCTTCAATACGGGGGCCCCTCAGGGGTGCGTGCCCAGTCGCCTCCTGTACTCCCTGTTCACTCATGAACAAGCACGACTCCAACACCATCATTAAGTTTGCCGATGATACAACAGGCCTGATCACCGACAATGACGAGACAGCCTTTAGCAAGGAGGTCAGAGACCTGGCTGTGTGGTGCCAGGACAACAACCTCTCCCTCAACGTGATCAAGACAAAGGAGATGATTGTGGACTACAGGAAAAGAAGTACCGAGCACACCCCCATTCTCATCAACGGGGCTGTAGTGGAGTTGGTTGAGAGTCCACATCACCAACAAACTAACATGGTCCAAGCACACCAAGACAGTCATGAAAAGGGCACAACAAAAGCTATTCCCTCCCAGGAGACTGAAAAGATTTGGTATGGGTCTTCAGATCCTCAAAAGGTTCTACAGCTGCACCGTCGAGAGCATCCTGACGGGTTGCATCACTGCCTGGTATAGCAACTTCTCGGCCTCCGACCGCAAGGCACTACAGAGGGTAGTGCGTACGGCCCAGTACATCACTGGGGTCAATCTTCCTGCCAACCAGGACCTCTATACCAGGCAGTGTCAGAGGAAGGCCCTAAAAATTGTCACAGACTCCAGCCACCCTAGTCATAGACTGTTCACTCTGCTACCGCATGGCACCGGAGCGCCAAGTCTAAGTCCAAGAGGCTTCTAAACAGCATCTACCCCCCCAAGCCATAAGACTCCTGAACATCTAAGCAAATGGCTACCCATACTATTTGCAATGCCGCTCCCCCTTTATGCTGCTGCTACTCCCTGTTATTATCTATGCATAGTCATGTTAATAACTCTACCTACATGTACATATTCCTCAATTACCTCGACTAACGGTGTCCCGCACATTGACCTTGTACCAGTACCCCCTGTATATAGCCTCACTATTGTTATTCTACTGCTGCTCTTTACTTATTTGTTACTTTTATTTCTTATTTTTTAGGCATTTTTCTTAAAACAGCATTGTTGGTTGAGAGCTTGTAAGTAAGCATTTCACTGTAAGTTCTAGACCTGTTGTATTCAGCGCATGTGACAAATAAAATTTGATTTTATGTACAGTGCCTTCAGAAAGTATTCATACCCCTTGACTTATTCTACATTGTGTTATGTTACAGCTTGAATTTTAAAAAAAATGTCTCACCTATCTACACACAAAACCCTATACTGAGTGTTTTTAGAAACATGTTTTTAGACATTTTTGCAGATGTATTGAAAAATTAATACAGATATGCAATTTGCATAAGTATGTAAATGCATGGCAGGAAGCTCGGTCCCAGTGATGTACTGGGCCGTACGCATTACCCTCTGTAGCACCTTATAGTCAGATGCCAAGCAGTTGCCAAACCAAGCAGGGAAGCAGCCAGTCAAGATTCTCTCAATGCTGCAGCTGTAGAACTTTTTGAGGATCTGAGGGTCCATGCCAAATCTTTTCAGCCTCTTGAGGGGGAAGAGACATTGTAGTGTCCTCTTCACAACTGCATTGGTGTGTTTGGACCATGATAGTTTCTTAGTGTTGTGGACACCAAGGAACTTGACGCTCTCAACCTGCTGTACTACAGCCCTGTCGATATGAATGGGGGTGCGCTCGGCCCTCCATTTCCTTTTGTCCATGATCATCTGCTATGTCTTGCTGACTTTGAGGCAGAGATTGTCGTCCTGGCAGCACATTTACAGGTCGCAGACCACCTCCCTATAGGCTGTCTCATCATCGTATGATCAGGCCTACCACCGTCGTGTAGTTGGCATACTTAATGATGGTGTTGGAGTCGTGCGTGGCCACACAGTTGTGGGTGAATAGGGAGTAGAGGAGAAGACTAAGCACGCACCCCTGAGGGGCCCCCATGTTGAAGATCAGCATGGCAGATATGTTCTTGCCTAACCTCACCACCTGGGGGCGGCTCGTCAGGAAGTCCATTTGTGGATTTGATTACTGGCTCAAAATGGCCACAAACCAAATGGCCAGAAACAAAGATCTACGGTAGTGTACATACCGTAGAATGATAAATCATGCAATTATTATTCTCAAGCAAACCAAAAGCATTTAGCTATGAACGCCTGTTCTCGCCATTTTCAGGTGAATTCATCTAACTTTCTTTCATGGCAACTCATAAGCACGGGGACGAAGACCAAACAATCACGTCAAAAAAACACAGGGTTGAGCGAGGAGTACCTCGAATAAATAACACAAGCGCACAATGATACCACACGGGACAAGACCTGTAATCATCTGCGCAATTCACATGGCATGAAAGCCAAAACAACACAGCACAGGTACTCACACGACCAACGGCCATTGGAACAATAACCGACAGCCCAATGGAAACCAAAGAGTACACTTCTACAAGTACTAATCAGTGAGAATATGGGACAGGTGTGCGTAATGAAAGTTCCGGAGAGATCCGTGACAGTACCTCCACCCCCCCCGCCTTGACGCGCTGCACCAGCAGCACAACAACACCGGCCTCGAGGACGATCACAGGAACACAGTGCGGGTTGATCAGGACCCGATGCAGCTGCCAAAGTTGCGTCGTCGAATGGGCCACTTGCCGCTGCCAAAGTTGCGGCGGTGTCGGACGGACCAGTAGCAGTGACCTCGGACGGACCGGAAGTGGCGTCGCCGGACCGACCATTGTGGAGACGTCGGACGGCCCATTTGCAGCTGCCAATGTTGGGTCGGATGGGCCATTCCCACTGTCTCCCTTAATGTTCGATTATTCTGTCACGTTGGTATGTAGTGATCGGGAGACAGACGCAGAAATGCGTAATAGTTTTTTTATTTCTTTACCCAAATTACAGCGTGCTGTGTAAAGGCACGGGGACGAAGACCAAACAAACATGAAAAAAAACACAGGATTGAAACCCGAACAAAAGAGCGAGGAGTACCTTGAATAAATAACACAAGCACACAATGATACCACAAGGGACGAGACCGGTAATCATCTGCACAATATATGTGGCACGAAAGCCAAAACACAGCACAGGTACTCACACGACCAACGGCCATTGGAACAATAATCAACAGCCCAATGGAAACCAAAGGGTACACTTGTACAAGTACTAATATGTGGTAATAGGGGACAGGTGCGTGTAATGAAAGTTCCAGAGGGATCCGTGACAAATTCTCTGTTCCTGCTCCCTTGTCTCTCGGCCACATTGATACAAATCATAAATTGATAAGGTACTAAGATGTATAATGTCTCCATCAAATCTAAGAAGTTATTTTAACTTTTTATTCTTACTTATTCGTAGACAAATGTTCAATGATATATGAAATTGGAGTTGTTCTTCATCAACTGGTAATACATAAATAATGAAGCAGGTTAATAGGTTAAACATTTCCCTTTTAATTCCAATGCATGTTTTCAAGATACAACATTATTATCTTTGGCGGTATAGATGGATTTTCAGGGAAGGTAAGTATATTATTTTGTATGCATATTGCATATTTCCCACCACCTAATGAACAACCAGAATACCAGTCTGGTGTTAAGCTTTCTGTGCTGTATTGACTTATCCTGAAAATGACATCTGCTGCTTTGAACGGACATATCTCAGTTATTGTTTTCATATCTACAAGAAATAAGCTATTTTCATTACTTTCAGAGTGTGAGCTGATCAACGGGTCGAAAATGTAGATATTGCCATATGTATGTTCACTATCCAAGGAACAGGCCGTGGAAGATTTATTGCTGGCAAAAGTGTCCATAACCAGAGGTAATTAAACTGTTCTGTGTTCTTTTTCTTTCTTCATCGCTATCTGTCTTGTACGTGGAACCTGTCTCATATGCATTCATTTTTAAAAACCTAGGATGTCAGCTGCAAAATTTCAGATTTTCACAACATAAACACTCAGCCATTTTCACTTGACTGACTATCAAGCCCCTGTTGCTGCCAAGTCATGATTTCCCTGGGGGTTAGCCTTGCAATAACCAAGTGGTGAGACACATTGCCCTCTATGTTTAAGTGTTTCAGGTACACTCAGATAGGTGTCTGCCTCACATATAGTCAGTAACCACTCACAGAGGGACACACTACTTGTATTTCTATAACCTCGGACGCACCTCAGTGTTCCCTATTCATAGAGGAAGAACACAGGAACACAGAGATTAGGTTCCTTCCCCCCACAAAACCTTTTCTTTCGCTCTGTTAGAGTGGAACGCTTATAGAGAGATGTTTGGAGTGCTGTGACATGTCAGTACTACAACTTGCTGCACAATTTGGAGGAAGAAGGCTACATTGACCTGTAAAATTCTATCCACTGTGTTGGATATGTGTTCCTACCTCATCTGCAGGCAGGTCTGCAGTATTTCACAGAGAGTTGGAATAATCCCCCTTTAAGTACAGAGGCGAACCTGACACCTCACCAGCTGTTGCCTTAGCACTACACAACTGATTCAAATGATCAAGTCATCATCAAGCTTCAAGTAGTATTTATGTATTAAGTTGTGATCTGGTAATATAAAAGACTAATAATGACATTATCTTCTATTGTTTGTCATCATGTGTCTGTTTTTCAGCATATAGTACTCTGTAGCCACTTAGTGTGTACACCAGATGAGACTACACACACAGATTCCTGTTGAACACAGTCTCTTTAACTACCTTATTTTCTCAATAATAGTCTCTCTCCTTCACTTCATCCCTCTCCCCCTTCTCCCTAAATCCTCTAGGTTATATCAGCTGTGTTGGTGAACCCCTCTCGCATCTGAACTGGCTGACACAGTGGGCACAGCATGATCATAGGTGAGAGGTCACTTGGTCGAGTCAACAAGAAGTATTATTAAAGAGATGCTTTACATTGAAATACAGAGAGAAATGTAGTAGTCCCAGAATTAATGATCCAAGGTCAGTTTTGCATTTCACCTCCAGATGATTATGATGACTGACAGTGTTAGAATAAAAGAAAAAAAACTTAATCATGCTCTTTCTCTATCCATCTGTCTCTCATCTGCATCTATGTTTTGATGTGAGAGAGGAAGCCAGTCCCTCCCGTCATCGCCACCTCACCCGGTCTTAAGATAACCTTCTGACTGGGAGCCCAAGGCTAGTTAGGAGACACCACTAGAGACACTATGTAATTGTGATGGACTGAGAGAATATTAGGGTAGCACTGTAATTCATTAATCATATGCTGTCTTCCCTGTTCCTCTGTTTTACCTCTGTCTTCTACACCTCTCTCCCCACCTCCTCTTTCTTCCTATTTTTTTTATAATGCACACCATACGTGCATTGAAGTACAGATTGAACTTGTATTTATAATATAATATTACAATTATAATATTTATAATGCATGTATTATGTATTTATAACACCTGGATAATGAACTTTCAATAAAGAGTTTCACATTCTCCACTGGTTGAAATTAAGTATCTCATTGAAAACTACGCCTATCCTGTGTCCTCAGATTAATGCAAATGAAGGGAGTTAGATATGCACAGGAAGTGTAGTTTACTGTTTTCTTCTGTATATATGAATTACAACTCAGCCTTGACTTAAATCATGGTTCTAGTCTATTGCATAGTTACAATGTGTAATCATTGATGTCCTAGGAGCAGGAGTGGTAAACACTGTTGAAGTGTATAATTGTAAAACATACATGCAGATACAGCATCATTCAAAGAAGGGAGTTTGATACACCTGGTATTGGATATGACTGAAAAAGAATGTCTCACATAGAATCATACCTAAACCTCACCTTTATTTGCCAAAGACGAGTACATCATCAGTGGATATATTCAATGTACAGGCTACAATGTGGGGATCCCATGATGGTAACAACTAGAGTACATGTGAAACCCAGCAAAAAAAGAAACATCCTCTCACTGTCAACTGCGTTTATTTTCAGCGAACTTAAAATGTGTAAATATTTGTATGAACATGACAAGATTCAACAACTGAGACATAAACTGAACAAGTTCCACAGACATGTGACTAACATAAATTGAATAATGTGTCCCTGAACAAAGGGGGGTCAAAAGTAACAAGCAGTATCTGGTGTGGCCACCAGCTGCATTAGGTACTGCAGTGCATCTCCTCCTCATGGACTGCACCAGATTTGCCAGTTCTTGCTGTGAGATGTTACCCCACTCTTCCACCAAGTTCTCTGACATTTCTGGGGGGAATGGCCCTAGTCCTCACCCTCCAATCCAACAGGTCCCAGACATGCTCAATGGGATTAAGATCTGGGCTCTTCGCTGGCCATGGCAGAACACTGACATTCCTGTCTTGCAGGAAATCACGCACAGAATGAGCAGTATGGCTGGTGGCATTGTCATGCTGGAAGGTCATGTCAAGATGAGCCTGCAGGAAGGGTACCACATGAGGGAGGAGGATGTCTTCCCTGTAACACACAGCATTGAGATTGCCTGCAATGACAACAAGTTCAGTCCGATGATTTTGTGACACACCGTCCAAGACCATAAAGGATCCTCCACCTCCAAATTGATCCCACTCCAGAGTACAGGCCTCGGTGTAACGCTCATTCCTTCAATGAGAAACGTAAATAAGACCATCAGCCATGGTGAGACAAAACCGCAACACATCAGTGAAGAGCATTTTTTGCCAGTCCTGTCTGGTCCAGTGATGGTGGGTTTGTGCCCATAGGCGACGTTGTTGCCAGTGATATCTGGTGAGGACCTGCCTTACAACAGGCCTCCAAGCCCTCAGTCCAGCCTCTCTCAGCCTTATGCAGACAGTTTGAGCACTGATGGAGGAATTGTGCTTTCCTGGTGTAACTCGGGCAGTTGCTGTTGCCATCCTGTACCTGTCCCGCAGGTGTGATGTTCGGATGTACCGATCCTGTGCAGGTGTTGTTACACGTGGTCTGCCACTGCGAGGACGATCAGCTGTCTGTCCTGTCTCCCTGTAGCGCAGTTTTAAGCATCTCACAGTACAGACATTGCAATTTATTGCCCTGGCCACATCTGCAGTACTCATGCCTCCTTGCAGCATGCCTAAGGCACGTTCACGCAGATGAGCAGGGACCCTGGGCATCTTTCTTTTGGTGTTTTTCAGAATCAGTAGAAAGGCCTCTTTAGTGTCCTAAGTTTTCATAACTGTGACCTTAATTGCCTACCGTCTGTAAGTTGTTGGTGTCTTAACGACCGTTCCACAGGTGCATGTTCATTAATTGTTTATTGTTCATTGAACAAGCATGGGAAACAGTGTCTAAACCCCTTACAACGAAGATCTGTGAAATAATTTGGATTTTTACAAATTATCTTTGAAAGACAGGGTCCTGAAAAAGGGAGGTTTCTTTTTTGGCTGAGTTTATATACAGTTGAAGTCAGAAGTTTACATACACTTAGGTTGGAGTCATTAAAACAAGTTTTTCAACCACTACACAAATTTCTTGTTAACAAACTATAGTTTTGGCAAGTTGGTTAGGACATCTACTTTGTGATTGACACAAGTAACTTTTCCAACAATAGTTTACAGACAGATTATTTCACTTATAATTCATTGTATAACTATTCCAGTGGTTCAGACGTCTACATACACTAAGTTGACTGTGCCTTTAAACAGCTTGGAAAATTCCAGAAAATAATGTCATGGTTTTAGAAGCTTCTGATAGGCTAATGGACATAATTTGAGTCAATTGGAGGTGTACCTGTGGATGTATTTCAAGGCCTACCTTCAAACTCAATGCCTCTTTGCTTGACATCATGGGAAAATCAAAATAAATCAGCCAAGACCTCAGAAAAACATTTGTAGACCTCCACAAGTCTTGTTCATCCTTGGGAGCAATTTCCAAATGCCTAAAGGTACCACGCTCATCTGTACAAACAATAGTACGCAAGTATAAACATGGGACCACGCAGCTGTCATACCGTTCAGGGAGGAGATGCGTTCTGTCTCCTAGAGATGAACGAAGTTTCGTGTGAAAAGTGAAAATCAATCCCAGACCAACAGCAAAGGTCCTTGTGAAGATGCTGGAGGAAACAGGTACAAAAGTATCTATATCCACACTAAAACGAGTCCTATATTGACATAACCTGAAAGGCCGCTCAGCAAGGAAGAAGCCACTGCTCCAAAACCGCAATGAAATAGCCAGACTAAAGTTTGCAACTGCACATGTGGACAAAGATTGTACTTTTTGGAGAAATGTCCTCTGGTCTGATGAAACAAATATGAAGTAATATAGCTAGTTAACTATTTATTTGCTTATTGTGTAGTGGAGAATAAAAATAACTGTGTATCTATGGATGTGTAGCTAGCTGCAGTATGTAGCCGATCTGTGTATGGACCCAAAAATGTTTGGTATGAATATTAGTTCAGAATCTATGTATCTCAGCTATCATAGTTGATGTATCGACTTCAAGTCTGAATGGCATTAATGAAGTCTATGATTTGAGTAGAATATAATAACTTTATTGTGCCAAGGATGCAAGTCCCACAGTTGAAGTTGGACGATTTCTTTCTTTCATCACATTCCCAGTGGGTCAGAGGTTTACATACACTCAGTTAGTATTTGGTAGCATTGTCTTTAAATTGTTTAACTAGGGTCAAATGTTTTGGGTAGCCTTCCACAAGCTTCCCACAATAAATTGGGTGAATTGTGGCCCATTCCTCCTTACAGAGCTGGTGCAACTGAGTCAGGTTTGTAGGCCTCCTTGCTCACACATGCTTTTTCAGTTCTTCCCACAGATTTTCTATGGGATTGAGGTCAGGGCTTTGTGATGGCCACTCCAATACCTTGACTTTGTTGTCCTTAAGCCATTTTTACACAACTTTGGAAGTATGCTTGTGGTCATTGTCCATTTGGAAGACCCATTTGCGACCAAGCTTTAACTTCCTGATTGCCTTGAGATGTTGCTTCAATATATCCACATAATTGTCATTCCTCATGAAGCCATATATTTTATGACATGCACCAGTCTCTCCTGCAGCAAAGCACACCCACAACATGATGCTGCCACCCCCGTGCTTCACGGTTGGGATGGTGTTCTTCAGCTTGCAAGCCTCCCCCTTTATCCTCCAAACATAACAATGGTCATTATGGCCAAACAGTTCTAATTTTGTTTCTTCAGACCAGAGGACGTTTCTCCAAAAAGTTTGATCTTTGTCCACATGTGCAGTTGCAAACCAAATTCTGGCTTTTTTTCATGGTGGTTTTGGAGCAGTGGCTTCTTCCTTGCTGAGCGGCCTTTCAGGTTATGTCAATATAGGACTCGTTTTACTGTGGATATAGATACTTTTGTACCCATTTCCTCCAGCATCTTCACAAGGTCCTTGTTGTTGCTCTGGGAATGATTTGCACTTTTCGCACCAAAGTACGTTCATTTCTAGGAGACAGAACGTGTCTCCTTCCTGAGCGGTATGACAGCTGCGTGGTCCAATGGTGTTAATACTTGCGAACTATTGTTTGTACAGATGAATGTGGTACCTTTAGGCATTTGGAAATTGCTCCCAAGGATGAACCAGACTTGTGGAGGTCTACAAATATTTTTCTGAGGTCTTGGCTGATTTCTTTAGATTTTCCAATGTCAAGTAAAGAGGCATTGAGTTTGAAGGTAGGCCTCTTAATACATCCACAGGAACTCACAAACTCAAATGATGTCAATTAACCTATCGGAAGCTTCTAAAGCCATGACATCATTTTCTGGAATTTTCCAAGCTGTTTAAAGGCACAGTCAACTTAGTGTATGTAAACTTCTGACCCAATGGAATTGTGATACAGTGATATAATCTGTCTGTAAACATTTGTTGTAAAAATTACTTGTATCATGCACAAATTAGATGTCCTAACCGACTTGCAAAAATTATAGTTTGTTAACAAGAAATATGTGGAGTGGTTGAAAACCAAGTTTTAATGAATCCAACCTAAGTATGTTAACTTCCAACTTCAACTGCACATAATAAGAAGGGTTGTTGAAAAACCTTGACTGTGTCATTCTCCCCCTCCTGCCACACGTAGCCCATGGTCATCACACTCAGGGCCAAATGGGCCAGACGCAGCTCTCTGTGGCTCTCCAGGAATCGGGTGTTCAGCAAGGGCATCTGAATGAGTAAATGGAAGAATGGAGCTGACACTATATCACGTACAATTGTGAGTTATTATGAATACACTCTGCTTGACACATTGCAAATTACCCATTTAAATTTTTTTTGTATATAAATGCTTCAGGTTATGTAATTAATCAATTAAATTAAATATATTTTATCAAATTGGATTTATATTTTGTCATCTCTGCACAGGTGAAGTCACGCATTGTTTTTCAAAGTTTAGATTATTGTTTTTATGTGGAACTGTCACCAAAAACTGTTGAATATATAAACCTATTTCATTTCCACTGTATAATGTGTTCCAAACCAAGTATGTGGAATTCAACCAGGTGGTAGAATTGCAATTCCAATCCATTCCCCCCTATTTGAACCGTTTACTGATCAGCTGAGTTTGACAGCATAGACTTACCTTGAGAATGTGGGAGCGCAGCGTGTGAGAGTAGATGAGCTCTGTAACATGCCGGGCAATGTCCATCCAGGGCTGGTAGTATGGCGGCAACTCTGTCTTTAGGGTATTGAGTCATATTGAAAGTGTCAATGTATTGTCCCTCAATTAATACTATTGTTGGATGCTCTGTCTCGTATCAGGACAGGTTATGCAGAGTAGGCCACAAGCAACTGTGGAAAGTGTCAAACAAGCTTATGAAATTACAGTTCTAAAATCTATTCCACTTATTTTATGTATTCCAAATGATGCCCTGGACATATCAGCAGTTAGAAAAGCAATCTTGCTGTTTCCTCATTACATCAATGCTTTGCTTTACCAAGGATAAAGGATAAAGTTCACGAACAGGACAAACACAAAGGACGCCATTTGCAAGTTGTTGTGGAAACTAGATCCAAAAATTAAGCAGAGACTAATTTTGTGGTATAATAGTGCATCTTTTAATGCATACGAGCAGCGGCAAGGTAGATCCGTCTGTGATCGCAGTCAGGGAAGGCGCTCCAAGAGTAAATGATTACATGTCCCTTATATAGTGGGAGGTGATAATACAATCATATTGTTACACAACAGTTATTTTACAGAAACAACAGTTCCAGAACACAATGGCCTTAACAGGAGTCTATGAAATGCATAACATCAAAGTCAGTAACATAACCCTTGAGAAGTGGCAACAGCTCATCCCAATTCTGCCTCAACAAAGTATAGCATGTATCAACCTTGCCTGGATTGGAATGCTCTCATCTGTACTCTGCACTCCAAATTCAAAAACACTAAGTCTTAACCACGACTTGATTTGGGGGGTCTCAGGGAAACTAATGTCACTGTCTGAGGCTGAGAAAGTTACAACCTGCCTACAACATTTACAAATATATCAATACTACTTACTTTCCGCTTACTTTGATTTAACAAACAACTAATAAGCAACCATTGTAATGGGAAACAACACATGCCCACTAATGACTGACAATGATTACAAATGCAATGGGTATCCCATAAGATAAGGAGGCGGTACCTACCAGGGGTGCAGGGAGAATGAAGCCAAACACATCAGAGACATGGTAGGGGTCCAGAGTGAAAGGCTTCTGTGAGTCTGTGATAGTAGTGGCCATTGGGGGCTGAAAGAGGATCCCTGATATGAACAGTGATTGTCAGGCAGTTTGAATGATCTGGTAAGTATGCAAAGTGAGTCCAGCCAGACCTCAAACTGTCTGGACCCCAGCACAGAGTTCACTTGTAAATCCTGTCAACAAAGATCTGCTTACACAACTTTTCTTTTTACCTTTAACCACACTATTGCACAATGGTCTCATCACATCATGAGTTAGTAGTTATAGGGTCGAGTTTGACTTGACCTAGTTTGACTTGTACTGTTATCAGTCTATTAACATGTTTATGCAAGAAACGTGTTACAGTAAATTACACATTGTTATTTAGATCACAAATTAGCAGTTTATATAGCAGTGAAGAAAATAGTAACGCAGCAGCCTCATCTAGTGGAATAGATAACACATTACAGTGGTTAGAATCACATGATTTCAGGTGATTTAGATGACCAAATATCTGTACTTATTCACTTAAGCATTGTCAATTAACATATGCAATACCATTGTTTTAAGCAATGTTATGTTTAGGGTTACAGTAGCCAAAAACACACAGTAAAAACAATGTGTTCATGAAAGTCAATAACTAATTCTTCCTTCCCAAGGGGGTTTACTGTTAACAATAGCTAAGCTAATTTATAGATTATTTATAGAGTGTGCACAGATGTGTGTGTGATGCAGCCTCTGGCACATTATTGTTATTTAAAAACCTTGTGTCAATGCAACTAAGGAATGTATAGAAAATACATTACTAACTGCCTTTACAGAATTACACAATTTTGGCTAATCAAGTCGGCCTACTCTGACTTGTCTTTCCACACAAGGGCATGATAAAATACTGCACTGGGCAAGTTCATAGAAACTTTGAAATCTAAAGGTCAAATGATCCTCCTGTCCTCTGAACAAAGTTCAAATATACCAAAACGTGTGTGTGTGTGTGTGTGTGTGTGTATGTATAATCCAGCACAAAGTGTAGCGAAGATGGCAGTCTCAGGACCAGCCTAACAGAAAACAAAGTTTTCAATACACTTTACAACAAGGAGGCCAGTGAGTGACTGTCTGCATTCATGTCGGTGTATCAACTGACCAACAGCTCTCTACAGGCATACTTAGGCTATGTCTACATTTCTTACTTAATTTAGAATATACCAATGAGAAAACTCTCGGATCCCAATAAGTGCATTTACACATAATACTTACATGTGAGCTGGATGTGACTCTTATGTCTACATTGGGTCCACTGTATTTTATTGCTATTCATATTAACTTAAGTTAATGTATGTGCTTTCAGTGCATCCACACTGTGCAGGTTTTTCTTTTTTCAAATTTTATTCCACACTGGGCAGAAATGTGTTCACAATGTGGCCCTGGACACCTCTAGACTACACATCACCTCACGGATGTGGCTCAAACTCTCAGGTATTTTCAAAAAATCTCTTAATGTCTCTCTTGCAGTCTGTCTGCCTTTTAGACGGGTTTCCTAACCCCAGCGTACTGCTTTATACCAAAAGTGATGATAGGGCATTTGGTTGAAAAACTAATTAGAAGTGTATTGTAAATATTGTTTCTGCCATCCTTTATAATTTCAGCTGATGATCCTTGGAACACACACACCAGGCAGAGCCACAGCCAGTATGAGGGATGGAAGTCCTGCCAGCTGCTGCCTGTATTTTTTACGAGTCACTAGAATGTGAAGCTTCACCGGAAGAATAGGCAAGCCCAGGTTGTAGAATCTTGTGTGCATGACTTTCTACAGTGACAGTGTGTTTAGCCAACCTTCATGCAACATTCTATCTCCACAGCAGAGGTCCACTTTCAATCTGTTGCATTCATTTAATATCATTGATGTATGCAAACTTGCCTTTCAAGCCCTTAACTTGTCATTCTTTGACAAGACTAAGTCTTGTTCAATGTATGAGTTTTAGTACCTCTTACTCTGAATTGCGTGGTCATATGAGTGAAAAGTGTATTTTGTTGTATGCTTAACGTCTGCCCTGTCACACTCCTTTCTGCTTGTTTTGAGCTGGACTCTTTTGATTGCAGAAGTGGGAACACCTGTGGGTATTGGGTATATATAAAGACACAACATATTTTATATTATTTGTATTGCCTGACAGGTTGGCATTCCTTTTATAAGAGGACAGCCAACATGAGCCTCTCCTCTTGCATCCTAGAATGAGTAGCCAGATCCTAGAATGAGTAGCCAGATCCTAGAATGAGTAGCCTGACTTTCTGTAGTCTTCACCCCAACCATCTAGCCACTGACTCAGCAAGCCATCATTGTCAGACGCAGATGAGAAGCAGATGTGATTGACGACCACATACCCTTCACCAGGAGCAACACCAGACGAACTGGGAGCTCGACTGGACCCGTTAAGTCCTCGGCATTGGTGAGTCTGTGCAAACTATGTGTGTGTGGTGGAAATGTGGAGGGCTGAGATACCAGCTGTGAGAGAAGTACCAGCTATGAGAGACTTGGGTGGTGGTGGAGTTATTGACCTGTATTTGTGTGTGTGTGTGTGTGTGTGTGTGTGTGTGTGTGTGTGTGTGTGTGTGTGTGTGTGTGTGTGTGTGTGTGTGTGTGTGTGTGTGTGTGTGTGTGTGTGTGTGTGTGTGTGTGTGTGTGTGTGTGTGTGTGTGTGTGTGTGTGTGTGTGTGTGTGTGTGTGTGTGTGTGTGTGTTAATCCTGTGACTAGGGCTGTTGCTGTGACATTATTACTGCCACACTGGCAGTCATGAGTCATGACTGCAGTAAAATTCTACGTGACCAATGAACCACAGTAATCTCATTTTATGCACTCTGGGCATATTTTAGGTGTACCCAACTGTCTAACTCTCATCAGGCCACTGGTACTCAGGGCATTATTGTCCCTCCATCAGGTCCCAATGGCCTGGTGCTCAGGGCTCTACAGTCCCTCTAACCACTCTGATATCAATGCAAATGCAATCAAAAATCACATCAAACTCATCAAAACACTGTGTGCTTTTAAATTTCATTTGAGCGATATGAGATGGACAGGAGTTACATGCAATAATGGCTCTGTATATACTGTACACTTTCTTGAATTTGTTCTGGATTTGAGGACTGTGAAAAGACCTCTGGTGTCCAGTCAGATGAGGTAAGTGTGTGTCAAAGATGTGTGTAAATTGACTATGCAAAAAAACATTGAATTTTTTGCACATTAATTTTTCTTATAAAAACTAGTGATGCAGTTAATCTCTCCTAAACTCTTAGCGAAGACAGACTGGCATGCATAGTATTTATATTAGAACTCTAATAGGGAACGTGAGCTGGGTTTAGACCGTCATGAGAGAGGTTAGTTTTAACTAGGTTTTTCTTTGCAGCACTAACATGACTGGACAATAATCAAGACAAGACATAACTGGAGCCTGCAGGACTTGCTTTTTGGAGTGTGGTGTCAAAAAAGCAGAGCACCTCTTTATTATGGGCAGACCTCTACTCTACCCATCTTTACAACCATAGCATCTATATGTTTTGACCATGACAGTTTACAGTCTAAGGTAACACCAATTAATTTAGTCTCCTCAACCAGTTCAACAATCACGCCATTCATTACCCGATTCAGCTGAGGTCTAGAGTTTAGGGAATTATTTGTTCAAAATGGCCACCAATTCCAAAACTAACTGCAACACCTTGTTAAGGGTTTCAGTGACTTCATTTGCTGTAGTTGCGGAATCATCATGTCACGCCCTGACCATAGAGATCCTTTTATTCTCTATTTTGGTTAGGTCGGGGTGTGACTAGGGTGGGTAATCTAGGTTGTTTAATTTCTATGTTGGCTGGGTATGGTTCCCAATCAGAGGCAGCTGTTTATCGTTGTCTCTGATAGGGGATCATATTTAGGCAGCCATTTCGCCACTGTGTTTTGTGGGATCTTGTTTTTGTGTTGATGCCTGTGAGCACTCCAGAACGTCATATTTCGTCTGTTCTTTATGTTTTTTTGTGCGTTACATTGAATAAACATGTGGAACCCATATCGCGCTGCGCTTTGGTCCGAGTATGCTTACGACGATCGTGACACATCAGCATAAATTACCTGCCAGTGGCAGAGGGCCTAGAGAGCTGGCCTGTGGTACACCACACCCTACCTGTTTGACTTTAGAGAGGCTTCCATTAAAGAAAACCCTCTGAGATCTATTACACTGAACACAAATATATGCAACAATTTCAAAGATTTTACTTAGTTAAAATTCAAGACAATCTGTCAACTGAAATAAATTCATTAGGCCATAATCTATGGATTTCACATGACTGTGAATACAGATATGCATTTGTTGGTCACATATACTTTAAAAAAAGGTAGGGGCGTGGATCAGAAAATCAGTCAGTCTCTGGTGTTGTGGGATGACCGGTCTAAATATCTCCAGATGCTCATTGGCCAATGGGAGCTTTATGGACGGGAGCTTTAAGGACGCGACCTTGGTGTCGGAGCTGTGCATCTCCACACAACCCCTCTCCATTCCCATGGACGCCAGAGCATTGAATGGACTCTCTATTGGCAGGGTCACTCCCAGTACGGTTCCCATCAACCTGTGAGTGTCAGATAACCACAGTGAGTCCATTCAGTTTCTGCTCATTGAGTCTCCTCATGTGCACGTGGTTTTGGGATTGTAATGGCTCCAGAGGCACAACCCCATGATCAACTGGGCTATGGGTTCTATTCTAGGTTGGAGCCCGTTCTGTCACGCACATTGTCTCAAGGCAGCGCAGCCTGCCCCTGGATGTCCTCCTGCAGGCTTGGGAAAAGCCTCAGATCTCTCAGCCATTCCCACGGAGTACCAGGACCTCCGAGAGGTATTCAACTCCTCATGGAGTTAATCTTTACCAGCTGATACAAGTACAGTAGGTATCCTATATTAGGTAAGCCAACTACTACTTGGATAGATAGGTGGAGGTTGCAAGCATAGAGGCAGATGTCTACAGTATCTAACTCTATGGTTGCAAGTCATTACAAGTCATTACTTTGCACTGATCCTCCTCATGGGCAGTACCAATATGAGTTTGACCTAAAGTCATGTTACTGCGTGAATTGCATTCTGATTCTTCACCCTTTTCCCAAAGTGTGCACACTTTCTTTCATGGATTTAGCAATGCTGGAAACTCCCTCCTGCCAATGCTTACACATCTATTCTATGCTTTTAAATCCATGATGAAGAGTGTGCAAGTGCACACTTCAGGAGAAGGGTGGAGAAGTGGGACATAGCTAATGTGTGCTCTCTCAACCATTTCTAAGTCTACAGCATTATTCCAATTGAAGTAATACTTTCTACAGTATGGGAGGGTTCACGGTAGAGTTAAAAATTATTGAATTAGATTATTATTGTAATCCTATCCTCCACCACTAAGTTCTTGTGAGTTATTGTTAGTGACATTTTGTTTGTTTCTGTTTGCATACAGTAATAAATATTGTCAACGCTATAGTAGTTTTATTAGAACCGTATGGGACAGTACCAGAGACTCTGTAAGGGGGCTGATTATCTATGATATGGACTGGAATCAACCTGATTCTGCTGAGTTCCTGTTGTCTGACTCTGAAAGGTACAACAATATTTTTTGGAGGTCAAGCCTTTCCTATATTAGCGTATTTGCTCCAGTCCAGACCTGTCATTGTGCCTTTCAACTAATCTATTTTTTGTTCCAACCCTTAGGAAACTTTTTTTTTTTTTACCTTTATTTTACTAGGCAAGTCAGTTAAGAACAAATTCTTATTTTCAATGACGGCCTAGGAACAGTGGGTTAACTGCCTGTTCAGGGGCAGAACGACAGATTTGTACCTTGTCAGCTCGGGGATTCGAACTTGCACTAGGCTACCCTGTGGTTCAGCCGACTAATGTCATTGATGTCTGCAGGCAACCCCAGCAGCTGCTCCAGCAGACGGCCCCCTCCTGCCTTCCAGATGCTACTGACCAAGCTACCCTCCATCAGCCAGGTGAGGTTGCTCTCCCATGGGAATCTAGGGCTGAAAAATTACTTGGTGCTCTTAACCATCTTCTTCCAATGATCTGCACTTGTTAAACCCCCTTTGTGGATTTAAGGCAATGGATTGCTACCACCATGGTTGGGTGGATTTCTGCCATATTCCTTACACTACCAGTTCATTC
This sequence comes from Oncorhynchus masou masou, assembly GCF_036934945.1. NCBI lineage: Eukaryota > Metazoa > Chordata > Actinopteri > Salmoniformes > Salmonidae > Oncorhynchus > Oncorhynchus masou. The sequence goes on along the minus strand of NC_088236.1, from coordinate 31,731,904 downwards.
CTTTTCAAGCCCATGAGGAGGATTATATGAATGCATACTTCGGTTTAGGGGTAGTGGGTCGACTTGGTCCTGATTCTTTACCCTTCCTCCCAAAGTGTGCACTAGTTCAGTGGTCCTCATTCTTGGCGCTGAAGGGCAGCAGTGTGTAAATTGTCATCCCTACCTGTGCTATAACAAACACCTAACTGAACTACAATAAGACCATACTTGGGTCAATTTAGTGAATTAATGGTTGGTTGTGACAACATGCATTAAACCCAAGCAATACAGTTATTGTGAACAATAAAAAAACACTAATCGAATTGTGACTTGTGCACTTATTGTTTGTTGTACATTGATCATCTGTTTCATGTTTCCACGCATGTTAACCTTTTTGCATAATTTGTTCTCCTTTTTCACAGGTGGTTCTGGCTGATGACCTGTCTCCATAGCTGAGAAGAGCCGATGAGGAATATCACTTTGTCCCCAATAATACTACTAACATTTCGAACCGTACCGATGTGAAAGAGGAGGGCGGACTTATCCATTGTCACTGAACTGTGTCAAGTTTACAGTGCCAATTTGTTACCAGGCACTAGTTGCATGTTTAACAAGGTATTCTGCGAATAGAATTACAATACAGAAATGTTCTTGCTCTTTAGTGAAATTCTACCAATGTTATGTTGGAAACTATTATCAAGGAAGACAAGTTATCAAGGAAATTGTAACCTGTTTCTTGAACACCATTGATTCTAAGGACAATAAGTGGTACCTGTAGGACAATTTATGTATCACAGGTCTCCATATTTACAGTAGGTGTATATCCTTAATAAAATAATTTTTGATGGTTAATTGTGCAGATTGATTGCCATGGCATGGACATGACAAATCGGTTAATTCAACACTTATCTGCTTTATGCTTCTGATTTTCAAGTCGACATAAGCAACAACAAAACTCTATACCATGCCTGGGAAATTATTTTCCATAGAGGGCCACATTAGAATATATTTTTGCCATCGTAAACCGGAATCATATGACAGGATTATACATCATGTGTCTGACTGTGTTGGCAGATGTATATACTGTTGAAGTCGGACGTTTACATACACTTAAGTTGAAGTTAATAAAACTTGTTTTTCAACCACTCCACAATTTTTTTTTGTTAACAAACTATAGTTTTGGCAAGTCGGTTAGGACATCTACTTTGTGCATGACACAAGTAACTTTTCCAACAATTGTATGCAGACAGATTATTTCACATAATTCACTGTTTCAGAAATCCAGTGGGACAGAAGTTTACATACACTACTGTGCCTTTAAACAGCTTGGAAAATTCCAGAAAATTATTTCATGGCTTTAGAAGCTTCTGATAGCCTAATTGACATAGTTTGAGTCAATTGAAGGTGTACCTATGGATGTATTTCGAGGCCTACCTTCAAACTCAGTGCCACTTTGCTTGACATCATCTGCAAATTAAAAGAAATCAGCCAAGACCTCAGAAAAACAATTGTAGACCTCCACAAGTCTGGGTCATCCTTGGGAGCAATTTCCAAATGCTTGAAGGTACCACGTTCATCTGTACAAACAGTACGCAAGTATAAACACCACGCAGCTGTCATACCACTCAGGAAGGTGATGCGTTCTGTCTCCTAGAAATGAAAGTGCGAAAAGTGCAAATCAACCTTGTGAAGATGCTGGAGGAAACAGGTACAAAAGTATCTATATCCACAGTAAAACGAGTCCTATATCAACATAACCTGAAAGGCCACTCAGCAAGGAAGAAGCCACTGCTCCAAAACCACCATGAAAAAACAGACTACGGTTTGCAACTGCACATGGGGACATAGATCATGCTTTTTGGAGAAATGTCCTCTGGGCTGATGAAAAAAAACTGTATGGCTATAATGACCATCGTTAAGTTTGGAGGAAAAAGGAGGATGCTTGCAAGCCGAAGAACACCATCCCAACCGTGAAGCACAGGGGTGGCAGCATCATGTTGTGTGGTTGCTTTGCTGCAGGAGGGACTGGTACACTTCACAAAATAGATGGCATGATGAGGAATGACAATTATGTGGATATATTGAAGCAACATCTCGAGACATCAGTCAGGAAGTTAAAGCTTGGTCGCAAATGGGTCTTCCAAATGGACAATGACCCCAAGCATACTTCCAAAGTTATGGCAAAATGGCTTAAGGACAACAAAGTCATGGTATTGGAGTGGCCATCACAAAGCCCTAACCTCAATCCTATAGAAGATTTGTGGGCAGAACTGAAAAAGTGTGTGTGAGCAAGTAGACATACAAACCTGACTCAGTTACACCAGCTCTGTCAGGAGGAATGGGCCAAAATTCACACAACTTATTGAGGGAAGCTTGTGGAAGGCGACCCGAAACGTTTGACCAAAGTTAAACAATTTATAGGCAATGCTACCAAATAGTAATTGAGTGTATGTACATATGTGACCCACTGGGGATGTCATGAACGAAATAAAAGCTGGAATAAATCATTCTCTACTATTATTCTGACATTTCACATTCTTAAAATAAAGTGGTGATCCTAACTGACCTACGACAAGGTGTTTTACTAGAATTAAATGTCAGGAATTGTGAAAAACTGAGTTTAAATGTACTTCGCTAAGGTGTATGCAAACTTCCGACTTTATATACAAGTGGGGAGAACAAGTATTTCATACACTGCAGATTTTGCAGGTTTTGCAGGTTTTCCTACATACAAATCATGTAGAGGTCTGTAATTGTGTACATAGGTACACTTCAACTGTGCGAGACGGAATCTGAAACAAAAATCCAGAAAATCACATTGTATGATTTTTAAGTAATTAATTTGCATTTTACTGCATGACATAAGTATTTCATCACCTACCAACCAGTAAGAGTTCTGGCTCTCACAGACCTGTTAGTTTTTCTTTAAGAAGCCCTCCTGTTCTCCACTCATTACCTGTATTAACTGCACCTGCTTGAACTAGTTACCTGTATAAAAGACACCTGTCCACACACTCAATCAAACAGACTCCAACCTCTCCACAATGGCCAAGACCAGAGAGCTGTGTAAGGACATCAGAGATAACATTGTAGACATGCACAAGGCTGGGATGGGCTACAGGACAATAGGCAAGCAGCTTGGTGAGAAGGCAACAACTGTTGACGCAATTATTAGAAAATGGAAGAAGTTCAAGATGACGGTCAATCACCCTCAGTCTGGGGCTCCATGCAAGATCTCACCTCGTGGGGCATCAATGATCATAAGGAAGGTGAGGGATCAGCCCAGAACTACACGGCAGGACCTGGTCAATGACCTGAAGAGAGCTGGGACCACAGTCTCAAAGAAAACCAACCAGTAACACACTACGCCGTCATGGATTAAAATCCTGCAGCGCACGCAAGGTCACCCTGCTCAAGCCAGCGCATGTCCAGGCCTGTCTGAAGTTTGCCAATGACCATCTGGATGATCCAAAGGAGGAATGGGAGAAGGTCATGTGGTCTGATGAGACAGAAATAGAGCTTTTTGGTCTAAACTCCACTTGCTGTGTTTGGAGGAAGAAGAAGGATGAGTACAACCCCAAGAACAGCATCCCAACCGTGAAGCATGGAGGTGGAAACATCATTCTTTGGGGATGCTTTTCTGCAAAGGGGACAGGACGACTGCACTATATTGAGGGGAGGATGGATGGGGCCATGTATCGCGAGACCTTGGCCAACAACCTCCTTCCCTCACTAAGAGCATTGAAGATGGGTCGTGACTGGGTCTTCCAGCATGACAACGACCTGGAACACACAGCCAGGGCAACTAAGGAGTGGCTCTGTAAGAAGCATCTCAAGGTCCTTGACCTGAACCCAATAGAAAATCTTTGGAGGGAGTTGAAAGTCCGTATTGCCCAGCTACAGCCCCGAAACCTGAAGGATCTGGAGAAGGTCTGTATGGAGGAGTGGGCCAAAATCCCTGCTGCAGTGTGTGCAAAACTGGTCAAGAACTACAGGAAACGTATGATCTCTGTAACTGCAAACAAAGGTTTCTGTACCAAATATTAAGTTCTGCTTTTCTGATGTATCAAATACTTATGTCATGCAATAAAATGCAAATAAATTATTTAAATATCATACAATGTGATGTTCTGTATATTTTATTTAGATTCCGTCTCTCACAGTTGAAGTGTACCTATGATAACAATTACAGACCTCTACATGCTTTGTAAGTAGGAAAACCTGCAAAATCTGCAGTGTATCAATCAAATACTTGTTCTCCCCACTGTATATGCTGTAAATCACGTCCAGACATCCTACTTATTTTACTTTTTTAACTTGCACAAAAATAAACCACATCCATGTTCTCCTTTTGGTAGGTATTTTCATTATTAAACATGCAATGAACTACACGCAAGGAAAAGTGCACTGTGCATTCAACACCACGGACAGAACTCTTGTTAAAGGGTATGCACAAAAACACAAGAAAAATAGAGAGCTCGACATGACATTTAAACTACTCAATCAATGTGAGGACTGAAGTCTCTGATGGGCATTGACTACAGCAGTGAAGTCAAGTATAGTTTCTGATGTCGCTATGCGCAGGCTTGCTGAGAGGTGAGAGTCAAGAAGAGATGATCTGTGCTTTGACTTGTTGTATTTCATCACTGAAAATTTCTGTTCCCCAAACAGTACAAACATCTTCTGAGCATGACTCCTAATCTTTGGAAAGTTTTGTTCATCGAGAGATGCATAGAACCTCATCAGTGACATTGTTTTGAATAGATCTCCAATCACTGCAGCAGACTGAAGATCGATACGCTCAAGTTGCAGGTCAGTGAGAGAGTTATACACATTGAAGGTGAAAGGAGAGGAAACCAACAACATGTCATTTTCCAACACTTAGAAATCCTCAAAACGACGAGAAAACTCACCGTTCAAAGCACGCATCAGTGATGTCTACTTCTCCCACTGGTGTCTACTTCTCCCACTGGTTGTCTGATAGGGAACAGATTAGTAGTGTCGGAAGGTGGGTGAGATTGTTGGCTTCTACTTGGCGGGTCAGGAGGAGTAATTTACCCTTGAAGGCTTTGACAAGGCTGTACATCTGACGTGCAAAAAAGGCCCTTCCCTTGTAGGGGAATATAATCCAGTTCAATCATAAGGACCATGATGTCCACGTTGAAGGCAAAATCAGCCAACTATTCTTTATCTTGCAGTTGAGGGAAATCCACATATTTTCCATTCGTTTGCAAAAACTCAGCAATCTCCAACTTCAGGTCCCACACTCTAGTGACTCCCCATCCCGCATGCGGGAGTGTAATCATCGGCTGACACTAATTAGCATAACGCAACGGATATAAATATCCCTAGAAAATATTCCTATTCATGAAAATCACAAATTAAATATATTGAGACAGCTTAGCCTTTTGTTAATCACCCTGTCATCTCAGATTTTCAAAATATGCTTTACAGCCAAAGCTAGACAAGCATTGTGTAAGTTTATCGATAGCCTAGCATAGCATTTTGTCCAGCTAGCAGCAGGTAACTTGGTCACGGAAATCAGAAAAGCAATCAAATTAAATTGTTTACCTTTGATGAGCTTCGGATGTTTTCACTCACGAGACTCCCAGTTAGATAGCAAATGTTCCTTTTTTCCAAAAATATTATTTTTGTAGGCGAAATAGCTCCGTTTGTTCTTCACGTTTGGCTAAGAAATCGCCCGGAAATTGCAGTCACGAAAACTGCAAAAAATATTCCAAATTAGCTCCATAATATGGACAGAAACATGGCAAACGCTGTTTATAATCAATCCTCAAGGTTTTTTTCAAATATCTATTCGATAATATATCCATCAGGACAATTTGTTTTTCAGTATGACCGATTGGAGTAATGGCTACCTCTGTATTTTACACAAGAATCTCTCTGGCAGCATCAGGTGACCACTTGCGCAATGTAGCCGCTTACAGGTATTCTTCAACATAAATGCTTAAAACTACGAACATTCGACACCTTCGGGAATATGCTCAATAGGGACTCATTGGAACGCAGCGCTTTCAAAACATGGGGCACTTCCGGATTGGATTTTTCTCAGGCTTTCGCCTGCAATATCAGTTCTGTTATAGTCACAGACAATATTTGTACAGTTTTGTAAACGTTAGAGTGTTTTCTATCCTAAGCTGTCAATTATATGCATATTCTAGCATCTTATCCTGACAAAATATCACGTTTATTACGGGAACATTTTTTTTTCTCCAAAAATGAAAATACTGCCCCAAAGTCACAATTTAAGCACCTTCCCCAAATTCAGCCATCTCACATTTGTGTGGTAGGAGAGATCTGCATGACCCGTCTCTGTCTCTTCCAACAGTGAGACAAACTGCCTGTGGTTTAAAGATTTTGCTCTTATGAAGTTTACCACTTTAGTGACTGTATCCACAACATGGCTCATTTTCAGAACACATTTACAGAGCACCTCCTCATGAATAATGCAATGCAGGAAAATAATTTTCTGATTTGGGTTCAGCTCAGCTACTTGATCTTGTATCTTTTTCAAAAGGCCAACGTTTTTTCCTGTTAAGTTTGGGCACCCATCAGTGGTCACACTGGATAATTTTTAAACACCCAGTCCCAGCTTTGCCACACATTTATTAACCTCTTCCAATAAATATTTCCCTGTGGTTGTGCTCTTCATTGACTGCACTGAAGCAAGCTCCTCTGTCATTTCAAAGTCTGGGGTTATACCTCATAAGAATATCAACAACTGTGATGTGTCACGTGCATCACTGCTCTCATCCAGGGCCAAGGAGTAATAGGTGAAATCCTTTACCTTGTCTTTCAACTGTTGATCCATATTCTCTGCAATGTCCTCAACACGCCGTGTCACTGTTCGTCCTGCCAGGGAAACATTTTCAAACAGCTCTTTCTTGTCAGGGAAAAGTATTGCTGCAGAGTCAACTAAACATTCTTTAATGAATTTGCCCTCAGCGAATGGCTTACTGTGTTTAGCAATTTTGTTGGACAGTACATAGCTAGCTCTCGCAATTCCGTTGTTTGCTGATCTCCAGGAGGTAGGGGTTATGCTCAACACCCAGATGTGGATCCACATGATGTCCTTCACTACCAACCACCCTCCAACTTTTGATTACACCATCTACAGCTACTGTTGTTGTCATTATCCGCTAAGAAAGTTTTCTTGCTCTATCATACCGGGCTCATAATATATGAGATCCACAGAACTAAAAACACTAGCACTGCAAACACTCAGAACAAAGAGAGCAGCTGTGACTGGACTTTGCAGAGGACTTTGAGAATAAGTGACAGGCAGAACCTCACATTCACCTCCTCTATATTCCAAACACCAGAATTCAGTATTTTAGTCTATGATTGCCATGTGAGTGCACAAAACAAATCTGTGAAAATAAATGAATTACACAATTGTACCAAAAAATGATCCAAGTTCATGTATTCAAATCTTAAATATTGCCAGGTTGGTTTTCACTGCTGTTTCACAAGGTGTTTATTATTGTAAGGTATCCTATGATGGTATTTATTTGCTCCACATTATTCATTGTTGTGTCCTAGGACCTACAATAGATACATATATATTCAACCACAAGGGTGTACTAATGAGCTATGTGAGATATACGTTTTAAAAATCATAGTAGAGGACTACTGAAATTATATTATTTCAGTGTAGATAAGGGAAGGGCAGGTTAAAATTAAAACAAGACAGCCAAACAAGCCAGTGTATGAATCAAACTGATTTGCATATGAATGAGTTGGAAATTAGCTGACTTCGTGATCTGTAAGGTAAGTAACTTTAATGCGTCAAGCAGATCTTTGCCATTTCCAAAGCGTAGCAATGCTTAAGACATGGATTTCATGTTGTAATGTTAACAAGGTACCCAAAAGTAGTTCAAATTAATGTTTTCATTTTATTACCTAAACAAAACTTGTTAAAACAGCGAAATTGTAGTGGAAACCAGCAGGGTTTGCGTAGCGATGATGACAAGAACTTCATTTTGGCTGTTATGATCTCCAAAATTCTAATAATTAGGTCATCACACTGTTGATATAGCAAAGGATGCTAATAGTTCATCGAATTCCATTGTGACGTGGAGGGGGACACTGTTTGGCCGAGGGACACTATTTGTCATGACAAGCTCTCAGATCCTCAAAACGTTCTACAGCTGCACCATTGAGAGCATCTTGATTGGCTGCATCACCACTTGGTATGGCAAATGCTTGGCACCCAACCACAAGGCGCTACATAGGGTAGTGCATACGGCCTAGTACATCCCTGGGGCTAAGCTCCCTGCCATCCAGAACCTCTATACCAGGCGGTGTCAGGGGAAGGCACTAAAAATTGTCAAAGATTCCAGCCACCCAAGTCATAGACTGTTCTCTCTGCTACCGCATGGCAAGCATTACCGATGCTCCAAGTCGGTAACCAACAAGACCCTAAACAGCTTCTAAACCCAAGCCATAAGACTGCTAAATAGTTAGTTAAATAGTTAACCAAATAGCTACCCGGACTATCTATATTTACCCTTTGTGCACGAACTTATTTGACTCATCACATACAATACGCAGTTGCTACTGTTTATTATCTATCCTGTTGCCTAGTCACTAGTTATATGTACATATTTACCTCAATTACCTTGTACCCCTGCACAATGACTCGGTACTGGTACCCCTTGTATAAAGCCAAGTTATCCTTACTCATTGTGTATTTATTATTACCTGTTATTACCTTTTTAATATTTCTATTTTCTTTCTCTCTGAAGGCAATGAAAGCAAAGGTCAGAGTAACATATCCAAAGATAGAAAAAAATAATTGATTAAGAGGGAAGCACTTTTGAAAAAGTTTCATTCAAAAAAATAGTGCACTCATTTATGTTTCATACCGAGGTCAATTTTGTTTTATATTGGATATTCTGTAGATATTCTTTCGCCAGTAGCTATTGAACCAATAATGCCATAACTATGAAGATGGTATGTTCTGAATCAGGAGTGGATGGAAAAAAGCAACACAAAAAAATATATATATATAGTAAGATTTTGGATTTCATTCTTCAAAAGCTCTTACACAAACGTGCCATGACTATGAATGTGATATATTTTGAATCGGGAGGATGGACAAAAATCCTTTCTTTTTTTTCCTTTCAATTTTCAATAGCACTTACACAAAGCGTGCCATGACTAGTATAAATACCGCTTAAAATTGTAGGATATTGCAATGATAATATAAAAAAGTTTTTGTCCATCCTCCCCTGATTCTGAATATATAATTTTCATCTTCATGGCACGATTTGTCTAAGAGCTATTGAAGATTGAAATCCGAAATCGTATTATTTAAATAAAAAATACTTTTTTATTTATTTAACCTTCGTTTAACTAGGCAAGTCAGTTAAGAACAAATTCGTATTTACAATGACGGTCTACCCCGGCCAAACCCGGACGATGCTGGGCCAATTGTGCGCCGCCCTATGGGACTGCAGTGACGCCTCTTGCACGAGACGCAGTGCCTTAGACCGATTTTTCTCTATCTGATTCAGAATTTACCATCTTCATAGTCATGGTACGCTTGGTTCAATAGCTATTGACGAGAGAAAACTGAATATAAAACAAATTTAGACTCAGTATAATACTTTTGTTTTTTCCTTTCAAAATGATTTCCTTGCGATATTATTTATTTAGCTCTCAATGGTTTGAGGTTATTCATGTTTTGCTTTCAACATCATTATTTTTGTTTGCAATACTAAGAGTGTTGTTCTCAATTTCAAAATGTTTGTATTAAAGGCACAAAAGTAATTCCATACAGTGAGCTCTGTGTTTGGTCGATCCCTGAGTCCAGGTTGCAGCAAGTGATCATAAAATCGAATTCAAATTCCAGGACCAGAACCATATGGACTCACAGTGCCACACCATGGCAGTCATAGCAACGTGTAACTGGTAAGTCCAGTCATCACATTATGTTTGAAATAGTCTACAGTTTTATGAGGTAGTTATACTAGTTGATTGCTTATTTTAGACATGATCTTTCAAGTTGGGGCATAACCTTAATCATTATATGTCACATAGGCCTACAGTAGCCTAGCTGAGTCTGTCTTTACATTAGAATGTGAGCCAAAAGTTACAGCAGCTAAATCGGCTAGCCTAGGTTTGGAATGGGATTTTCTGGAGATTTGGGATGGACCAAGGTTTTGTAATGATTGGGGTTTTTTGTTTGTGCGCGTGCCTCTATAAAAAGCTACGTAGGTGACTGGAGGTAGTTATTTGACGCTGCGTGGCGGAGGCTGGAGCTGCTGTTGACAGTACAGACAGACTCAACGCCCACCACTGTCCTCCGACACACAGTGAAGATACGTTTATTATTTTTACCAAGTGGGGTTTTCTGGTGTCTTGAGCGGCTGGTCGCCTATATTTAATCCACTACATTTAACATTGCTGCGAAGATGAAGTTCAAACCAGGCTACGGTCAGGGAGGCTACGGTCAGGTGCAAGCTGCATCCCATGGAGCCCTCTTCTTCTCGGTCTCAAACATCGGTCAATCCGATGCACCACTTCCTTATGTTGCGGTAAGGATAGGCCAATGGGTCCGTAACCTATAATTATAGGCTGTAATTATCGAATACTTTGGCATGCACCTCAATAACACAAAATGGCACAATAAGGAATCGCTGGGTGTTACATAACGTAATGCAGTGGATCCGAATGACCAGTGACTCGGCTTGGTGGAAAACGCTTTCGTAGCAACCTGGGTGAATGTTATTAGCTAAATCCTTCTTAAATTGAACGTATGGTGAGTTCTTGGAGCGGCTATATCATATTGTAAAGACGCTATCATATGATCTATATGGCTATGTTATCCATTGAACGACAGCCTCTGAAATAATGTGGATTTGGGGCTATGATCTATCAAACTTAGGCTACTAGTTATGACAGTCTGGTTTGCATCTAAAGCTACTTAACTAAATGGTCATAGGCTCAAATCATAGGCTCAAATATACTAAATGCATAGTATAACTAAATAAATACGGCCTTCTTCCCTGCAGATAAGATAGGCTAGTGCTAGACTTGCATATTTTATGCCATAGCCTGACGGACAGTTGGTGGCCCCGGCATTAGACAAAGCGAGGTCTGAACTGCAGCTAAAGTGCTGGGTCAGGTCTTGCTGATTGATGACGGGACTATCGTTATTTGCTAAACGCAGTCTGCTTCAGACCGTGGCCAACATGCCAAACGAGACAGAATGGCATTGGACTAAGGAATATATTCTGCCAAAACAGTAGCATGATCTTCAGTGATCCGGTAAACTGGCAATCCACCCCTGACTTCAGTGTTCGCCGACGTCCAAGATCCCCGCCTTCTCCCATTCTGTAACTTAATATTGGAGCTATTTCATATGAATTGGCGTGCATTTTGAGATAGCACTGTGAGACGATCCAATTATAGCCCTATATTGGAACTCAACCCACAGAGACCAAAAATACCTACACAGCAGTATACACTCGAATTTCGTCGAAACTCAAACGTCATCAGTTTCGCGTGCTCATTGTGAAAAAGAGTAACGTTGTTGCAACTCATCGTTCCGGAGATTGACTGGGTGTGCCTTTTTATAAATGAATATCAAGAGGCAGATCGGAAGGACAACTGGTATGTTTTAATAATTGGCTTTCATTCACATGTGAAATTCTAATTTCCCACGGTATAGGGGCTGGCTTGGTATGCTATGCTATTTTGTTGCCTCATGGTAAGTCTGGCTGAGTCTTGACACATTGTTTACATTTTGCGCGTGGCTGTCAGTCTACTAGGGTTCCCCAATCGGTAGCCTGCGGACCAAATTCGGTTTCTGACCATATAAAAAAATAATGTATAGCCTACTAAATATATATATTAAACAATTATTCCCACACATTAATAGATAGACATATGTGATCGTATCCCAATGTAAATCAAAGTTAGAAAGTATTCTGTTTTTGTCAAATACTATAGGCTACCAATTTGGGATTCTTGCAGTCTAGTAGCCTACAAATTATAACGATGTTCCGGCCCCCGAACATCCGCTCAAGGAAAAATCGGCCCACGGCTGAATGTAATTGGGGACCCCTGGTAAAGCTTATTCAGTTGCCATTACGATAGGTCTATGTTCTGTCAATCTATTGCCCATTGCATGGGTGGTAGCAGGGTATGACATAGAAGTAAATCTGGTTCCCTTGGAAACTGAATAACGAGATCAGCAACCACCATTTTCGAGACGTGAGGTGAGGAAAAATAACAATTTCCTATGTTTACCAATTCTCTCAATTTTATTTAGTCAGTGCAGCCTTATTTGTAGATGGAAGATGTCTGTCTGTCAACTTACGTTCCACATGACCATTTTATTGGATCCTACACTGACCTACGGTTAGATAGTTTTCTAGGCTTGCTAAGAAGCTCTTAGACACTGCAAGGGAGGAATGTTTATATATGACTGATGGTGTACATTAATCAGAAGACAGATGTTGGTGTGAGTATTTTTGTTTAAAAAAACAACACTATTATTCTGCATTGCCAAGCCTATTGGTAAGCCCATGGCTGAATTTACTGAATGACATGCTTTGGTTTCAAGCGTTTTATACAGGACTGTGATTTCAGCTGGATCCTTGCATAATGTCACTCCCTGCGGTCTGTTTTATTTGATCAAAGATGTATCTTATGGGGTAACAATATGAATCATACACAATTTTGTTATGTTGAAAATGGCTTATGTTGGAGAGAGATTGTGATGCTATTACACCTTGTCCGGGTAAATGTAATGTCCTCTCCTGTCAGTAAAACTTGATATTTTAATCTGTATAAAATGACAAGACTCAGATCCTGCCTGAGTGTAACCAAGATGAAGGACAAATTGGGTTAGCAGTCTGTGCTTAATTTCAGGAACACACCCTACTTGACTTCCAGAACTCTGAAATCCCCAGGACGTCTGTTAAAATAGAAGAGTAAGGAATGTCAGGGACCTTCTGAATTGGCACAGGCACTCAGCCAGGCAGCAACATTTTGAATGCAGTCACTTGACCGACCATTGATAGCACTGTATACAGTGTGAGCAATGCAGATGAAGCAGAGTCCGGGCTTATTGCAATATTGATCCCTCATGCAGTAGTGATCAGAAGGAAGAATTAATTGATGGGGTCAGAGGGGTCGTGATGAAGTGTAGTGTTTTGAACAAGCTCCTCAGTACATCTGATATTTGATCTCCAGTTTGATTGCTTTTGCATTGTCAAGAGGTTAACCTGTAAGTTTCAATGCACTGTGTACTACACGTATATAACTAATAAACAAACTTGAACTTCGTCCTTTGGCATTTGATCAAACTCTGCTTTTCTCTGCCCTGACAGGCCCCAGTTGATGGATTCTGACATGGACTATGAGAGGCCAAACGTTGAGACTATCAAGTGTGTGGTGGTAGGGGACAACGCTGTTGGGAAGACCCGCCTTATCTGTGCCCGGGCCTGTAATGCAACACTGACTCAGTACCAATTGCTTGCTACGCATGTACCCACTGTCTGGGCCATAGACCAGTACAGAGTTTGCCAGGAAGTGAGTAGTGGAGTAATCTTTTTTGATTGTTATTTAATGAAAATCTTTATCTATTTGTCTGTTTTTTATAACATGTCTATGTTTTAGATAATGACCTTGCTGAGGAAAGGTGCAGCTGCATAGACTGAAATGAAGTGTTTGATCCACCAGCCAACTTGACAGTGAAGGAAAATAATACTGAAATGCTCTATTTTAAGTGCTACAGTTGTGTAAAACCTTGTTGCACTTTGATTAACCTGCAACACACAATGTTTACCTTGGACTTAGCGCATTAGACTAGTGTTAGTTTCACACCCTGCTGGTGGTAATGTACATGGATGTCATGGGTGTGTCTCTCCGGTCAGGTTCTGGAGCGATCTAGGGATGTGGTGGATGAGGTCAGCGTGTCGTTGCGACTCTGGGACACGTTCGGGGACCATCACAAGGACCGACGCTTTGCATATGGAAGGTGAGATCAGCTGACCTCGTTGTTCACTCATACGAATCATGGAACTGGTGCAGTGTAAACCTAGTGGACATTTCCTCTCTGTCCCTCCCGTAACCCCACTCATCACTTGCAGGTCGGATGTGGTGGTTCTATGTTTCTCCATCGCCAACCCCAACTCCCTGTACCATGTAAAGACCATGTGGTACCCTGAGATCAAGCACTTCTGCCCCCGGGCTCCAGTCATCTTGGTGGGCTGCCAGCTGGACCTGCGCTATGCTGACCTGGAGGCAGTCAACAGGGCACGACGGCCACTAGCAAGGTGCCCTACATTCAACTACTAAGTCCAGTGGTTTCAATCTCAAACAGTGCTTTTCAACTCAAGCATCTCAATTGAAATTTGATAGCTTGTGATTTATATATTGATTGTGTCACCATTAGAAATGTAGGGTCCACATTTTACTAAGATTTGTAAACGATATACACTGTTATTTACCCTCAGGTTGATGCTGCTCTGAATCTTGTTAATTTTTGGCCTTTTTATGGTCATCTTTCAGACCGATTAAATCCAATGAGATTTTGCCTCCAGAGAAGGGCCATGAGGTGGCCAAAGAGCTGGGAGTGCCATACTACGAGACCAGTGTTGTGGCTCAGTTTGGAGTAAAGGACGTATTTGATAATGCCATCCGAGCTGCCCTAATCTCACGGCGCCACCTGCAGTTCTGGAAGTCTCACCTGCGCAATGTGCAGCGGCCCCTCCTCCAGGCCCCCTTCCTGCCTCCCAAACCCCCCTCCCATCATCACTGTACCACCTCCCCCCACCACCACTGAGGAGCATCCTGGCCGTCTTCTAGAGGACCCCCTGTGTTCCGATGTCATCCTGGTCCTACAGGAGAAGCAGAGAATCTTCGCTCACAAGATCTACTTGGCCACGTCCTCCTCCAAGTTCTATGACCTCTTCATCCTGGATGCCCGACCTGAGGAGTCTGAGCGGCCCACGCGCGCCACCGCTCTGTCTGGCCGCGAGATGCTGATGCGTGCTGCAAGCTTCGATGTGTGTGAGAGCACTGACGAGGGTGACAGGGCCAACCTGCGGGCCTGCACCAGTGATGGAACCCTGAGAGACTCTGAGGGAGGCCGGAGGGGCAGACTGCTGTCTACCTTGAGCAGAGCTTTTGTCAGCATCCAGGAGGAGCTGGTGGATGACCCAGTGACCTACAACCCCAGGCCTATGACCGTGGTGTACATGGACCAGTCCATGCAGCTGGGGCCCTTCCGCGCTGTGCTGCGATACCTGTACACAGGCCAGCTGGATGAGCACGAGAAGGAGCTGATGCACATTGCACACATTGCTGAGCTGCTGGAGGTCTTTGACCTGCGCATGATGGTGGCCAATATTCTTAACAACGAGGCCTTCATGAACCAGGAAATCACCAAAGCCTTCCATGTACGACGAACCAACAGAGTCAAAGACTGCCTGGCCAAAGGCACCTTCTCTGGTGAGAGCACATCATGTAATTCTGAGAGATTTTGTACACTCTGTGCTAAGTGTTTCCGCTCTGGGATACAGAGATCTGGAGATGGGGAAAGAACATGCTTTTAAAAAACAGGATCAACCTTTGACAGGACTTAATAAATAATAGAGGAAGAAGAAGGTAATGGCAGTATGATTTCTCTTTGTGTTTCAGATGTAGCGTTCAAGGTGGATGATGGAACGATCATGGCCCATAAGCCCCTGCTCATCTCCAGCTGTGACTGGATGGCAGCTATGTTTGGGGGGCCCTTTGTGGAGAGCTGCACCAAAGAGGTAAGACAATCCTTTTCACCCTCTCACTGGAGCTACAGTGTGTTCCACTGTTTTCTTTTCTATAACCTTGGTCTTGATCATGTGCACAATATCAAGACCTACTGCAAGTCCCCTAATTAACCAGATTAACACACATTACAATAAAATTCACTAGTGACTAGGGAAGGAACACCTGATGTTGATATGTGCCTGTTGTCTCAGGTGCTGTTTCCCAACACAACTCGCAGCTGTATGAGGGCTGTGCTAGAGTACCTCTACACTGGGCGTTTCTGTTCCCGCACTGACCTGGATGCCATGGAGCTCATTGTTCTCGCCAACCGTCTTTGCCTCCCACACCTGGTTGCACTTACAGGTCTCTAGTTGTTTTTACGCACACCCTCTTAAACAAAGCCACATCTGTTGGCAAGACCTGCACTCACTTTGTAGACACACAGAGTATAACATGCACTTACTCTCTCTTCTCTTCAAAAAGTGTCTATTAGGCTAGTATGTGTGTTCAGAGAGCTCCGTTCCTAATATTTCTGTTACTTGGCATAAGTCTGTTGTGAGATAGATTTGGCAATATAATTCTGTTGATCTAGGTGATCTCCTGTGTGTTATGCCTCTGTTACAGAACTCTACACAGTGACAGTATTAATGGAGGCTGCTATGATGGGGGCTGATATTGATGGAGATGTGCTGGTGTACCTGGAGATGGCTCAGGTAAGATTGTTCATTGTTGCAATTATATAGGTGTATATATACTTAATACTGTTTTTCTCCAGTCTCACAAGATTTTCTAATGATAATTTTTTTAACAAATGTTGCACTTTTAAATGTAAATTTATCATGTGCCGGAATAAGGTCTTCTATAATGTCTTGTCTCTCTGGCAGTTCCACTGTGCACAACAGCTAAGTGGCTGGTGCCTTCACCACATCTGCACCAACTATAATAGTGTGTGTCGCAAGTTTCCTCGAGACATGAAGGCCAAATCTACAAGTAACGCAAATACTAGCTAAAGATATGTGCATGAAACTACAACTTTCATTTAAATCTCCCATTGACATCAATGCAGGATATTTTGAGAAATTATCATTATCTTAATCATTTGTCTGCATTTAATCTTGCTAACGTTATGGCGCCATGCCTCTTGCAGACAACCAGGACTACTTTGAGAAGCACCGCTGGCCACCAGTGTGGTTCCTGAAGGAGGACGACCACTATCAAAGAGCACGGAAGGAGCGGGACAAGGAGGACTTCCTGTACCAGAGGAGGCAGTGTAAACGCAAGTGGCTCTTCTGGAACCTTCCTTCTTCTCCCTCTGCCAACTCTTCCTCTTCTGGTTCCAATGCTGTCATCTGATTGGCTCTCAGGGTACAGGCAAGGCCCACTGTGGGGATAATTTGGGAAAGTGGAGCATCAGCACTGTTGGCCAGACACTAGGCCCCCTCATTAAGGCCCTCCCGCCCTCCTTCATTTCTCTTTTTGCATCTGCAGCCAAGCTATACTCTCCCGGGTTTGCAGGGTCAGCTAAATCAAATAATGAACGAAATGAGCCTCTTTTGCTTTTTGTGTTAGCATATCCTGTCACATGGCAGTGCAGAGACCATGAAGCTAAAACCTTAAAGCTCAGTGACTTTAACCTTATGAACAAAGCAAGGTAAATGCAGGTGCAGGTGACTGCTCAATATGGTGTTGATATTCCTGCATACACCACCAGGAGGAGAACTTAGAAAGTTATGAGAGGGATTTGCATCAGGTTACAGAACTGTGATCCTAAGCTCATGATAACCATTGACTGACTTGAATTGACAACCAAGTGCTTATCAGCTGCAACAGACAAATAGCAAATACCAATGACCAGCAAACCAACATAGAAATCAATTCTCAGTGATACAACACTTTTCCCTTAAGTGTTTGTACAATCTACCAAACCAGGATGTGTACAGTACAATTGTAACCACTCCCCAAGCAGAAATATCAACAAAATGCATTATGTCTACATTATGATTAATCTATTAATGTCATGTAGGACATCGTCTTAGACCATCTTCCTATTGGAAACCACTTTCTGTACAGAATTATGTTTTAAATAGCGGCGGTTTGACTCCTTTACAGTTGTTGCATATTTGAATGTTTGTATACAACTTGCACAGCTGACGTTGATATGAGTGTATACATGACCAGTGTTCTTGTGACGCAGGGGTTAAAGTGCTCTGTCACTACTACGGGTTTCCGTCATATGGATGACTCATGAAGTTTGATAAATGTATATGTATAGTACCAGTCAAAAGTTTGGACACCTACTCATTCCTGGGTTTTTCTTTATTTTTACTATTTTCTACATTGTAGAATAATAGTGAAGGCATCAAAACTATGAAATAGCACATATGGAATCATGTAGTAACCAAAAAATTGTTAAACAAATCAAAACATATTTGTCACGTGTGCACCCTCTCCGGCCTCTAGGTCCCCAGGCTGCTCATTGTGGCGCATACCAGTCACCAGCATTACGCGCATAATGACACTCACCTAGACTCCATCACCTTCTTGATTACCTACTCTATATATGTCAATCCCTTTGGTTTCTTCCCCAGTTGTCATTGTTCCTGTTTCATGTTGGTGCACTGTTTGTGTTTAGTGTTTCTTGTTTAGTTCATTTATTTATTAAATGTAGTCACACACTGAACTTGCTTCCCAACTCTCAGTGTACATCGTTACAGAATGACGACTCAACAAAGCGAAGAATCAGGGAGTGTTTAGTTTGTTTGTTTTGGTATTGGAGGTGATGTCTGGTCCGGGTGTCTGAACCGGCGCGACATGGGAGGCCTCAGCCAGTTTGTCAGGTTCTCCTGCCTCAGCTGGCCTGACGGGTTCCCATGCCTCAGCGGGTTCGACATGTTCCCATGCCTAGACCGAGGCAATCAGGTAGGTCTCAGCCGGTTCATTAGGTTTCTGCACCTCAGCGGAGGCGACTGGTCCTTTCCAGATCCCAGGGATCGTCCCTTTGGTTGGCGTCCTGTGAATGAAACCGAATGCACCGGGGAGGGGTACTGTCACGTATGCTCTCTCTCCGGTACTCTAGGACGTCATGCTCCCCCACCTCAGCCGGATCGTCAGGTTCCCTCACCTTAGCAACCAATCCGCTCCTGATCCCCGGGATCATCTCCTTGGGCGGCGTCCTGAGGCTGGAGCTGCGGATTGGGGAGGGGCTACTGTCCCGTGTGCTCCCTCTCCGGCCTCTAGGTCACCAGACGGCTCGTTATGGCGCACACCTGTCACCAGCGTCATGCGCATAATGACACTCACCTAGACTCCATCACCTCCTTGATTTCCTGCCCTATATATGTCACTCCCTTTGGTTACTTCCCCAGTCGTCATTGTTCCTGTTTCTTGTCGGTGCACTGTTCGTGTTTCTTGTTTTGTTCATTTATTAATTAAATGTATTCACTCCCTGACTCTAAGAGTACAACGCTACAATATTTGACATTCTTCAAAGTAGCCACCCTTTGCTTTGATGACAGCTTTGCACACTCTTGGCATTCTCTCAACCAGCTTCACCTGGGATGCTTTTCCAACAGTCTTGAAGGAGTTCCCACATATGCTGAGCACTTGTTTGCTGCTTTTCCTTCAGTCTGCGGTCCAACTCATCCGAAACCAATTAAATCAATTAGGCTGAGGTTGGGTGATTGTGAAGACCAGGTCATCTGATGCAGCATTCCATCACCCTCCTTCTTGGCTAAATAGCCCTTACACAGCCTGCAGGTGTGTTGGGTCATTGTCCTGTTGAAAACAAATGATAGTTCCACTAAGCACAAACCAGATGGGATTGTGTAACGCTGCAGAATGCTGTGGCAGCCATGCAGGTTAAGTGTGCCTTGAATTCTAAATAAATCACTGACAGTGTCACTAGCAAAGCACCCCCACACCATCACACCTCCTCCTTCATGGTGGGAACCACGCATGCAGATATCGTCCATTCACCTACTCTGCGTCTCACAAAGACACGGCAGTTGGAACCAAAAATCTCAAATTTGGACAAATCAGACCAAAGGACAGATTTCCACCGGTCTAATGTTCGTTGCTTGTGTTTTTTGGCCCAAGCAAGTCTCTTATTCTTGTTGGTGTCTTTTAGTAGTGGGTTCTTTGCAGCAATTCAATCATGAAGGCCTGATTCACAGTCTCCTCTGAACAGTTGATGTTAAGTTGTGTCTGTGACTTGAACTCTGAAGCATTTATTTGGGCTGCAATTTCTGAGGCTGGTAACTAGTGAACTTATCCTCTGCAGCAGAGGTAACTCTGGGTCTTCCTTTCCTGCGGCGGTCCTCATGAGAGCCAGTTTCATCATGGCGCTTAATGGTTTTTGCGACTGCACCTGAAGAAACTTTAAAAGTTATTGAAATGTTCTGCATTTACTGACCTTCATGTCTTTAAGTAAAGATGGACTGTCGTTTCTCATTGCTTATTTGAGCTGTTCTTGCCATAATATGGACTTAGTTCTATTTGGTAAAAGACCATCTTCTGTATACCAACCCTACCTTGTCAAAACACAACTGATTGGCTCAAATGCATTAAGAAGGGAAAAAAATCCATAAATTAACTTTTAACAAGGAAAACCTGTTAATTTAAATGCATTCCAGGTGACTACCTCATGAAGCTGGTTGAGAGAATGCCAAGAGTGTGCAAAGCTGTCAAGGCAAAGGGTGGCTGCTTTGAAGAATGTCAAATATAAAACATATTTTGATTTGTTTAGCACTTTTGTTTACTACATAATTCCATATGTGTTATTTCATAGTTTTTCTTCACTATTATTCTACAATGTAGAAAATAGTAAAAATAAAGAAAAACCTGGAATGTGTAGTTGTTTCCAAACCTTTGACTGGTACAATGTGCATGTATATATCTCAGCAAAAAAAGAAACATCCTCTCACTGTCAACTGCGTTTATTTTCAGCAAACTTAACATGTGTAAATATTTGTATGAACATAACAAGACTCATCAACTGAGACACAAACTGAACAAATTCCACAGGCATGTGACTAACAGAAATTGAATAATGTGTCCCTGAACAAAGGGAGGGGGGGGTCAAAATCAAAAGTAATAGTCAGTATCTGGTGTGGCCACCAGCTGCGTTAAGTACTCCTCATGGACTGCATCAGATTTGCCAGTTCTTGCTGTGAGATGTTCCACCAAGGTACCTGCAAGTTCCCGGACATTTCTAGGGGGAATGGCCCAAGCCCTCACCCTCCGATCCAACAGGTCCCAGACGTGCTCAATGGGATTGAGATCCGGGCTCTTTGCTGGCAATGGCAGAACACTGACATTCCTGTCTTGCAGGAAATCATGCACAGAATGAGCAGTATGGCTGGTGGCACTGTCATGCTGGAGGGTCATGTCAGGATGAGCCTGCAGGAAGGGTACCACATGAGGGAGGAGGATGTCTTCACTGTAACTCACAGCGTTGAGATTGCCTGCAATGACAACAAGCTCAGTTTGATGATGCTGTGACACACCGCCCCAGACCTTCCACCTCAATCGATCCCGCTCCAGAGTACAGGCCTTGGTGTAACGCTCATTCCTTCAACGATAAACGCGAATCCGACTATCACCCCTGGTGAGACAAAACCACGACTCCTCAGTGAAGAGCACTTTTTGCCAGACCTGTCTGGTCCAGCGATGGTGGGTTTGTGCCCATAGGCGACGTTGTTACCGGTGATGTACCGGTCCTGTGCAGGTGTTACACGTGGTCTGCCACTGCGAGGACGATCAGCTGTCCGTCCTGTCTCCCTGTAGCGCTGTCTTAAGCGTCTCATAGTACGGACATTGCAATTTATTGCCCTGGCCACATCTGTAGTCCTCATCCCTCATTGCAGCATGCCTAAGGCACGTTCACGCAGATGAGCAGGGGCCCTGAGCATCTTTCTTTTGGTGTTTTTCAGAGTCAGTAGAGGGGCCTCTTTAATGTCCTAAGTTTTCACAACTGTGACCTTAATTGCCTACCGGGAGGGGGTCAAAATCAAAAGTAATAGTCAGTATCTGGTGTGGCCACCAGCTGCGTTAAGTACTCCTGCATTAAGTACTCCTCATGGAGTGTCTTTTTTTTATTTTTTTTATTTTACCTTTATTTAACCAGGCAAGTCAGTTAAGAACACATTCTTATTTTCAATGACGGCCTGGGAACAGTGGGTTAACTGCCTGTTCAGGGGCAGAACGACAGATTTGCACCTTGTCAGCTCGGGGGTTTGAACTCACAACCTTCTGGTTACTAGTCCAACGCTCTAACCACTAGGCTACCCTGCCACCGTTCCACAGATGCATGTTCATTAATTGTTTATTGTTCATTGAAAAGCATGGGAAACAGTTTTTAAACCCTGTACAATGAAGATCTGTGAAGGTATTTGGATTTTTACGAATTATCTTTGAAAGACAGGGTCCTAAAGAAGGGGCGTTTATTTTTTTGCTGAGTTTATGTATGTGTGTATATACAGTTGAAGTCGTAAGTTTACATACACCTTAGCCAAATTAATTTAAACTCAGTTTTTCACAATTCCTGACATTTAATCCTTGTAAAAATGTCCTGTCTTAGGTCAGTTAGCATCACCACTTTATTTTAAGAATGTTAAATGTCAGAATAATTATTATTTTCTTTCTTTCATCACATTCCCAGTGTGTCAGAACTTTGCATACACTCAATTAGTATTTTGGCCGATTCCTCCTGACAGAGCTGGTGTATCACAAAGCCCCGACCTCAATCCCATAGAAAATATGTGGGCAAAACTGAAAAAATGTGTGTGAGCAAGGAGGCCTACAAACCTGACTCAGTTACACCAGCTCTGTCAGGAGGAATGGGCCGAAATTCACCTAACTTATTGTGGGAAGCTTGTGGAAGTCTAACAGAAACGTTTGACCCAAGTTAAACAATTTAAAGGCAATACTACCAAATACTAATTGAGTGTATGTAAACTTCCCACTGGGAATGTGATGAAAGAAATAAAAGCTGAAATAAAGCATTCTCTCTACTATTATTCTGACATTCCACATTCTTAGAATCACCACTTTCTTTTAACTGACCTTAGACATGGAATTTTTACTGGGATTCAATATCAGGAATTGTGAATAACTGAGTTTAAATGTATTTGGCTGAGGTGTATGTAAACTTACGACTTCAACTGTATGTATAGGACAGGGGGGAATTAATATTTTGGCTATGAAAAAAAACACTCCAGGCCACACTTGAATGTCTAAAACTAGATAGAAAGCATGTAGAAATTATAATGGACATTTTAGAAAATATTTAACTGCCCTTTTTCTGGCCCACAAATAGATTTTGACAAACAAATTGGTCATTTAAAAAAACGGTGCAGCCCTCTGTTGAATTTCGAAAATCCCGATGTAGCCTTCAGGCCAAAATGTTTTCCTGCCAATCTGAGTTCAACTTAAGTTTCAGTCATGGGATTTTTTGTTGTTGTTGTTGCTTTAATCCAAGTGTGATGTGCTCTTGTGATGTGCGGCTACTTGCCAGAAAAGGGCTTTCTTTTACACAGCCACATTCAACATCTTCTGACAAGACACATGAGAACCTCAGTCACAGAGTATCGTTTAGCATTTACTTTTGGAAACGCCATCAAACACAAACGAAGCTCACCACTAGCTATTTGTTGCAACAATGGAATGTCTTTGCACTACCAAGTTGTCTGCATCCTGATGAGAAGAGCACCGAGGCCACTACAGTACTGTACACAGGTGTCTAACATGTGCTGCAAACAATCTACATGTGATTGGAGAGCTCATTGGATGAGAATAATAGCAGCACTTCAAGACAAGTTTGATAGGAAGATGGGTTGAAATTCTTAGAGCAGGGGTGTCAAACATACAGCCAGCGAGGGAGTCCATTCCAACCCAGGGCAAAATGAGTTTGACACACCTGCCTTAATGTACACTGAAGAGAAATGTGAAGATATCTGTATGTTTATCTCCCTGTTGTCATTTCACCGAAGACAACCCACAGTATTGTTTTGATTTCTAAGCATGGTGCTCATTGAATATTGAGTATTTACAGCAGGTGTGTGTGTATATATTTCAACAACAAAAAAACAAAACAAAAAACTTTACATGAAGTTGTCTCCATTACATAACAGTGCCCTTGAATTACTATAGAATGATGGTGGTAACTGACTGGAAATAATATGTATGTATAACAAAACTTGACTTGTTTCATACACAGTTATGAATGCTGCTAATTTATTATCAAAGACATTTAAAATCCATGTTTTGTGCTATTTTGGCAACTTAATGTAGTGTGATAGTCTACTAGATTTCTGTTTGTTTTATGGATAGTTATTTGTAATTTTCACATTTCTCCAAATGCTTGTGCTGACCTCTGGTTACATGTATGGCAAACTGCTTTGAGTCAAAAGAAGTGGCACTACAGCTTGGGTATGAAAATATAACCTGGAGCACCCTCCCAGCTAATATACAGTAGCCTACTGGGAAGCATATCGTTGTGAAATAATACAATCAAATAATTATAGATACTAGACAGGGCTTTTTGTAGGATATTGTAGGATAATTGTAGGATATTGTTCTCCTCCATGCATTTAGAAATTATAATCCCTTATGACATCCTCAAAATGATCTTTCCAGTCATTTAAATGCCATGAATCCACTTACAAAGCTAACATTATATCTCAAAATGTTGCTTAAATGTTCATTTAATGCAATTTGACTGCGTGTACATGGCTGCTCCGTATAATGTGTAATTTAAGGAATAGATCATGGAAGTATAGGTATGAGCACAAGCCAATAGCTTTACATGTTTAGATAAAGTTCATATGTGATGTTTTGCTCTAATCTATAATTGAAAAAGGCAGGTTTGACATATGTATCTAGTGAAAGGATAAGTCACTTGGCATACCATCCCAACTCATAACCATTTGAATCATCCTGTATTGTACTGTACATCAGAGTACGTAGGCTTGATTGTGGTCAATGTTCTGTTTTGTCAAATAGTGAAATTATTAATTGTTGTAATTGTTGGACTGAAAAATGGTTCACCGTGTTGAAATTGTTGAACTTCCTCTTTTTTTGACTGCTAAATGTTGCATCAATTAACCACTGTCTCACTCTGAAATATTGTATAAATCATATGTTTTATAGAATGTACACTTAGATCATTTGACCTTTTGATTCGGGCCTAATTCTTTCCATTAGTTTAATCCATTCCACTTGACAATTGACATTTACATGCTGTGGTTGAAATGCATTTGAGTTGATTTCTCAATGTATCCTGTTCTGCTGATGCACTGCATCCTAGAAGATACCTCATGCCTTAATGTATAGTGTGTGTGAGACATTGAATGCAGATCGTGTTACTGTGGTCTCTAGTTTGTGTGTACTAAAGATGTCAGCGTACCATGGTACTGAAGGCTTTGTGTATATGTAATTGTACATATCTGAGTATGGAATCAATGTGTGTACACTTGAGAGAATCGTGCGCTGTGCTTTTGATAGTTTAGTTAGTGTTTACGTTTATTTTCATGCTCTGAATGGAATGTTTAGTAGTAAACCATTTTTCACCATTCTAAGATCCCACTAATAGAGTAACACAATGACAAGCCCACTAGAAAACATACTCATCGGTTGGAAAATTCATCACACCCCCATCAAATGAATGCAGAGAATACCAATTCTAATTTGTTTTCTGATCATGAACTCCACTGTGGAGAAATACCAGTATTATCATTTCAATGGATGGTATTGACTTGGTGTGGGCATTAAAAGTTGGATTATAAATCAAAAGCATAGATAATGGCCAATTCTTTTCAGACTGCCTGTTACAATATGGCCGAGAAAATAAAACCAGCTTTTAGCTGTACATATTTCAGCATAGATAATAGCTGATTTTGTGCATTATGCGGGACATAGTGTTGTTAAACCCATAAATGCACAATTCATTATGTAGACTGATAGCCTTCTTCAATTTTCACTGAATTACATTATGGGGGTATGACATGTAGACCTACACAGCTCATATGTGTAGATGAGTAGACGACATCAGGTGTTAAAAATTGCAAATATATTATGACTAGATTAAAAGAAAAGCTATAACTCAGAACTTGAAACTCTTTTCCATAGGTGCTATATTCCTGCTGCAGAGAAGCATCAACCAAAGGGAGCTGGTAGCAGCACCAGGACAGGAATCTGCTGCACTATCACAATTACATAGATATAAAGAAGCCTTGTATTGAAATGTTTTTTCAGTGTTAATAGCCTGGTCTGACATTTTTCCCTCGTCAACAGGTATTTGTTTTTGTTGTTCTGGAGAGTTACAGGTGTTTGTATTGTTTGTTAAGAGCTGTAAATCTGGAGTTCTGTAGCATGTGTCCTTGAAATGTGTAAATAGTGTTATAATAAATCTAAAGTAGCAGCCTGCACATGGATGTCCCCGTTTATGATGTTATATATTGAAACTTGTCCATTAGCCAAGTAGGACGTGAGTGAACGATCTCAACTGGCACGTCTCCAGTCATTTGTTGTTGCTGACAGGCTATGATGCTGCATGTGGTCCAAGGTGTTCGAACTCTCTGGCTGCTGGGCTTTCTGAGGTGCATCAGGGATCAGGCCAGACTCTGACAAGAGCCCATTGGATGCTTCTTTGTGCAAGTAACCACTACCTTTTAGGGATGATCTAATGTGAAAATGCCATGCCCTTTTCCAATGCAGACGTTCTATAATCCTGCATTACTCAGGGATGAGATTGGAAGATTACTGCCTTGTGTAAGTAAACAACTGTCCGTTTCTTCACTGGGGGGTTAGAAGTAACTGATCGTCCCTGGGGATCGTCAACTCGGGTTGAAGATTAGCAAAGAACAGGGTTCTCCATAGATAAAATACAACTGCCTAGCCAGCGCTGAGAAAGGTGAGGGGAATCTATAATGCATCTGATTCCAAAATATCATTTGAATTATCTTCTTTATTTTAACACTAGAGTGCACTAAAGCACATAGACGTACATCAAGTCAAATTGTTATAATAATTATTCAGGCCTCAGTCAGTGAATGCAGTGATGAGAAATTTTGTTGTCTTCGGTGTGTACAATAAACATATTCATCAAACTGTTTAATTAATGAAACAACATTAGGCTTGTCACTATTTTTCACTCTGGTTTGTGTCTCTGAGGCCTTTACGTTCTTCTCCTTTGCCAGTGTTGTTATAACCAATATTGACCAGAGGGTGGTGCAAGCACCCTATATTTTACACAAATGTTTCTTAGCCTTAATGCTGAAAATGCATTGTGATTTGAAATCTCATCTTTTATATAGATTTGTTGCGTTATATACAAACTTATGTTACTGATGATTAAATGTTGATTATTTTTTAAATTAAGTTTTAATCTAAATCGTAGAGCAAATAATGAAATAATGTTTTCAGTTATCTGTTGTTACTACTCACTACAGTACAATAGGCAAATAAATTGATCACTGTATTATTCGTTTTTTTTGTGATAGATACAGGCTATTCAGTAATTCAATCATTGAACATTTTTATTTTACTGGGAATAAAATCAGTGGAATATACAGTATGATTCACTAAATCTCTAAGATCTGGTATAATATGCTTTGAAATTGTAGAGACTGGTGTATGTAACAGCATACCTTAATTTATTACTGTATTATCAGTATGGATTTAACTCAGAGTTGCAAAATGTGCATAGAAAATCTGCAAATTTTCAAGAGACAGTGTGGAAATAATACTTTTTAATTTTATACACTGGCAAACTATGGAATAATCGTACTGTCATTTATCATGTTACAAAAGGTGACACCACCAGCACATCCCTTGATAAGCATTAGCCTACTCATATTTTAAATGCCTTCGGCATGAGCACCAAAGATGAAGACATGATGTGATAGGGAACAAAATACAGTTTATCAATAGCTCTTAATGTCACAGTAAAAAGAAACACTGGTTTGAACAGGTGTGAAGACCTGCACGTGTACCGATGAGCAATGCATTACTTTTGTAATGGACCCAATGGCAAGTGTGGTTCAGTTTGAGAGATGGAGTTAAATCTAGAGCCCCTTGTGAAACTAAAGATGAAACAAAATCAACTCTGACAATATCTCATATCTTTAAATCAAAAACTAAAATTGAAAGCCACCTCGATTTAGGAGGTAGTTTATAAATTCCAGAGCTAAGCAGTCTAGCTTGAACATGATCTATTGCCCTTATGTCGGCCAAACTCCAATTGATGTATGGTCGTATTATCTATAATGCTGTCTTACATGATTCCCTTTTGGTAGAAGACAGCAAAACAGATTACATGTTATATCAAATCAATACAAACTTTATTTACTGGGCTTTGAAATGTAATTCCCTTTTTCCCTGACACTTTTAAAAACACATACAGTACTAGCTGAGGCTTGAGCAGGAGGGTTCATGGAGGTTGTATACTACTATACTGCACAC
Organism: Oncorhynchus masou masou; assembly: GCF_036934945.1. Taxonomy (NCBI): domain Eukaryota; kingdom Metazoa; phylum Chordata; class Actinopteri; order Salmoniformes; family Salmonidae; genus Oncorhynchus; species Oncorhynchus masou. The sequence continues at coordinate 31,703,680 of NC_088236.1, read as the reverse complement.
ACGTGTTTATTCTGCGGTAGGTAGGTGGGTAGGTCTACAGCCAGTCTGCTTGCTGTCACTGTAGTTAGGGACCGTTACAGCAGCCAGTGGCTGAGGAACAGAACGGAGCTCCAGAGCAGTGGTCAGTCATTGTCAGGCCCGCCCACTGTGACACCCTCTTCATTACCCCGATGCTAGCCTGCTGAGTAATTGTAATGGAGCAGAATGGGCAGAAGCCCAGCCAACCATGCCTCTAAATAGGCTTTTATTACCAGAAACAAAAGCAAAGGCACACAGAAACAATATATTTCCTTGTCCTTGGCTATAAAGTAATGATTCACCCAATAACTTGAACTTAGTTTCCCATTCGGAAAGGCTGTCTATATGTTTTTGCAATGCATTTTGAAATTACTAATTGAGCCGTAAATCATCATAAGCATCTATTATGTGGGTTTGAAGTAGTAATGATATAACATGATGAGGTGAAATGCTTGTTGATAACACAAGGAGTTTGTTTCAGTTGGCTGTAGATTTAAAAACCTAAGTGCTGTGACATATTTCTTTATATTTAACTTTTTTGAGGTCATAAAGTTTTAATGATTTAAGGTGGCAGGTAGTCTCATGATTAGAGCTTTGGACTAGTAACTGAAAGGTTACAAGACCGTATCCCCGAGCTGACTAGGTACAATTCTGTTGTTCTGCCCCTGAACAAAGCAGTTAACCCACTGTTCCTTTTAACTGACTTGCCTAGTTAAATAAAGGTTAAAAAAAAATCAAATGAGGGTCAAGAGTGGACTATGGCCAAACTCCTTAGGAGTGATTGAAGTTGTGTTTATCACTTAATGATAACCAAATGGGGCATATATTAGAATCACAGAGGTCCCCTTGGGAATGGTATACTTCAATCTATTCCACAGAATGCTAGTCTTTATAACACCATGGCCATTAAACACACACAACAAGTGTTTTGCTGTTATGTGGATGACATTCACCATCTATTGCTACAATGGAAAACATTTGTTGGCTCACCACCATCAATCCATTAGAAGTGGTTAAGACTTGATGTCGTCTCTTGTGCAGCTACACTACTTGATCTTGTGAGCTTTGCATTAAAGTATCCGTTGTGTATCAACTTACAGTAACTGTTCGATTGTAAATTTATTTCTTCAGCTTTTCTTAAGCAAATCTTCCCACTGGAGTTCTCTTCACTTCTTTGGTATTCTAAAATGTAAGTCAGTTGTGGAGTTTGTTTTTTGAGGAGGGCCCAGAGCCACAGGGCACAGTCTTAGGCATGGGGGATTTTAGTTATTGTGGAGACTTTCTCGCATCTGGTGGAGGGTATGAGGGCTTAAACCATTACTACGATTAGAAGTGCCTCACTATGATCTCTTGAGCTTGCTTACTGCTGCTAATATCTTTTTCTCTCTCTTTCTCTGTCTCACTCTGTGTGAATGATTTGTTACGCTTGGCTAAACCATGTGGGGGCGTTAAGAGAGGATTTAAATGTGACGATCCCCCCTCCTCTTTTCTTGGTGAATCTCAGTGTTCTTTTCTGCAAGCCTCTGATGACGACAGGGCAGCATTAAGCCTGGCAGTGCCCACGACAGGCTGCCGTCTCAGTGCTAGCTGCCCACTCTCAACAGCCTTGGCATGGTGGAGAACGCGAGGGTGGGGTTCCTCTCCAACAGACCCTGTCATTCCCAGGAAAGCCTACACGTCCACCCATGCAGGATTCCTGAAAGATCTTCCTGTTGGGGATGTGAGAGAGACGGGGATTTTAATTTCTGTAGGCGATTGTCCTCATTCAGCAGAAGAGTCAGGGATGTATATTTAGATGTCTAAAGACACTTTGCATACTATTAGTTATCGTTACATGAGACCCAAGGTCTGCAAATGAAACGTGATGTCTGTCTAGTTGTAAATCCAGTGTCATCAGGTGGGTGTAGTTGGCTGGTAGGATTACACCAGCTCATTTAGCCAAGATTCAGGGTGTTTATTTCCCTAGCTAATGTTCCAGTTTATCATAATAACAACCCTGTTAAGCTGACCCGTGACCCAATTTATTCAGTCATCGTCCATTCTTACGCAACTTGTATGATTCATGCGAGGTTCTGAAGAGTAAAGAATTACAACCACTCTTACCAGAAGCGCAGGATTGATTAAGCATAATCAGTTGAATGTTGAGAGTCAATAAGCCACATAATCCGAGTTTCCACAAAGATGAATGATTTACATGTTGTGTCAAATGTAAATTCTGTACAGCCCCCATTCTACAAAGCCCAGATAGGTTAACACAGACTGCCATGCTATGAAGTTTGCCCTTGGTGAGTGGGCCACTGTGTTGGGTTGAGGTGAGGTGTGCACTGTGGTAATGTTCCGACCTGCTCATTTACCCCTCTTGACCTCTCTGTATTCTTCTCTCTCTCTCCACTCCTCTCTTTATCGCTCTCTTTTTCTCTCTCTCTTTCTCTATCACTCATTCACACACTCACCCACTCAATCATTATGACTTGTCCTGTTGATACATTACTGACAGTATCCTCTCTATTCTTTATTTATCTTTCTTTCTCATTCCCTCTCTTTTGCGTAGTGATAGGAGCTCATGTAGTAAAACAGTATTACACAGTGGATTTGAGTAAAATATGATTTCAATTACCATGGAGTAGTGTTTTATCACCATGACGGGATAAGGAAAGATCAGGGGAATACCCATGTGGTGTGAATGGCTAAGCCCAGGTTAGTGTGCAAGCAGCAGTATTAGAGGGGAAAGTCATGTGGTGTGAATGGCTAAGCCCAGGTTAGTGTGCAAGCAGCAGTATTAGAGGGGAAAGTCATATGAAAGTGATACTTGATACACAACATGTTGTAAATCCTGGACTAAATGGAATATTGTTCAAATGTTGGCTGCTATCAAAACCCTGTTCATGCCTTTCCATAATGATCAGTTTTGCTTCATTTTGGTGGGGAAAACAGAAATAATCAAGAGCAAAGACAACTGAAAGAGGAGCATGAAAAGACAGTCAGTACTCAACCTGTGGTCTCTGTCAATATTATTCAAATGGAAGTGCCATCTTTCCATTTCAGTCAGTTCATATACATTGATCCTCAGATCTGTTTGAACAGAGATTCATAAGGAAAGTGCATTTGCTGCTGTGGATGCTAGGACAAACATACAAGATTAAATGTCTATTTATATGAGGGCACAGAAACCATCTAGCGTTGTAGCTAGACCACAGCAGCAACCTCAGCCACCTTCAGTAATTAGCGCTAATGTTAACGATGTCACCTTCAGTCTGGCGTTAGGATCATGAAATGTGCCCAAAAATGTCACATAAGTTCAAGATGTTTTTAGTTAGTTGTCTGTGGCCTCACTGAGCAGTGCTGTGAAATCCAACAGTGACATTTCAAATTATGCTTGTTTTATTCAGACTCTTCCATGCTAGTGCCTCCTTTTGTCTTATACTGTACCTTTCTCCAGGGCTTCTCTTCTCTATACAGACAGAACTATTGGATTTAAACGTTCCCTTTGAGTGTTACTCACATTTCTGAGTGATGATAGAGTTAAAGAATATAAAGTTAACAGCCTACGATGAAGCTTTGGCTCTGTGGAATTTTTCCAAAATTGTAATGTGCTTCTCATCCGTAGTCCAGCTTTAGGTTTAGTTACAGTTCTGTCCAAATCCCCTGATTCACCTTCTTTAAGAACGTCCTCATCTCCCCTGGTGATGTTGTTGTGAACTCCGTTCTGTGGGTCCTTTATTTTCCCGAAACACAGTATTTGTTTTTATCTGCTGTGGAGTATCTTTTTACTACACTTTACCAGTGTAGACTTCATCCGAAATGTAGAATAAAGTTGTTATTTATGTTCAAATAGTTTTTAATAGCAATTTTGAACCCAATTCATTTTTGGAAACAAGTGGAAGTTTTGAAAGCAGACTAACTCGTTTTCTTTTAGAGACGTTAGTTTATGAAATGATAACCACAGTGCTTACATGAAAGGTGGATTAAATGTATTTGAGTGAAATGAGGGCAAAAAACTCTCGACTCAACTTGCTATGCACCTGCCTCAAATTGGGTTGTAATTGCTGTATTGTGTTCATGTACTGCACTGTACGGAAAGTGAGAGTTTGTAGAGCGAGAAGATTTGTCTAATTGAAATAAGAACATCTCTTTCCCTTGTCCAATTAAGGAGGTAGCTTTGATAGACAATAAACAGATAAATATTGGCCTATCTGTTCCGAGAGTGGTGACCAAGACATGATTATGTTAAATGAATCCATTTCTGATTTAAAAGCAAACTCTGATTGATCTGAGCTGGCTTTGCTCCTCTCCAGAGAATGCAGTTGGTGATACGACTTAGCAGCCATCACCTTCTTGTCATTCCTCTGATCCTGTGGTTTGGAAGCAGTGGAAAGGGTATGCAAATTATTTGTTAATCCCTTTACATTATTTTTGTTCCATTTCTCCCTTTCATTTTCACACTCAACAATTTTGAGCGCAGTTTCTATGTTTAACAGAAAGGCAGACTGACAGGCAGACACCTTCTCAGTTCCACAATTCCTCTGATAGAAAAGGATTGACAATAAATCATGTGTTCGGAACATACCTGATCACCTGATTGAATTTGATATATCTCAGTAATAAATGAAAAACATGATTTTGATTTTGATAAGCCAAAATCATTGCCAGGGAAACCAATCAACCAATGAAAACACATGTGTAAATCCAATGTTTATTGATATAGTTGTAGTGAATTTACCAGATTTCAAAACTATAGAAATATGGCACATACTCTGACAGGATAATACTTTCATCAAAAGTATCATCAAAGTTTAAGCTACAAAGTGTGACAGGATAATACTTTTATCTAAAGTATCATTAAAAGTATCTAAAGCTTCATTAAGCTACTAAGGGATATAATTTCCATATTCCTTTCACCGTACCTACTTTGATATCTCTCATACTTTTACCAATAGATTATGAACCCTTTGAAAATACCAACATTTCATGGTCAAAATTAAGACCATATATTGGCACAGGCAGGATAAGACAAGACAACCAAATCAAATTCAAGAGTAGCATAACGGAGACATGAGATTGTGACCTGTGTTTTGTTGTCCTAAGGGTTGGTGTTAAAATAATAAGAAAGAAGTGGGATGGTCTTATATCCAAGAAGCTTAAAATGCAAAATCTCGAATAAGCCTAATTTTCCTCAGCCAATGGCATGAGATTTTGGAGGGTTTGTGTTGATCATCTGAACTGACGCACACACCTCCCCTCCCTAAATAAAAACACCAGAGCGGTTTATGTGACTTTAAAAAAACATGTATCTAGACATTTATCCAGTTTAATCTTCTTAACATATTGAAGTGATTTGCATTACCCTGAAGTGGCTAAAGCTGTATCGAGATCATCCCCTTTAATGCACTGAGACCTGGAAGGCATTGTGGACATTGTGGACTCTTCAATAAAACAGAGGTGGGCAAGAGTCAACTTTCTCAGCCGTGGAGATTTGGCTCTGTTGATAACTGTTGCACTCTCAGTCGGTGTCGTTCTGCACGTGTCCCTGCCAGAACTGCCCACACTGTAAGGTGGAGGGTTGAAGCTCTCAGCTTTTGAGCTGCACTGAAAGAACTTTCTCATAAAGTAGGTGTTGGCGAGCGCTTTGAGGTTTTTTGTTCGGTAAATGTTATGAGAAGTTATATGAATAGTTAGAGTACTGAGGCATTACCACAGTGCAGGCATGATTTCTCTGTATGCCAGCGCACATCTGTCAATAGGTTTTGGCACTTCTCAAGTGGAGGATGTTCTTAACCTTTTCTCCAGGCAGGGTAATAGCTCTGGGCCGGAATCGGTAGTGACAGCTACAATGTGGTCTTTTCAATCTCGGCTCCACTGTCTGGACACGTGGGAAGCCTTGATCACAACACAGTAACTGATCCAAAACTGAGCCCTTATGTGCTGCGATGTGCTACGTCCAGGCTTTGCTGCCAGGCATGTCCTCATCAGCTAGTGACTATCCCATGTTGCATTCCCCATTTATTGTCATAATTTCATCTGATAGTGTTAGCATCAAAGTCACTTCACAGTGTAATAGATGTTGAGATCTTCATAGTAAATTAGGGATTTTTTTCTTCTCATGCTCTTATCAAAAAGCTCTGATGTCACTGTCAGTAAAAAAAATGTGTTTCTCGAAAGCTGTTAAAAGGAAATTATCGTTCTTAATTGCATCAATTTTCTCTTTATTTTCTAGGGTGCATTGGGTTTATTGGCTATATCAAATTAAGCTGATGATACTGTCAGAGTGAATCTGAAAAATACTTGTTCTAACCTTAGTTAATTAATGCATGTCCCTAGTAGAATGCAGTGATCACATTATGAGAACTGTCATTCTTTATTTCAGGGTGTTTTCACATATAGTCCTCTTTAAAAGAACCCATCTCAGTCCTCTTTAAAGTGAACTCTGGGGTGGAAAAAAGCCCAAAACCTTGGTTCTCTTTGTATTCACACTGCCCTTGCCTTTGCATGAGGACTCAACTCTTTTGACAGTTCACTTCACCTATTTTGTGGTCCGAGTCCTCTTTGCATTTACATTGTTATGTTTAGAAAGGAACCAAGATCTTTTTCCAATATTCACTCAATGCACACTGGGTTTTTACAAAGTGCAGGACCAGCCATTCTATCAGAACATATTATGAGATAGCTAGATATACCTACTTACATTTTGGAAGCAATAGGTTGCATTTAGTTAAAAGATGAGATGTAATAATTATAATCAGAAGTGAATATTAACATGTAAATATTATTGGTAACATAATAAATATCAGAAGAATAACTGCAGAACAAATAATGCTGTAATTGAAAATTGTACACCCAATATAGGCTACTGCCACTTTAAGAGCAAGCATTGATTTTGTACCCTATGCTGTGACCAAATCATATTTGTTGTCTTCTCACACTATTCAAACCCCACAATTGAATAAGCAGCTTATGAAGCTCGCTTAGCCTAAATATCACATATTGCAAACAAATAACCTGAACATTGTGTCAGTACAAAACTCCACACATATTTTGTAATGTCTGTGCATCCTTGACAATTGCTAATCAATATCAAAAAACAGCACACATTTTTTATGGCAGGGGAAAGTGTTGCAGTAATCTAGTGTGTGGTGTGGGAATAATGACAAGTGATCCTGGGGAGCTTTGTGTTCACATTGCCCTAAAAAAAGGGAACCGGATTAAAGTGAACTGAACCTCTCGATGGTCTCAGTTCGGTTCTCTTCGGGGACTCTTTTGAGCGTCTGAGTTCCTTTGGAGTGTTCACACTACACACAAAAATAAGTGAACTGCACTGAGTTCCCAAGAATTGGCTGAAAGGGTCCAAGTGTGAAAACACTCTCATTATTTTCCTATTTTAAACCTTTAACTGCTGTTGTATGTTGTGGACATGTTCTGTCAAATATTATCTCCAATTGCTCTCCTGTTCATAATGTAGCTATTCCTCCACAACACTTGTCAGCCAGCTCTTTGCTGTGTTAAAATGTTGGCCCCTTACTCTAGTACTGTACTTCGTCTAGGACACTGAGAGATGGTAGAAGAGCAGCTGTTTGTAGCAATCCACACAGGATCTTCATCTCAGTCAACATGGCGAAGTTACACACTTCACACAAACCACCACTGGTTGCTTCTTTTCATATTGTATAGAATTGGGGAAATGATTGAAACTGGAAGACAGTTTTTCTTCTTTTCCTCAGTCAACCATGAATACCTAGATCGTTTTTTTTTCTGGCTTTGTTTTTATTTCTTTATTCAAATCCTATTGAGTGGTGCTTTAGGTTCTTCCTTGAGTTAAAAAGTTGATATTGAAGAGGAAGAAAGGACTTGTGCTGGAATGTGGATTTCTCCCTCCCGTGAAATCCTAATTGTGCCTTGGAGGGCTGGTAGTATGTAGGGTATCTCTGCTCAGCTCAACAGGATTTGTGTCTGTGTATGTTGGAGTGTCTTTCAGCCTGGATGTGGATATAACCCTAAGTGGTTGATTCCTCGTATTTGCCACTAGGCTGATCCTGTGCATCTGTGCAGCTTTGTGCTGAACACACTGGACCTTATTTTTTGGGTTGCTACTGTTTAAAAAAGGACAGATTTTTGTCATGTACCGAGTAGAGACTGAGAACTGGGCATCATTTCAGTTCAGTACAATACATTATCAGGTAGTTGACTCTTGACAACATAAGACAGCTAAGCTCTTGTCAGTATGGTTAATAGCCAGAGTGGACCATTAGATAGCAGCAGAGCAGACATCAGGTCAAGACTCAGGCCACTGGTTGACCCCAGAATTATTGCTTTGCATTTATCTATGTAAATCCAGGATAAGATGACTTCTGCCTGCAGCTACCGACTCCCCAGGGTGAAGCATGCCTGGGTCTGTCAGAGGTAGACAGGTTATGGATGACAGTCAAACAAGGATGAAAAGGACACATCTGCTAAGATTATGTGCTTTGGTGGTTAATTGTGTTCTGAATGGGGTTCAGGCCTTCAGATCAGTGTCAGTTCGATAACCTATCTGTTATGCCTGTTTTCATGTACTTATCTTAGAATTTTGTAAAAGATGCTTTATTCAAATGAATGGTGGAGGTTAAAGGAGATTCTGCTTGTGGAGTGTTCAGTAGGATGATATATGACCCCTGTGGGGAGAGGCCAGAATGGAGCTGTGTGTGGAGCTGCTTTGTTTGTTGTGTCTTTATCAGTGTGTCAGGCAGGCGGAGAGGGAGAGCATTCTCTGTATGAATGGACCCTTGAACCATAAACCTGCATCTCGTCTGATAACACTCAGTATTGTGAAATCTGTGTCATTCTGCTCTGTGTCTTCCTCTCAACATGGCTTTACATATATTTGTTTAAATATTTTTATTTAACTGTTATTTAACAAGGCAAGTCAGTTAAGAACAAATTCTTATTTACAATGACGGCCTACCCCGGCCAAACCCTAACCTGGACGACACAGGGCCAATTGTGCACCACCCTATGGGACTCCCAATCATGGCTGGTTGTGATACAGCCGGGAATTGAACCAGGGTCTGTAGTGATGCCTCTAGCACTAATATGCAGTAACTTAGACCGCTGTGCCACTCGGAAGCCCTGATATATCAACACTTACTAAATGAATGTCATGCCACGGGGAGGATCATTTTGAGCCTGTCCTCCGAACTAAGGCTTTCCGTTCTTCTCTCAATAGTTGTATTTCTTTTGAAGGTTGAGATTGAAGGGGTTAAAAAAACAAGAGAGATAACCTCTAAGTCTTTTCGTGTTTTACCCATTTACTGTTGTGTTAATTTATTACAGTGTTTACATTTTGTTGCCCTGACATCTTAGCTCTCTACCTCCTGTTCGGTGAGATGAGTGCTCCTTGAACTACTCAGCGCCTTTCTGATCACATGGCCCTGATTGTCAGACTGGTGGGCTGGTGATACAGTATATGAACACAGACTGTACTTGTCTGGTTTGAATACGTCAAGCTTCCAAAGCCTGGTCACTCCTCTCTCCCAGTCTCCCAACACCCAGCATCGCCCACTGAAACCAGAGACTCCCAGAGACATACTGAAAAATCAGTCCCTGTGAACTGGCAGGCTGGGCCTGGTTCAGGCCACACACACAGGCACAGACTGCACTGCCCCTCCTCTGATCGACACTAAGCTACGCCACCCTACAGTACACTCTAAGACAGTATGTAGATGTCTTCTGGTGGCTGTCCATGAATGGTGTCAATGGCATCTTCCTACACAGACATGAGTAAACAGAGGGCACAAGCAAATGTGGGAATAATTGACACTTTCCCACTGTATAGTGCATCAGAAGCATTCATGAATCATGATATAGAGAACGTGGAAGGCATCCAGGCTGGTGAAGCACACAGTGCCTGTGAACAGCTCTGACACCTCTGATAGGCAAACAGAAGGGGGTTTTGGGAAAGAAAAGTCTTGGGGAGTTTTCCAGACTATTTACTTAGTTATAGACACAGTATGTACTAATTACTCATGACTCACTTTTTTTCCTGTCTAAAGCAGCAAGACTGTGTTAATTATTGTCATTATTATAAGGGGCTACGACATACAGGTGGGGCGGGGGCTGAATTCTGACATTAATTGTCCAGAGATCACGTTGAGATCACACTGATTTGTTTCAGCAGTGTAAATGTGAACGACATGGTGGTGTTCCACACTGTCCCCCCCCCCCTCCCTTATTATCACAAATGAAAAAAGGGTTGCCATAGGAACCATATACCTGCCTGGAGTCAAACTAAAAACCCATTTCCAATATATGTTTATATTTAGAATATCCCTCTCAGAGGGATGGATATCAGACAGCTCTCAGAGACCTTATTTAATTGTCTTCAGGCAGTTTTAGCTTTGAAATATAATCTTTCCCGATATTGTGACTTTTGGAGGACTAGCTGTTTTGAGTGCACTTGTACCAAGTGTATTTCTTTGCTGCAAAAATCCTGGCACTGTGTACATAGAGATTTTATTCATCGCTGGATTAAAATGATATGGTGTCTTAAATAGATACGCTTCTTTTTTTCTCTCTTTCAATGATGCATTTCTCCAAATGTTTTTTGCATAATGTATAGGCCTACATGTATTCATTTTGTATTTACATTTTCCTCCTCAAAATGAATGTCCACTTAGACTTTTAGCAGCACTCACATTCCCTGTTGGTGTGCTCCTCCACAATCCAACCACATGGCAGTGCAACACTATAACCTTTCCTATAAAGTAAGTATGATAAAAAGAGTAATTATGGATTTTGGTCCTGTGTTGTTATTTACCTCATTCTGTATGTTGAGCTCCTTGTACTGCAGAGCTACATGTCAAAAAGATTTCTCTTTTCTCCATATGTTTTTTCTTTGTCTGAGGTGTTGAATATGCTTGTGCCTGTTACATACAAGTACCTGTTAATGCCAGTTACTGTGCGTGAGCATGTGCATTTGCAAAAATGCTTTCATGGTGGTGAGTAGGTGTGTGTGTGTGTAGAGCTACCAGAAGAAAGTGTTGAAAGCCCCAGCTAGCAAGATCGCATCCAGGGTGACTAACAAGCTTAGAATGAGCTTGACTGTTTTCGCAAGCATTGGTATGGTGAAAAGAGTCCTCAACATTGAGAGAAATGCAGGAATCATACTCAAGGCTTCTACTAATTCCATACCCCCCCAAGCCTCAGTCAGACTGAACCATACTACACCTGGTTAGCTGATGCTGCATTATGGTGTTGGAAACCAAAGAAATACACTTCCATCAGGAAAAACAAACGAGCGGTTGATTTTAGGACACAGGGATTTGAACATTTACAGAGATTGCTGTTCTTATTTGTTTTGTTTAGGGTTTGGAGTCCTTTTTTCAATTATTATTATCTTTTATTTTTTACAGTGGTTAAGAGTGAGTGGATAATTCCTATATAATAGCTTCAGATGTTATATAGGAATTATATACATCTAAGAGTTATATACATCTCTGAAATATCAGTTGTTTAGTATTGGTAAATCTGTAAGCTGTAATTGACATGGTTCCCATGTTTTTTATTTTTTTATTTCACCTTTATTTAACCAGGTAAGCTAGTTGAGAAAAAGTTCTCATTTGCAACTGCGACCTGGCCAGGATAAAGCAAAGCAGTTCGACACATACAACAGCACAGAGTTACACGTGGAATAAACAAACATACAATCAATAATACAGTAGAATAACGGATTGGGAAAGTTATGATGATCATATGTTAACTCTATGATCTTTCATGTCCCTATTAATTATGGTGACACGACGATGCACAAAATCAACAAAAGAGACTGGAGCTCAGTGTAGTGTATAACTAGATAGCTGTCTGCAGAGCATGTTAAAGTCTGGTTGTGGTTAGGTGAGTGCAATGAAAAGAATGGCGTTAATGTGATTAAATATTCAAGTAAACTGGTGTTTCCCATTCCTCTGTGATATAACTCTTGAACTGGTGCCTCTTCATACTTAGTGCTCTCGAGTTGTTGACTTTGCCTGTTGTGTTATGTCCTAGTTGATGCATCGTAGTGCCAGATCTGTTTTTTCTTTGGCCATGTGGCTCCTGGAGCTGTGGTTCCACGAGCCACTCCACCCTCCTCTTCTGTGTAGGAGGCAGGCTGAGTTAAAAATAGGCACGTTTGGAGGTAGTGGGCAGTCCTTTTCAGAGTGGGAAACTAGCGGAGCATTGGATTTCATTGGTACAAACTCTCTGGCAACTTGCTCAATTTGGATCAAAATTATCATGAAACAGTTCATCAATTATCAATCAAAGATTTTTTTTAAAGCTATACTTGCTATACTGTAATTAGCGTATTACCCTTTAGGCCTTCTGCATTTAGATGTTCTAGCATTATTGGGGCAGTGAGCTGATGCGGAGCTCTGAATGGCAGGGAAGCTGAGTCTGCTAATTGCACCAGCGGAGAGTTAAGCACATTGCCCAATGATAACAATGGCCAGCAAATTACAGCATATGTCACTTCTTGTGTTCACCAAATGGCTCTAATGGCATTTATATGCATTGTGTACATGTGTAGAGCAAGTCTCACTCACTCATCCTCCACTCGTATCCTTTTGGCGTCCAATAGACCGCTACTTTGGTGATGGAGGTCAGATCCAACTCCAGCAGAGTTAAGCATTGACTCACTTGAGCATTGTATCTATTAGTGGCAATTTTTGCATGTAAATCTTGGTGGGGCAAACTAAAAACAATGTATGCATGCCAGCAAAGCCACTCCACTCCACAACACAACACTAAACAATACATTAATTGCACTATAGCGGTGACAAACGGTGTCCACAAACTGTTAGGGCTTACATAAAGCTGTCCCAACAGCAGAGTCCCAACACCGTAACCATCACTACACCTGGCTATCAGCAGAGCCTTGCCTGGCAGCGAAACAGTTCATTCAGCCTCATTTACTACCTTTTAAATGGAAATGTGGTTTCTACTGACAATTGGGATGTACAAACTATGGAATAAGGGGACGATTAAGACATTGACGAGCGAGCTAAGACGGACGTAGTCAATATAACTATTTGTTCAGAACTTTTGATATGTACAGCGACAGAATTCAGGACATGGGTCGTTCTTACAGTATTCTCCATCTACACCAAGTCAGAACCATAGGATAAATAAAGGGTGCATATAGAGGACAATGAAAGCTCTTACAATATTCAATAATGACATGTGTCTAAAACAGGCTATAGGCTACATGTGCACCACCAAGTCAGAACAGTAGGCTAAGTTATGAGGGGAAAAGAGACCAAATTATTAGGGTGAGGCACGTGGGCTACTAACAGTGTACTACATAACATACACTAAGGATTACTTTCTTAGCTACAGTATACATATCTCCCTGGCATATTACATCATTTATGCATCAGCATACTAGACATTTTTGGACACACCTTGTTGTGCTGTACTCCCTTGAACATGATTTTGTCATCAAAGTCTGGCATTCTCTGGATTTATGGTGCTTTGAAGACAACTGGGAACCCTGAAAAAAACTTGGTCAAATCGTGATGTCAGTGACTTCAGGTTGGAGCTCTAGAAAGAGACCCGAGTTCCCAACTTGCAATTCTGAGTTGGATGACCGTTCAAAACGTATTTTCCCAGATTGAGCTAATTAATTTCAGAGTTCCCAGTTGTCTTGAACTCACTGAAGTCTAAGATTTCCCAGTTCCAAGTTCCCAGTTGTTTTGAAAGTAGCAGAAGTCATGCTGGATTGACAGCATGGCCAGTGTTGAATATTTATCCTTTTAAGCTTAGAAGAGAGACCCTTAAACACAGACTTGGATCACACACCCACTCCACTGAATAGCAGGCTAGTGATTGCTTTGCAATCCTTGCAGTTAGCCACTGATTCCTTCCAAACCACTCATTGTTGAATTTGTGATTTCCAACTTGTTGTGTAATGTTTAAGTCCAATGGCCGATGTGCACCGATACGTTTTATCTATAATTTCTCTTCATTATTTATCTTCATAGAACAAGGATTGAAAAGGATTTGCCAGTAGATTGTAGCCTTGATTCATGATGATAACTGCTAGCTTGCTAGCTAAGTCCAATCAAAGCTACGGTAGATATAATGTGATTTGACATAATTGTATCTGTGGCCAATGACCTTGAGCTTTCTTGGATGGCCACTTCTAAGGTAACTCTATGGCAGCACCCAAGGGGCTTGAGTTTTTGAGCTCTTCCCATATATTTTGCGGTGACATACAGTAAGTAGTGTCCCCATGAGTGACAGAACACTGAACCAATCACGGCGCACCTAGAAAGCATTACCAACTCCTACTATTTTCCGCTGCCTGCCTTACCACCAGAGAAAGCACTGAGCTAGGCTGAAACACCTGCATTTTGGAGCTGCCTTACTCAAGAAAACAAATAAAAGACCAAGTTTCTATGAGTCTTTATTAACTCAATGTTTTTTGTGTTTGCAAACTGATATGTGACACGTATTAATGCCAAAATAACACGCAAACAGGCAACAAATGTTTTACTTTTTTAATTTTATTTCGCTACTGCTCTCAATGCTCTCTTTTCTACCTGAGCTTTTCATTTTCTCTGAGATGTGGCCAAACAGTGTGACAAGTTGTGTGCAAGGTGAATCATTCATTTGTCCAAGTCTTGTGATATGTCATCCTCCTGCACTCTGATCCATATAGCACAATCATCAAGAGGATGATTAAGGGTCGATGTCTCATATCATGCTAAATATATAGTGGCTTATTAGTCATTCAAAAGAACCAGTTCAAGAAACCATTTAAAGAAGAATTTAGAGTTTCAGTTGGAGAAGAGATGGGTTTTCATGGGAAGGACTGTTAGAATATTTCTCTGAGTGGTTTCCTGCACCCAATTCATCTTGTCCAGATTACTGTGCTGCCCTTTGTGACTGGCAGAAAGGGGGGTTGTGTACTGGCAGTTGTGAAGGGGAAGAACGAGGTTACGAAGCCTCTGCGCATGTGAGGGGGAGCTGTTATTAATGACAATAAGGCCCCCCCCACCCCTAAGGTTGGTGACCTCTAGGTGAGTTCCAGCCAGAAACTGCACACAACCATGTCCTTTCAACATGGCCACTGTCCCGCTTCTATCTCCATCTCATCTATGGGCCCCCTGCTCCCACCACTCCCTGGACAGAATTCAATTACTGCTGGAGTCCTGACCTCTGACCTGTCTCCCCCAGGATGAACCTCATCCTCTGACCCTGATAGAACAAGTGGCCTAGACCACAGTTAACCTTCCCCATGGCTCCCTCCCTCCCACCTCCCCTGTTCCGTCTCTCTCTCTCTCTCTCACCACCAATTTCCAGACCTGTTAGGCTTCCCTTCCTACTGCCTAATGTGTTGATGTGTGACAGCTGAAATGATTGCTGTGTGCCTCTCATCTGTTTGTCCAGGTGTGTATGGCTTAATAAGTATATGTTGGATGTCTTTGGTTGAGTACAATTTGATCTGTTTTGCAGTTGTTGCTTAGTCTTAATTAGATGTTTTAGGATTGCAGTATTATTTCATGTATCTGAAGGAGTATTTATCACATTAACATTAAAACCCTTATTTTTCCAGGGCTTTTCAAGGGGTAGAATTTTCTGTATTTACAGATCGATTCATCAACCTTGTTCTAAGCTGCAGTCGATGCTTGTTAAGCCATCACCGTCTCTTAATCACAACACAGATACCTGTTAATTACCAAAAGAGTTCAAGTGTTTTTGCTATTTAAAGAGGGATTTGAGATCGATGCGTTGCTTTGCTCTGGGTCGAGCGGTGAGCACAGTTGACCGTTTAATGAAACATTTTGGGTTCTGCCAGCCTCTGCTGAAGGAGAGGAAGAACACAGAGAATAAGGCAATGGGTATATTAATAAGCAGCTGCATGGACGACACCGTTTCCTATTGGGTCAGGGATAAACCATGAACTTGTAAACTCACAGAGGGGCCTCTCTCTCCCAACTCCCTTCCCTCCATCTCTCTCCCACCCTCTATAGTGTCATCAGTAAGCAGAGAGCTGAGCTCAATAGCCCATGCAGCTCTGCGAGAGCAGCGATTAGACATCTATCAGATTCTCAGCCCCAGTAGAGTTCACTCAAAGGTAAGCCAGTAGTTTACACCCTCTGAGACAATGGGCTTTCTCAGCTTTTGTTCTTCCCCATCCTCTGTGTTGCAAGTACTGTACCTCTGCATTTGATGGATATCTATAAGAGAACCATTGTGTGTCTTGGCTTTGTCCCCGTTGGTAGATTCCTGTATTCATATATGAGTCAAATAAGTATGCATTTGCCATAAAAATATGGACATTAGCACTAGCATTAGTAGACAATGTACCCTTCATCCTCCTTCATTCCATCTCCACTTTGAGAAATATGAATATGAAGATATACTTCCTTCTTCCTTCCATAGGAGAGTCCACCAGACCCAGCCGACACCCACACCCAGCCCAAACCCAGCCCAATCCAGACCCAGCTCAGACCCAGACCCAGCCCAGACACAGACCACACCCAGACCACACCCAGACCACACCCAGCACATACCAGACTCAGCCCAGAACCATCCCGCACCCAGCCCATACCCAGCCCACACCCAGCCCACATCTGGCCTACACCCAGTCCAACCCAGACCCAGCCCACACCCAGACCAGACCCAGTCGGCTGCAGGGCTAATTAAAGCCGCCCTATGTCCAAGACACAGTCCCAGAAGGCCGTTTTGCTGTGATCACAGCAGGTAGTGGGAGGTTAATCCCAAGAGACTGCAGGCTCAATCTCCCCGCCTTCAGCCTGCACCCCAGGCTAGCACACTCCCATTTCTGTCTAATGGCCCATCGGAACAGCATTGCCTTGGGCTCACACCTACCCTGATTTTCCCTAGCTCCATCGCTCTCGGCCCAGCTTGTTAGGACACTGTGAGGTTCCATGGACAATGTCAGAGTGGACAGTCAACCCCTGTCACCTCCCACAGCCATCTGAATAGGCCAGCCATCACTTACTGGGGCTATGGATCACAGAACATAATCTGCATCAACACAGAACACACTGGAGAGAATCCACTCAATGCTAATGAAAGAAATGTGAGGGATAATAGATGAAATGACCATCAACAATAACCTTTGTTTGGCACAATATTCATCTGAAAAGTGGAGCTACAGACAACTTTTAATGGTTCAACCCTGAGATATCTATTGAGATCAGTTCACACACATTGCCCTCCTATACCGTGGGTAGTGAATGGTTTAAATAGGACAATGGGTTGAGAATTAAAGTGGAATAATTGTTTGAGGGACAATAGTCTCTATGTGTGTGTAATCTGTGTGTGTATGTGCACTTAAACACTTAATTGGTATTAAAACATGAAATTGTATATGTTTTATGTGCTGTATTTTCTTTTTTGCACCCATAGTTTTTATTTTATTTCAGAAGGCAGGAAATATGCATCTGCTTTTCCCTGGAGTCTTTTATGCATATCTGTGTGTAATTAATGTGGATTTTGACAGATGGAAGAAAAAAACTGTCCCTGTAAGAGAGAAGGAAGGGTACATGCCACAATGTGTGAAGTGCAGACATGGAGGGAGTCTCTTTTTCTCCAGAGTGCCAGCTGGACTACCCAGCTCCTTACAGGTAGCCACACACACACACACACACACACACACACACACACACACACACACACACACACACACACACACACACACACACACACACACACACACACACACACACACACACACACACACACACTTGAGTTTTGCTGACCATTATAGCTGGGCTTTTGTCTTGCATGAGAGTTGAGATTAGTACTGTGTATATTATTGTTGTATTCGTTTTCCCCTTTCTATCCCAGATAACATGAGGTGCTGTAGTTAATTTTGTTGTCGTATGAGGTGCTGCTAGAGCTTTAAAGATCACATTTGACCAAGATACTCCTAATCCACTACTTAAATTGCATTAAATTGTGTATATACAGTGCTGTTTGAAGGAGTGCTATTTTTTAAACTCATCTTTGTATAATTTAAGTATTAATGTTGCTACATTATCGCGCTGTCTTTGCCTGGTAGCAAAAACAAATGAGGATTACAACGGTTGAGAAGGCAACAGGTCATGTTTGGTAAGCTGCCCAGGGGGGTCAACGATGGAGTCTGTCTCTGACAGGCTGTGGAGGAGGCTCCATTGTTGTTGGTATGTTTGGGTATTACCTGGAGGCACTATCGCTGAGACTACAGCATTATCCTATTATTAGGCTTAGTTGTTTACGCTTATTGCTGCTTGTCAGGTAGGTAAAAGTATCCCACTGAAGATTTGTATTTCCAAAAATGTTTATTTCCACGACTACAGTCTTGTCTCATGCAAGTACACCGGCTTACTATAATAATAATAATTTTCTGAGGTCTTAAGAATCTCTAGATAGGACACAACAAGCAGATTGTGAAAGCAAGTGTGAACATCATGTTATCTTGTATAAAGTGACAGTGGTGGTCTTCACTGCACCTCCAAAACAGGGTCTGAAATGTGATTGGCTGTTACTGTCAGAGCAACCTATTTCTGCTGTACCTGCTCATGCCCCAGCAGCACATATAGCACCGTGCTCATGTCTCCTGTCTTAATTACTGCATGGAGACCTTGTGAGTTGGGACTAGCCTTGATTGAT
Source organism: Oncorhynchus masou masou (assembly GCF_036934945.1). Classification (NCBI taxonomy): domain Eukaryota; kingdom Metazoa; phylum Chordata; class Actinopteri; order Salmoniformes; family Salmonidae; genus Oncorhynchus; species Oncorhynchus masou. The sequence goes on along the minus strand of NC_088236.1, from coordinate 31,685,032 downwards.
GCATCTGTTTGCAGGAAAAGTGAACATAATAAATAAAAAAATCCCATCATATGGTCTGACAGATATTGGGCACAGAACCAGGGATGACAAATGTGCTCTAGCAATAATTCAATCTGCTCACATAATTCTCTAACTTTGAGGGACAGACAGAGTGGAATATTTTGTGCAATTAAAACGCCAAGTTATCGTCCAGTGACTGTGATCAAGTGTTTACTTGAGATGGTTTTTCACAAGAATTACCCACTGACAGATTGAAGGGAGTAAAGATACACCAGAAGGGACAGAATGAAAGCATGAATATGTTCACAACTACTTAGTTAATGTAACCTCCAACACTACATTGTTGATAACTGACAGGCTAGCCACAGCAGTATCAGATCCAAAACCTCATTAAATGAATGTTGGAAGCCACTTTTTTTGAAAGTTCTATATCTTGAAAACTTGATTACTGACACGCCAAACATTTTAGAGCTGTATCAACAGTGGACGAATGAAACAAATACTAAATATAGTTTTGAGTGGTAGGTATTTTTTTTCCTTTAAGCTTTTATACAATAGTGTCTATCTTTTTTGTTTTCAGGGGAAAAGTAATGTTTCAATGATGTTGACCCTGACACTCCCAGCTGTAGTAAACCAACTTGCTCTCATTGGAGGCGCTACCTGGTGGCGGACATAAAGGTAAGCAGACAAATAAAGTGGGTATGCTTTTTTCAACACTTACTGGACAGGACATCCAAACCGGATACAACATTTAAATTCAAGGTCTGTCAATAATATTCAGCCTGTATCAAATACAGAATGTCACTGTTGTAGTTAAATATGCCATTCTGTGATACCTGTAAGATTTTGTTTCCTGAATTGGAGACTCGGTTGCAAGGCTTAAATCGTATGAATGGTAGAGTTTTAAGCCCACCATGTTAAAAAGGGGAAGTACTTTTTCATACCATGCATCTTGTGCAATAAATGCCTGTGACAAAAGTGTGGGAGTAAGTCACACTAAATGACGGGGAAAGTTTGTGAGGCCCTGTCAGCAGCAATTTCCCTCTGCTGCTGATCGAGAGTCTGGGACGTGTCAATGCAAGCGTGTGAGACTGTGATTGAGGAGAGCAGCATGCGTGGCGAGTAGAGGAGCAGGCTCTATAGAGCTGTGGGCCTTCAGCTCCCCCTCCAGTGGAGAGATCTTGGCAGAACATCCTCCCTTCATCTGTTCCCCGAGGCAGAGCAGCTCCTCCAATGATCCACACTTCTCCATATTTTACACCCCCGAAATGGGCACTGTTCCGATCCCCCTATTTCTCTTCATGTTTTGCTCATCTTCCTCCATCCATTTGTTTTCACGTTCCTGCGTTCTCACGCCAAATGTGTGTTAAGTTGTTGATTGCCTCAAATATTGTGAGGTTTTGCAGACATTTTTGAATTCCACTGCAACCCAGTGATTAACCTAGTTGATTATCACTAGTGACTTGAAGAGCAGCCATACAAGCAACAGAGAAGGTTTGACACATTTTGCTTCTCTTTGTTATCATAGAGGCTTAATGAAATCTATACAAATGTGATATGACTAGGAATTTTTGCCAGGATTATAATCCATAATGTTCACAAAATGAAATTGAAAACCCAATATTGTGATTCATTACGCTGTTCAATTGCGTCGCATCGTACTGTGTTTTGAAAGTTCTATATCTTGAAAACTTGATTGCTGACACGCCAAACATTTTAGAGCTGTATCAACAGTGGACGAATGAAACAAATACTAAATATAGTTTTCAGTGGTAGGTAATTTTTTTTCCTTTAAGCTTTGGAGACACAAACATGTTCTTGCTTGATTTTCAAAAAATGTCCTAGTATTGGTAATGAATCATTAGTATAATTATGACAAGTTCACTAACTGTTACAGTCAACTTTGTTACAGAGCAGTTACCTAATTTAGATGAGTTCTCATACAGTGCCTTCAGAAAGTATTCACACCCCTTGACTTTAATTAAAAATGAAAAGCTGAAATGTCTTGAGTCAATAATTATTCAACCCTTTTGTTTTGCCTAAATAAGTTCAGGAATGAAAATGTGCTTAATAAGTCACATAATAAGTTCCATGGACTCACTCTGTGTGCAGTAATAGTGTTTAACATGATCTGTAAGATCCCTCAGTCGAACAGTGAATTTCAAGTACAATTTCAACCACAAAGATCAGGGAGGTTTTTCAATGCTGAATACAAAGTGTTGTTTGGGGCAAATCCAGCACAACACATCACTGAGTTCCGCTTTTCATATTTTCAAGCATGGTGGTGGCTGCATCCTGTTATGAGTATGCTTGTCATCGGCAAGGACTAGAGAAGCAACATCCTAGAGGAAAACCTGCTTCAGTCTGCTTTCCAACAGACACTGGGAGACAAATTCACCTTTCAGTGGGACAATTCCCTAAAACACAAGGTCAAATATAAACTGGAGTTGCTTACCAAAACGACATTGAATGTTCCTGAGTGGCCTAGTTACAATTTTGACTTAAATCGGAAATTTGCTGTCTAGCAATGATCAACAACCAATTTGACATATCTTTAAAAATAAATAAAGAATTATATTGTACGACCAGAAGTGCAAAGCTCTAAGAGACTTACCCAGAAAGACTCACAGTTGTAATCACTGCCAAAGGTGATTCTAATATGCATTGCCTCAGGGAGTTGAATACTTATCTTATCTTATAGCAACGATTAAAACATTCCCTAACCAGAAACCGTGGATTGATGGCAGCATTTGTGTGAAACTGAAAGCGCGAACCACTGCTTTTAATCAGGGCAAGGTGTCTGGTAATATGACCGAATACAAACAGTGCAGCTATTCCCTCCGCAAGGCTATCAAACAAGCTAAGCGTCAGTACAGAGACAACGTAGAATCTCAATTCAACGGCTCAGACACAAGAGGCATGTGGCAGGGTCTACAGTCAATCACGGACTACAGGAAGAAATCCAGCCCAGTCACGGACCAGGATGTCTTGCTCCCAGGCAGACTAAATAACTTTTTTGCCCGCTTTGAGGACAATACAGTGCCACTGACACGGCCTGCAACGGAAACATGCGGTCTCTCCTTCACTGCAGCCGAGGTGAGTAAAACATTTAAACGTGTTAACCCTCGCAAGGCTGCAGGCCCAGACGGCATCCCCAGCCGCGCCCTCAGAGCATGCGTGGACCAGCTGGCTGGTGTGTTTACGGACATATTCAATCAATCCCTATACCAGTCTGCTGTTCCCACATGCTTCAAGAGGGCCACCATTGTTCCTGTTCCCAAGAAAGCTAAGGTAACTGAGCTAAACGACTACCGCCCCGTAGCACTCACTTCAGTCATCATGAAGTGCTTTGAGAGACTAGTCAAGGACCATATCACCTCCACACTACCTGACACCCTAGACCCACTCCAATTTGCTTACCGCCCAAATAGGTCCACAGACGATGCAATCTCAACCACACTGCACACTGCCCTAACCCATCTGGACAAGAGGAATACCTATGTGAGAATGCTGTTCATCGACTACAGCTCGGCATTCAACACCATAGTACCCTCCAAGCTCGTCATCAAGCTCGAGACTCTGGGTCTCGACCCCGCCCTGTGCAACTGGGTACTGGACTTCCTGACGGGCCGCCCCCAGGTGGTGAGGGTAGGCAACAACATCTCCTCCCCGCTGATCCTCAACAATGGGGCCCCACAAGGGTGCGTTCTGAGCCCTCTCCTGTACTCCCTGTTCACCCACAACTGCATGGCCACGCACGCCTCCAACTCAATCATCAAGTTTGCGGATGACACAACAGTGGTAGGCTTGATTACCAACAACGACGAGACGGCCTACAGGGAGGAGGTGAGGGCCCTCGGAGTGTGGTGTCAGGAAAATAACCTCACACTCAACGTCAACAAAACTAAGGAGATGATTGTGGACTTCAGGAAACAGCAGAGGGAACACCCCCCTATCCACATCGATGGAACAGTAGTGGAGAGTGTAGCAAGTTTTAAGTTCCTCGGCATACACATCACAGACAAACTGAATTGGTCCACTCACACAGACAACATCGTGAAGAAGGCGCAGCAGCGCCTCTTCAACCTCAGGAGGCTGAAGAAATTCGGCTTGTCACCAAAAGCACTCACAAACTTCTACAGATGCACAATCGAGAGCATCCTGGCGGGCTGTATCACCGCCTGGTACGGCAACTGCTCCGCCCTCAACCGTAAGGCTCTCCAGAGGGTAGTGAGGTCTGCACAATGCATCACCGGGGTCAAACTACCTGCCCTCCAGGACACCTACACCACCCGATGTTACAGGAAGGCCATAAAGATCATCAAGGACATCAACCACCCGAGCCACTGCCTGTTCACCCCAGAAGGCGAGGTCAGTACAGGTGCATCAAAGCTGGGACCGAGAGACTGAAAAACAGCTTCTATCTCAAGGCCATCAGACTGTTAAACAGCCACCACTAACATTGAGCGGCTGCTGCCAACACACTGACACTGACTCAACTCCAGCCACTTTAATAATGGGAATTGATGGGAAATGATGTAAATATATCACTAGCCACTTTAAACAATGCTACCTTATATAATGTTACTTACCCTACATTATTCATCTCATATGCATACGTATATACTGTACTCTATATCATCGACTGCATCCTTATGTAATACATGTATCACTAGTCACTTTAACTATGCCACTTTGTTTACATACTCATCTCATATGTATATACTGTACTCGATACCATCTACTGTATCTTGCCTATGCTGCTCTGTACCATCACTCATTCATATATCCTTTTGTACATATTCTTTATCCCCTTACACTGTGTATAAGACAGTAGTTTAGGAATTGTTAGTTAGATTACTTGTTGGTTATTACTGCATTGTCGGAACTAGAAGCACAAGCATTTCACTACACTCGCATTAACATCTGCTAACCATGTGTATGTGACAAATAAAATTTGATTTGATTTGATTTGATTTATCTATTCAAGATATATCTGTTTTATTTTCATCAATACATTTTTTATACATTTTTCTTCTACTTTGACATTGCTGAGTATTTTCTGTAGATAAAAAAATGACAATTAAATCTATTTTAATTCCACTTTGTAACACAACAAAATATGGAAAAAGTCAAGGCGTGTGAATACTTCCTGAAGGCACTGAAGCTGACAATATCATACTCCACCATTAACTTACAGTACACCTCCCTTTGCTCTTTTTTTAAAGGTCCTTACTGTCTGGCCACTTGACCAGTTGAGAATAAACAAATGTATTTTAGGTGCGCTGACAGACAACTTCTCTGCCAGCAATTCAATTTCCTGTCACTTGTGTGGGCGTTGACATGGATTACCTGCGTGGTGATTGGCCAGTGTGGCAGGATGTTTGGGTGATGGTGGCTGGTGGTTGGTCAGAGGGGTTAAGGAGGATTCTGAGTGATGCCTACCCTCAGTGGGAGGTGTTTAATTGCTGGGAATGACTAGGTGACATCATATAACCTCCATTTAGTTATAACAATTGTGGTTGTAAATGTGTTGAATTATTTCTAAATACCTTTGGGGGTTTACACTAATATAGTGCCTTCAGAAAGTACACCTAGAATTTTCCACATTTTTTTGTGTTACAAAGTGGGATTCAAATGTATTTTTATTGTCATTTTTGGTCAAAGACCTACACAAAATACTCTGTAATGTCAAAATTATAGCATTTATAACATTTATGGAAAATAAAACACTAATATAGTATCTTGATTAGATAAGTATTCACTCCCTGAAATAATACATGTTAGAAACACCATTGGCAGCGATTACAGGTGTGGGTCAGTTTGGGTTCGTCTTTAAGAGCTTTGCACACCTGGATTGTACAATATTTACCCATTATTCTTTTTTAAATTTTTCAAGCTCTGTCAAGTTGGTTGTTGGTCATTGGTAGAAAGCCATTTTCCAGTCTTGCCATAGATTTTAAAGCTGATTTAAGTCAAAATTGTAACTAGGCCACTCGGGAATATTCAATGTCTTCTTGGTAAGCAAATCCAATGTAGATTTGGCCTTGTGTTTTAGGTTATTGTCCTGCTGAAAGGTGAATGCATCTCCCAGTATTTGTTGGAAAGGAGACTGAACCAGGTTTTATACCTGTACATAGCTGTATTACATTTCCTTTTATCCTGAAAAAACTCAAGACATTTTAACTTTCATTTTTTATTAATTTCAACAACGTTCTACAAATAAGGTATTGTGTGTAGGCCAGTGACACAAAACCTCAATTAGCTCCTTTTTAAATTCAGGCTGTAACACAACAAAATGTGGAATAATTTAAGGGGTGTGAATATTTTCTGACAATGTATGTACAGGTAATGTTCAAATGAATAACCCTTGTATTTTTACTTTCTTTAGGATATTTTTTTTCAGAAGAATCTGATCATTCTCTGACCCTTTATTGAATATAATATTTGTTTGTAAACTTTAGCAAGTAAAGTTAAAACCAAGATAGCGGTAGCAATATGTTCTTGAAAATGTAAATGAAGTCATTATTTGTCTGCTGCTTTTTTCAGGTATTTTTTAAAAGGAAGACCATGGGTTACCACTGGTCACGCAATGCTGTTAGCTGTCATCAACATTACAACACATTAAAGTTATTCACTCAGTGAAATTGGCACTTAGTTGTTTTTTTTACCCCTTTTGATTTGTGTCAGTTATTCAATATGCATGGGGGTAGAGGTGAATGTGGAATCGGGGGTAAGGTCATAGGTAAAACTGTTTGAAAATGAATATGCTCATTCCCAGTAGTTAGTTAGTAGCCATACTCCATATACAGTCAATTCCAAAATGATTGGGACCCTTGATCAAAAGGAGCAAAAATAATCTACATGAAAAAATACAAATACAGAGCCATATTAAATGGGACAATTGGATTATGTTATACTAATATGATTGCTCAGAGAAATAGATTTTGTTTAACAAGTAAAACAAATCATCTAAAAAGATATGTGTCAAAAAGATTGGCACCCCAAAAGATTCTTGTAAATAAAATCAAGCAAAATTGAATCTGCATCAACATTCTACTTTTGTAAATTAATCTCAGTTTAAGAAATGATATTGTGGCCTTTTATGGCTTCCTGTTTAACTTGGGTATAAAAATTAGGTAACAAGCATGTAAAGTCCCATTGTCACCATGGGGAAAGGCAAAGAACTCACAAATGGAATGAGACAAATGGTTGTTGACTTTCAGATAATCGGTACAAACAAACTACTGAAAAAACAAATATACCACTTACCACTATTAGGGCAACAACTAATAAAACTCTGGAACAATGGTAAACTTGTCTGTATCTTGTCCCCACACACATTGTAATCTTAATATTTGGTACAGAAACCTTTGTTTGCAATTACAGAGATCTTACGTTTCCTGTAGTTCTTGACCAGGTTTGCACACACTGTAGCAGGGATTTTGGCCCACTCCTCCATACAGGCCTTCTCCTTCAGGTTTTGGGGCTGTCGCTGGGCAATATGGACTTTCAGTTCCCTCCAAAGATTTTCTATTGGGTTCAGGTCTGGAGACTGGCTAGGCCACTCCAGGACCTTGAGATGCTTCTTACGGAGCCACTCCTTAGTTAATAATAATAATAATAATATATCCCATTTAGCAGACGCTTTTGTCCAAAGCGACTTACAAGTCGGCTGGGGCCACTACTTTTACATATGGGTGGCCCCAGCGGGGAATCGAACCCACGACGCTTGGCGTTGCAAGCGCCATGCTCTACCGACTGAGCCCTGGCTGTGTGTTTCGGGTCGTTGTCATGCTGGAAGACCCAGCAACGACCCATCTTCAATGCTCTTACTGAGGGAAGGAGGTTGTTGGTCAAGATCTCGCGATACATGGCCCCATCCATCCTCCCCTCAATATGGTGCAGTCGTCCTGTCCCCTTTGCAGAAAAGCATCCCCAAAGAATGATGTTTCCACCTCCATGCTTCACGGTTGGGATGGTGTCCTTGGAGTTGTACTCATCCTTCTTCTTCCTCCAAATACGGCAAGTGGACTTTGGCAAACTTCAGACGGGCCTGGACATGCGCTGGCTTGAGCAGGGGGACCTTGCATGCGCTGAAGGATTTTAATCCATGACGGTGTAGTGTGTTACTAATGGTTTTCTTTGAGACTGTAGTCCCAGCTCTCTTCAGGTCATTGACCAGGTCCTGCCGTGTAGTTCTGGGCTGATCCCTCACCTTCCTTATGATCATTGATGCCCCACGAGGTGAGATCTTGCATGGAGCCCCAGACTGAGGGTGATTGACCGTCATCTTGAACTTCTTCCATTTTCTAATAATTGCGTCAACAGTTGTTGCCTTCTCACCAAGCTGCTTGCCTATTGTCCTGTAGCCCATCCCAGCCTTGTGCAGGTCTACAGTTTTATCCCTGATGTCCTTACACAGCTCTCTGGTCTTGGCCATTGTGGAGAGGTTGGAGTCTGTTTGATTGAGTGTGTGGACAGGTGTCTTTTATACAGGTAACGAGTTCAAACAGGTGCAGTTAATACAGGTAAGTGGAGAACAGGAGGGCTTCTTAAAGAAAAACTAGCAGGTCTGTGAGAGCCGGAATTCTTACTGGTTGGTAGGTGATCAAATACTTATGTCATGCAATAAAATGCAAATGAATTACTTAAAAGTCATACAATGTGATTTTCTGGATTTCTGTTTTAGATTCCGTCTCTCACAGTTGAAGTGTACCTATGGTAAAAAGTACAGACCTCTCCATGCTTAGTAAGTAGGGAAAACCTGCAAAATTGGCAGTGTATCAAATACTTGTTCTCCCCACTGTACGTGCTTTTTGGCAAACTTCACGCGGGCTGTCATGTGCCTTTTACTTAGGAGTGGCTTCCGTCTGCCACTCTACCATAAAAAGCTACAGAGATGGTTGTCCTTTTGGAAAGATCTCCCATCGCCACAGAGGAATTCTGGAGCTCTGTCAGAGTGACCATTGGGTTCTTGGTCACCTTTCTGACCAAGGCCCTTCTCCAAAGATTGTTCAGTTTGGCCAGGCGGCCAGCTCTAGAAAGAGTCTTGGTGGTCCAAATTTCTTCCATTTACGAATGGTGGGTCCACTGTGTTCTTGAGGAACTTCAATGCTGCAGAAATGTTTTGGTACCCTTCTCCAGATCTGTGCCTAGACACAATCCTGTCTCGGAGCTCTGCGGACAATTCCTTCGACCTCATGGCTTGGTTTTTCCATGCACTGTCAACTATGGGACCTTATATAGACAGGTGTGGGCCTTTCCAAAGCATGTGTGGGGCGGCAGGTTAGCCTAGTGGTTAGAGCGTTGGACTAGTAACTGGAAGTTTGCAAGTTCAAACCCCCGAGCTGACAAGGTACAAATCTGTTATTCTGCCCCTGAACAGGCAGTTAACCCACTGTTCCTAGGCCATCATTGAAAATAAGAATTTATTCTTAACTGACTTGCCTAGTTAAATAAAGGTAAAAAAAATAATAATTTGAATTTACCACAAGTGGACTCCAATCAAGTTGTAAAAACAAGGATGGTCAATGGAAACAGGATGTACCTGAGCTCAATTTTGAGTCTCATAGCAAAGGGTCTGAATATTGTGTTTTTAATTTTTAATACGTTTGCAAAAAATCTGCTTTGGCATTATGGGGTGTTATGTGTAAATTGATGAGGAAGATGTTTATTTAATCCATTTTATAATAAGGATTTAAAGTAACAAAATATGGAAAAAGTCAAGGGGTCTGAATACTTTCCGAAGGCACTGTATGGTCAGATGAGACGAAAATATAGCTCTTTGGCCACGCACACTAGTGGAGGGTTTGGCCTCGAAAGAAGGATGCATTTGCAGAAAATATCCTCATACCCATTGTAAAATATGGTGGTGTATCTTAGATGTTGTGGGGCCCTTTTATTTCCACTGGGCCTGAGGCCCTTGTTAACGTCTACGGCGTAAACTCTACCAAGTACCAGGAGATTTTAGCCAAAAACCTGGTTGCCTCTGCCAGGAAGCTTAAACTTGGCCGCAAGTGGATCTTCCTGCAAGACAATGACCCCAAGAAAACATCAAAATCCAAAAAGAAATTGTTAATTGACAACAAAATCAAGATTTTGCAATGGCCATCTGTCTCCAGACTTGAACCCCATTAAAGTCCTGGGGTTTGAATTGAAGAGGGCAGTCCATAAGCGCAGACTAATGGATATTAAGTATCTGGAAGGAGGTATGGAGGAATGGTCTTCTTAACTGAGGCCTTATTAGAGAAAGCATGCTAACAGAGCAAGGACATGCTGGCTCACTCAAAGGGCTGAGTCTTTACTGTATCTAAAGAACCAGTTTTTCTCTCTCACTAGCACATGTGCTGATAGAAGGTCTCTTCATCCTGTGCCAGCTCCCATGCCAAAATCCACTTGTATTTCAGAGGGCTACTTTAAATGTCGACATACTTTATTCATTTGAAACAACACAGTTGAGTTAACATTTCTGTAGCTCTCTGTTTTCATTGTCTTTCCTTGTCCATTGAGACAATGAAGAAAACACATGTAAAGCTTCTTGATGATGTTTGATATTTATCAACTATTGTTACCCTACAACCGTTATTAGCTGGTGCTGCCTGTTACCATACAACCGTTAATAACTCATGTGATGGAGCTGTGTAATTGCTGCTTAAACCTCTTATCTTTGAAGTGGAATCATGAAATGTACATCTCAGGTTTCTGTGATTCTCTTGGCTCAGGTCTCTGTGCTCTTTCACTCAGCCCTCTGTGTCTGTGGAGGCTCCTTCTCTCAGCTCCAATTGTCTCAGCATTGTGTATCGCTGTGTCTCTCATCTTTAATTGCTCCCTACAGCTCCCTTCCTCTCTGTCCTCTTAGCTGTTGTTTCTCTATGCAAGCTGATCTGAATTGCATCAATTCATATTTCTGATTCGTTTTTCAGGAGTGAAAAACTATTAGACTTCAATATATATAGTCAATTGCTCTTCTGCTCTGACAATGCAGGGTATGCTGAGTAGATCATTTCAAATTAGTATTTTATTTTTCAGTGATGTTTTATGAGTACATAGAGCTGAATTACATTTTGAAAATAGGGTTCTCACCGTATTGTGTATCAACTTGCAGTAAAGATGTGAATTGGTTAGAGCAGATGGTGAATGGGTTTATAGCTGTATATTTGATAAGCTGAAATATCCCCCAGTTTATTGCTCACTCCAATTGACCTCTTAAGCTAAATGAAATTTAGGATACCCTAAACAGTTTGTGGTGTTTTGCATCAATCATGGACAATCCTCAACAGCTTGTTCTCTCTGTGACTAACTTGGCTTCCAGATTGTGTGCCTCTCACTCCCTCTCTCTTCTCTCCCAAAGTCTTAATCAATGCTGATGTTCTTGTATTGTCTTGCAGCGATAATTAACAAGCAAGTCATTAGTATCTAAAAAGAGCCTGCTTATGTAAATACACTGTTGTTGGATGTAACAGTTTTTTTGGTTTTTAACCCTCATCCTCCAGCTACAGTTTGCACTTTACACAGCAGTATACAGAAACTTAGAAAAATTGGTAGTTTATTATTGTTTATGTGGTATGAGTCTAAGCCTTTGGGGGGGGGGGCTAACATATGGAATTGTTTTAAGATTATTATATCTTAGATCATTTAGCAATTTGATAGTTTTTTTAATGATTTGATGAAATAGCCTTACTGCTATTAGCCCATAGAAACACATTGAATAACACGTTCATACATGGCAAACCAGATAATCGAAAAATAAAATGGAAGCATGTTTTGATGTGTCTGTCCTATATCTTCGAGATATAAGAAAGCTCTTTTTGTGGGGGGGACCCAAATTTAACCCCTTTGTTTTTGGCACATTCTACCCCTTATTAACTTTTGTTCATTTTGGCCCCGCTTATGGGGGTCGTAGAGCAAAACAGCTAACGTTCGTGAGAGTCTCATCTTTCGATGGTGGGGTCATATTCATTTTTGTAGCTCAAACTGTTCAGCTTTACCAAACTATTTTGTTTGAAGACCTGTTTAGAGTGGGGAAGTCGGTGTTACTGACTTGAGACAACTCCCGTGGAGCTTCTGGGCATCGTAGAGCAAAACAGTTTGGACTTCACAGACGTTTTTGTGAAAAGTAACTTTTCGGCATCCTCTCTTGTCTGGCAAACACAGATTTCTGAACCGCCTGTCTACCGTATAGTCGAATGGCTGACACAGATTCAATGGATTTCTACACAGCCTAGTCTCTAGCGTGAACACTCAGGGTTTTTAAAAATAAAATGTGATGATATCACCAATTTCCACGCGGGTGATAGACCTCAGAGGGTTTTAATGGATTGCAGATTTTGTGATAGTATGCAACCTGAAGATAATAATGCACTATTTATATGCAGCACCAAGCCAATCTCTGTACACATAGTGACTGTTACCTTCCATGGGAGAATCCAAGGGTCCAGACCCAGATCTCTGGCATGACTTACATAATCAGGGGTAAAGGACATGGCTGACAGACAGACTAACTGACCCATGTGAATCTGTTTAGGCTCCTCTAAGACATACAAATACAAACAGTGAAGTATTGTGATGGTGTTAGACCAGGTGCTGTTGTGTTTGTGTACTCTGTTGTAGCCTGTAGGGATGCTGCACTCCGCCCCTAAAGATGTCCTTTGACTAACCATAGGATTATATTTTCCCCCTAAAGGACAGTGCTTTTCAAGAAGTCAGCGTGTCAAGTACACTCATGTACTCGTCTTAGTTGGACTGTGCTGTGGCTGTCAAGGAGGAATTTCTGCCTCTTAATCGTTTGACCCAAGGAAGAGACTGTAGGAGTTTGTTTTGTTAGGTCTCTATGAAAGTAAACTGAGGTCTTTTCAATTCAATTGTATACATTTGTTGAGACATCCTTTATAACCTCTGCTATAGTTAGCTAAATATTTTTCTGGGAAATATTTTTGTGGTTTATTTCATGTAATTATCCAGATTTCACTTTAATTAAAAAAATATATTTGATAGACAACTCCCTCCCAGACAGACGCCAAAAACATATTTAGCCAAAGGCCAAGCAAACCTTGCTTAGCACCAGCCTGAGAACAAAGAACCATTGCTATTATTCCTAATTCAACTGTTATTGTGCTCTCTGCTGAATTTTCGATTCTTCCGCCTCTCTGCTGCGCTCTCGCTCCTTCTCCCTCTCCGTGCTTTGCACCTCATGTCGGGAACATCTGTCTGGCATCAGTGTGGAGCCTAGCTGTGCAGATTGGAGCAGGTAGAGGAGCACATTGAAGCCCAGCTAATGATGAGAGTGTCTGCCCTCTCTCTTGGAGGAGACGCAAGCTGCTGCTTCACGCTCACTCACTCCACTCATACGCCCAGGGAAACAGATTTCCAAACATATGCAGTATGTTTTTAATCCAGTAGAGCACTTCAGTTCCCAACAAACACAAATAACCTTACGGGACATCCATATCTTATGACAAAGGAATTTAAAAATTATATTTTTTCTGTATGTGATTTCTTCTTTCAAAAAGTTGCTAAATACATAAGTTAGCCGTTTGTGTGTGTAAGGTTTTCAAAACATTTGAGAGAATTGCTCGTCAATGCCAAGTCAAAAATAAAACTTAATGTCTACTTGTCCAGTTTAAACATGTTTATACACATGTTGTAATTCCTATGTTACCTCTGTTATTCCTTGAGAACATTCTTTGGATTTTAGACGTGGTAAAATTGTTAGAATAGCATTGCTCAATTGAGTAAGCATCTGGTTTTATATCTTCGATACAGAGATTGATGTGTCTTTCAGAACACTCACAGTAACATAGGAGGTTGATGGCACCATAATTGGAGAGGACGGGCTCATAGTAATGGCTTGTATGGTATTTATCAAACCCATGATTTCCATGTTTGATACCATTCCATTTACTCCATTCCAGTCATTATTATGAGCCATCTTCCCCTCAGCAGCTTCCTGTGCATTGTAATGCCTCTAAGGCTAATGTGCTAAAATGAAATGCACTCTCATATGAAGCCAATGCTTAGTATTGTATTGGTGGTTAGTATGAATCAAACCCAGACAGAAATTGTTCTTGTGTTGAGCACTTACTTTTTGATTTGGAAGTATTTAACACTTCCCTTGGTGTCAGTCAACAATCGCCCCTATTGTTGATGGGGTTTCCATCCTGCAGTTCTCTCTGGCCAGACAAATGTCAGAGGTGCTGTTAACTGGAGGTCATCATGAGGAAGTCATCACCTCACCAAACTCACACAGCCACTCCCTCCTTCCACACACCCACCCATTCAGAGGCCATTATTAAGTGTAGTGGATGATCGTTTTTGTGAGTGTGCATGCGTGTGAGTGATTTGGTGAATGAGGTGTGCGTGCAGGGCTGTGTGGGTGGGAGGGCGGGCACACGCCCCCACCTACCAGCCTAAAGTGGGTTCATAATCATGCATGGTAAAATCACGCAGGTAAAAATGTCAATCTTGGTATGAGATCTACAATTAAAAAGTGCACAGGTTAAATGCAATAATCATACTATGGCTCCTACAAGCAGCTTGTCCTTGTTGTAAGCATATTAACAAACAGGTTATGCTGCAGTGTGGGCTGCCGTTCGCTGCTGCAGTTCGCACTGTGCTACCTAAAGGGGGCATTACATAAGAATCCTCCGCTCCCTTGTCAGATTCATCCCCCGTCCACACACACAGTACTTGTGTTGGTAACCTTTGCAGCCTCTCCATCACTATAACAACTGGCCTCCCAGCAGCGCCTGCTCTGGTTTGCTGTTGCGAGGTGACTGAGAAGGTTTCGCTGCAGAAGGAATGAGAGCAGCTTTGCCTTTGAGTTCCTGTGAGAGACTTGTTATGATCATGAAGGATGAGAAAGGAGCTGGGAATAGGCATCTGTGAATCTGAAGGTTTTAGGTGTTTTTTGTCTAGTTGAGTCTCTGAGTAGTTTTGTTGTGACGTGATATTTTTGGTCTCTGCATTTTGTAATTGGTCTCTATCACTGTGCATCGTTTTAGAAGATTTGAAATAGTAGTTATTTCATCCCTGATACTGTAGTATATCAGTGTGTTATCTCAATTTCGCCAAGCACATTGTCCTGGATGTATTAAAGTAACACTCTAAGAACAAAAAGGACAGCCCTAAAAGCCCTCTCTAATCCAGTCTGTCATAATGTAGACAGTTGAAAAACAGATTGGACCATCTCCATGCAAACGACTGTTTAAAACCACTAGCTTCATACATAAAGACGCTTCTTTTAATATGTGCCCCCTTTCTTCACACCCACAATCATTGTGTATAAAATCCTGTTTTTCCTGAAAAGATTTCGACTCACAGCCACAGACAATGTTCCCCCACACAAGCTGTTGTGTTTGTCATCCCCCTCCCCCCTTAGCCAGTAAAGCAGGATCTTTGGCAGTCGTCAGTGTGTGAGCGCTGTATCCAGGGAACAGGTGGAGGCTCAATGAAGCCTGCCTACCTGTTCTTGTGTAAGCTGGTCAATCTCCACAGATATGGAGAGCAGGAGAAAGGGAAACGAAGGAGGGATAGAGTGAATGAATGGCGGAGTTAAAGGGAGGCAGAGGCCACAGAGGAAAGCCCATTCTGTGAGGGGGAGCACTGTGACTCCTCTTAGGGTGAGGTGAAGAGGAGGGAGGAAGGCATGCTGATACAAAAACCTCACCAACAACCATCACCTAAAATAGCACTCACTGAAGTGGATGCTTGCTGGTCAATTATATACTTAAAAACCTAAGCCTTCCCAAAATATCCACAAACCTCTTAGAATATGTGTGGCCTAATAATCAAGGGTGATTACAGTGCATTTGAAAAGTATTCAGACGCCTTGACTTTTTCCACATTTTGTTACGTTGCAGCCTTATTCTAAAATTGATAAAATGAATCTACAAACAATCCCCCATAATGCCAGTTGTTTTTATTTTTTTTGCAAATTTATACAAAAATAAAAATACTTTTTTATAGAAGTATTCAGACCCTTTGCTATGAGACTTGAAATCAAGCTCAGGTGCATCCTGTTTCCTTTGATCATCCTTGAGATGATCTGGGGAAGTGTACCAAAACATTTCTGCAGCATTGAAGGTCCCAAAGAACACAGTGGCCTCCATCATTCTTAAATGGAAGAAGTTTGTAACCACCAAGACACTTCCTAGATCTGGCTGCCCGGCCAAACTGAACAATCGGGGTAGAAGGGCCTTGATCAGGGAGGTGACCAAGGACCCGATTGCCACTCTGACAGAGCTCCAGAGTTCCTCTGTCGAGATGGGAGAACCTTCCAGAAGGACAACCATCTTGACAGCACTCCACCAATCAGGCCTTTATCGTAGAGTGGCCAGACGGAAACCACTTCTCAGCAAAAGGCACATGACAGCCCGCTTGGAGTTTGCTAAAAGGCACTAACAAGATTCTCTGATCTGATGAAACCAAGATTTAACTATTTGGCCTGAATGCCAAGCGTCACGTCTGGAGGAAACCTGGCACCATCCCTACGGTGAAGCATGGTGGTGGCAGCATCATGCTGTGGGGATGTTTTTCAGTGGCAGGTACTAGGAGACTAGTCAGGATCGAGGGAAAGCTGTATGGAGCAAAGTACAGAGAGATCATTGATGAAATCCTGCTGCAGAGAACTCAGGACCTCAGACTGGGGTGAAGGTTCCCCTTCCAACAGCACCACCAACCCAAGCACACAGCCAAGACAACGGAGTGGAGTGGCTTCGGGACAAGTCTCTGAATGTCCTTGAGTGGCCCAGCCCGAGCCTGAACTTGAACCCAATCTAACATCTCCGGAGAGACCTGAAAATAGCTGTGCAGCGACGCTCCCCATCCAATCCGAGCTTGAGAGGATCTGCAGAGAAGAATGCGATAAACTCTAGCGTCATACCCAAGAAGACTCGAAGCTATAATCACTGCCAAATGTGCTTCAACAAAGTACTGAGTAAAGGGTCTGAATACTTATGGAAAAGTAATATTTAATTCATTTTAGAATAATGGTGTAATGTAACAAAATGTGGACAAGTAAAGGGGTCTGCATACTTTAGGAATGCACTGTATATGAAAATACTCAAACGAAAAGTGGTCAAGTTTTCATAGCCTACATGCAAAGATGCACAAAGGGGGATTTAGTATATTTTGTTGATGATAGTTAATTTGCAGTTAACACAACATTTCATAATGTTGACATGTTTGTTAGAGAACAGGGCTTGTATTAGAATGTTAGCCAATTAGAATGAAAATGTACATATTTTTTACTTAAATATGTCTCTAAAATTTAAAGATGTAGAACAAGTCAATCTCGTCAGTAAAATGTTTACTGTGAGTTACAGGCAGCATCTTGAATATACAAAAAATTGCTTCAAAATGTTATTTACTTTTTCTAGGTTTGAGGTTATACAGTGGGGCAAAAAAGTATTTAGTCAGCCACCAATTATGCAAGTTCTCCCACTTAAAAAGATGAGAGAGGCCTGTAATTTTAATCATAGGTACACTTCAACTATGACAGACAAAATGATAAAGAAAATCCAGAAAATCACATTGTAGGATTTTTTATTAATTTATTTGCAAATTATGGTGGAAAATAAGTATTTGGTCAATAACAAAATTTTATAAATACTAAACACTTTTTTTGCCACACTGTATAGTCTGAAAGATAAAAAAAAATAGAATCCAAAAGATTATGTTAGTGGCTCTCGCACATTTTTTATTTCGGTAATTTGACCTTTGTTGTTTTCAGAGTGTTAGTGCTAGCACTTACTGCAGCATAGTATACGCCTTTATTAGTAAATGAAAAGCTTGGCCTCAGATAGTGAGCAGTGAGTCAACAGATCAGCAGATCATGGATCTGTTCACAGCAGATTGCCTTGCCTTGGCGGCTGTGAAACCCCAGCCTGTCCGTTCTGTCCTGTCCCTACCAGCCAACTGTCCCCTGACTCCCTCCATGGGATTTAGTCACAACACTGTTTTAGCTGTCTCAGGAAGGAAGTGCAGTTCTGGTAGGTCCGTGAGGACACATAAAGCAGGTGTAGAGGCCTCTATAATGCCATGTAAAGTATATTGATAACAGCTCCCTTGGTGTTATGCATAAAAGGCACATAATGTGTGCAGTTAAATAGAAGACATCCATCAGGTTATGAAATACTGTTTATTGTTTAGTAGTCTGGTATATAATACATGCAGTCATATAGATTTGACATAATGATGTACAAACCTTTTTTTAATCAATACATTATAGTTCTACCAACTGTAAAATCTGAAAAGACCTCTGATCTGTACTATTGACCATTATCATAGCCAAGAGGTTTCTTTGTTACGATGGTGTATTTTTATGCTACAGTTGGTGGAGGAACCTGTTTACATTCCAGGGTAATGTAGTTCACTTCTCTCTGCAGCTCTGTGAGGTTCCAAAGGACTGTATAGATTTCTCTCAGCTGATGAAATTAAAAAGACAGCACAGTGTGTGTGGTGTGCCTTGCAGCAACACGATTTGCCTGCGAGTTCATGATATGGGTTGAGAGGGGAGTTCCTTTGGGGGGGATTAAATAGCTCCCTCTCTTCCTTCCCTCCTCCCCTGCCCGCCATCCTTGCAGAACACAAACTGCTCGCAGGGCTGTGCAGTAAGAGAGTACAACATGTTCACCACTGTGCTGCTCACAGGTAACAATAAGCACGGGTCAAAGGTTAAGAGGGATTGTGGAGCACTGAATCTTGTGTGTTCCTCTAGTAAAGCTATGCAGTGGACTATGCACATACAAGGCATTATGTGCAGGCTATATGGAAACAATGCATACAGCGTTGCTTGGAGAGAATTTCGGTGGAGAGAGAGGCTATTGTTATCCCGATCAGTGCACTTTGAATGGTAGGAAGATAATCCATTTAAGCTCTTAATCGTGCATACTGTTTACGTACATATCGTGTTAGCTGGACCCAGGCCTAACACCTTTGAATCCATCGCAGGTATGTATCATATCTAGTAATTCCACTCGTCTTCATCATTCAGTCTAGCCTAGCTGCCCCACTATAATGACCTAGCCCTGCACAGTAAATGGATTGAGGAAATATGCATACTTTTTAACAATGTTGTGAAAAATGACCCATTTTACCTGAAATGTATTCAAAGCAGACATAGTGGTTGCATCACCTACTGTACAATGTGCATTGTATGTTTTCAGATTATTTTTTTGAATTAATGAAGACATATTTCAGCATGTAATTGCCATTCAAACAATTATGTACTTAATTTCTTCCAATAAATGCATTCCACCTCATTGTTATGCTTCAGATAGCAAAGCACCCAAAAGACTAAAACCTTTAATTCCAGCAAAGGCCGTTTTTGGTCACCGTCAATAAAAGCATAAAAGCATTTATTTCCCACGTTTGTCAAATGAACAGCATACTCCATCTCCCATAGGAACTGTGTGGTTCATTAACCTCTTTGTGAAGTGGGACAGATTTCCAGCAGTTACCATAACCCCTGTTCTGTTCCTAGCTCAATTATAATAGAAGAATTAAACATCCAGTGATTCAAAACAGTAATGCTGCCTCTTAAATCCCTTTGTAGCAGCTCTTAACTGGTAATGACTAAAGAACCGTGAATGAGGTATGCAGCAGAGATAAACAGAAATAACCACGGGAACCCAACACAACCAAATGTTATCTTTTGACTTTTGTGATTGTACAGTGCTAGATTGTTGTATTTTTTGTATTTTCAGAGATATACTGTGTAGCATGTGGCAGCACCATTTGCGTCACTGTTATAACTATAAAATTAGTAAAAAATATAGTAATAAGCATCTAACAGAGAACACAATCTCTATTTGTGTTGATATGTAATACCATAGTGGATGATATCATAGTGTAGAATCCTCCTAACCTTGTACAAATACCGTACATAGAGGTACCTGTAGTAAAAACACTATCTCCGCCATTATCTGCCTTGTCCACCTCTTCCTCCTTCCCCTCCACATTCAGGCCCAAAATGTTTCTTTAATCGTTTTTTCCCCCATGTAATGTGCAGTATATCATGAATTTAATTGTACACTCTTTGTTCTCTAATGAGAATGAGCTTTGTCCTACACCTCCTCCTCCTCCTCCACCCCATCCCACCCCCCTACCCTCTCTCCATTCCTCCTCCTCTTCTTCTATTTTACCCACACAGTTTTATATGATCTAAACATCGCAAGTAGGAAGTACCTGTAACTGGGTCATGTTACAGCTAGGCCTGCAGTTAGATACAGACTTATACCCTAGGTTGTAGGGTGCAGGCAGTAACCATGTAGTGGTTGCCCAGCCCTGTGTGTGCTGTGATGTGGTTGCTCCTGGTACTGAAAGCAGAGAGAGCCGGGGATTTTCCACAGCCACCTCCAGCAGTAGGAAGCCCTGTGTGGGGACATGTCAGCTCCCTGTTTGCTTGTTGTGCTGATGAAGCTGGGGGTGGGGCGAGTGTGCAGCTGAGTGCGTTCCAGGATTCCCTCCAAATGAGTCAGCCAGCCCCCAGTCTAACTGATTGTTATCTTGGGAACTCAGGCTGGGGGCTTCCCTAATCAGCACTGCACTACAGACTCATCGCTAGCTAGCAGAGACTAAAGAGTTCAAGAGGAAGACATGGAGGTGAATTATCATCACTGAATTAACATTAAATTACACCCCTGGGCCCATCTCCTCTCTAGTAATAAGGTATGCGCGAAATGATGGGAGTTTTACTTACTCAAACATATCCTCAGGGCAGAAATGATTATGACTGGTAGTATCAGGCAACCAATGTGTCATGCTGGTGTAAAGGATTTGGAGACAGGCGCAGGAATACGTGTGTTTTTAATACACGCAAAACAAACACGTATACAAAACACTGGGAGGTACCCAAACAAAAGAGAGAGGGTACACCTTGTAGAACGACACGGGACGAGACCCGTAATACACAATGCACAAAACACGCAGCACAGGATGAGACAACGCATAGGTACTCACACGACCAACAGACAATAATCATCAGCCCAATGGGGAAACAAAGGGAACATATATACAAACACAATCAGTGAAGAATTGGAACCAGGTGTGTGTAATGACACAGTTCAGTGCAGCCTAGAAGGCCGATGACGTCGACCTCCGGAACTGGTGAACAGAATGAGCAGCAGTACCAGGAGGGATCCGTGACACAATGAAAATGGAGAGGAGGTGGGAGGAGTCAGGAATACCAAACAGAGCAGGCAGGGGAGTAGACGTTTCACATCACAGGATTCGAAAATATTTTAGGGAAAAAAAGTGAGGGAAGAAGAGGAGGACAAGGTTCTGCAGGAACGAGCAGCAAGAAGTTAAGTTATATATAGCTACCAAGTTCTTAATTTAGCAAATTCATGTCCTGTTTTCCAGCTAGTCTAAATAATTGATTAAATGTGATGCAAGATAAAGTTAGTTACTAAAATGTTTTTTTTTTACCTAATGTTAGCTAGTTTAGCCTTAGTTACCAAGCTAGCTAGCATGCTAGGTCAACTGGTTTAACCTTATGTTACCAAGCTAGCTTGCTAGTAAACCATTTAAGCCTGCAGGCTAACTAGCTAGCCAGCTAAATAATTTATGTTGCTGTTCTACTAGCAGCATGAATGAACAAGGAGAGCTGCTGCTCTTGGAAAAGAACTGTGTCAAACACAGTAACTAGTGCTGCTCGAAGACCAGTTTGAGTCAACTGGGACTTCTGCTGCTCTAAGAGCAGAACTGTACTGTGTTATCTTGATGTTGCTGCTCAGGTAAATTATCAGCACTGCTGCTCAAGTAGATCTAGACTGTATTGCCCTAAGAGCAGCCCTGCATTAAAGACCAAAATTGGTTAAAGAAAATTGTGATAACGACCAAAATAATTTGCAGGTGTGCCATATAGATTGCAAAATAGTTAGGAAGAGATTTGCGATGTACCAATTCCATGGCAGATGGTTTATGAACTATACGCAAAATGACACCTGATTCAAAACCGAGAATTGTTTTATTTGAATTATTATACAAAATTCTTGCAACCAATAGAAAATTATATACACAGTGCATTCGGAAAGCATTCAGACTCCTTGACTTTTTTCACATTTTGTTATGTTACAGCCTTATTCTAAAATAGATTCAATCATTTTTTCCCCTCATCAATTTACACACAATACTCCATAATGACAAAGCACATTTTTAAAATTTAAAAATAAATAACTTAACTGAAATAATAAAATGTTATTTGTCACATGCGCCGAATACAACACCTTACAGTGAAATGCTTACTTACAAGCCCTTAACTAACAACAAAATATCACATTTATATAAGTAGGTACGTAGCTAAAGCTAACCAACTAGGTCCAATGTTAGCTAGCTAGCAGTACGCTTTAACTTGCAATGAAAAAGACTGACAAAATTAGAAAGGTGTAATATCAGAAAATATAGCTAGACTTTTACCCGCATACATATGGATGGACGCTTCATGGCAGGCTGGACCCCTTTTAACAACGTTTTTTTGCTTATACAGCTTGTTTGGCCCGCATTGTGTCAAGTCACTCTGGTTCACACTGACTTTGTACAAAACGTAGTCCG